>NW_006408754.1:4106996-4118617 GCF_000296735.1 Chrysochloris asiatica
CCCCCCCCCCCCCACACACACACACACACTCCTTTTATTCTTTCTTTCAGTTTGGAGCTATGGTTCCCAAAGCTTCCCTGGCAGAAGGGATCCATGCTTGTACATGTGCCATCCACTCCCCAGGACCCAAGAAAGATGGGCTGCATGCTGTTTTCCTTTCTCTAAAACCTTGCTAAAGTTTCACCCATTTTCATCCCACATTGGAATGAGTGGGAACCAGTGTGCTTTTAGCACAAAGATAACCTTAAATCAACTTCAATTTACATGAAAATACCCTATTTGTAAAGCTCAGAACTTTATTATTTATAACAAATTGCTTGTGGCAAGTTCCACAAATGACTGGGAGAGTACATCTCAACCACTGAAGGATTAGAACTATTACGTACTCCCATTTTAAAGATGAAGTAAGGGACATGTATGGTTTTGCCACAGAAGGTTTTGAGACTCATCAAGTACAATGTTAGACAGTTAAAGCAGAAGCTTCTCTATCAGTTAGTGTTTAATCAGTATGAAATAAAGTTAACTTTTTAAGAGCCTGTGTCAATTAAAAGAAATGCATTGTGCAAAATAACTGAAACAATTGAGGTTATGATGATACATATTAATATAGAAAAGAAGAAAGAGATTCCGAGCAGCTATAGAGTTGATTCCAACTCATGCGGACCTTAAACAGAATGGAACAAAATGTTGCCTTGTCCTGCATTCTCCTCACGATCACCACCATGTTTGAGTTCATTGTTCTGTCCGAATGTGCCAATCGAACTCTCACCCTCACTAACCCTCTACTTCACCTAACAGGATGTCTTTCTCCAACAATTGATCCCTCTGATGATGTGTCCAAAACAAGTGAGTTGGGTATTGTTCTTCTATTGTAACTTATAAGGTTTTCATTGGCTACTATTTAGAAGTAAATCATCAGACCTTTCTTCCTATCTTATTCTTGACATTCCATTGTGTTTCCTTGCTGGCAGGTGAAATAATCAATGGCAGAGCTTCCAGTTTCACAGCAATATACAAGCACAAAGTAAGACATATGGGTGGTGAAAATGGAGAAACTATATTGAAACCTACAACTTACCTTTCAGTTTGCTGTACTGTGGTAGCTTTTGTAATGCTGGAAGCTATGCCCAAGTACATGAATAATTTCTGTTATAAAAATCAACAGATGAGTTGGAGGTTAAAGATATCCCAACAGTTCAACCACTCTGACATGTTTGTTGTGCCCCTCCGTAGTCCTTGTTATCAGTAACCACTCCTCCTTTCCCTCAAGTCCAGGGTTCTGTGACATGCTGTAATATCTCACAAAATTTACATTTGTCAAGAGGAATGGCTCAAGAAATTGTGGAGGCTGGAAAGTCCCATATCTGTACTCCAGAGATCATTGTGGAGGAATCTTCTGACCTATGTAGTCTCAGGAGCTGAGGAACCCAAATCAGTAGGCCAGATGACAGGCTGTTGATGTACAAGGCTGCAGGAGCAAGCCAAGGCCCCATGAACTGGAGGTCAGATGTCTTGATCCAGATGATCCAGAGCAACAGAAAAAGATTTTCCAAAGCAGCCATAAATTGGAGTCAGACCATGTTCCCGAGGGAAACTAAGTGTAGTGACGAGTTGTACCCTCTACTAAGGTGGGAACATTCTTAATACTTAGATCCACTTTAACCTTTACTCCTTAGCAACTCACTTCAAAATGGGTCCATAATCATAGACATACGGGCTAGCATTTACATCACAAAATACAGAAATTTGGCTTGAAGGGCCATAATAAATAATGAGCTGCCCTGAATAAGAGTATTTTAAATCTAATGGAGTCACACAGGTTTCAGCAGAGCTTCCAGATTAACACTGACTAGAAAGAAGGAATAAGTGGTCCACTTCTGAAAAATTAACCACTAAAAACTCTATGAATAAAAGCGGAACATTGTCTGATAAAATGCCAGAAGATAAGCCCCTCAGATTGGAAGGCACTCAAAATACAATTGAGAAAGAGCTACCTCCTCAAAATAGAGTTGACCTTACTGGCGTGGATGTAGTTAAGCTTTTGGAACCTTCTTTTGTATATGTGGCACAACTCAAAATGAGAAGAAACAGTTACAAACATACATTAATAATCAGAATGTGGAATATATAACATATGAATCTAGGAAAACTGGGCATTGTCAAAAATGAAATGGAGCACATAAAGATCAATATCCTAGGCATTAGTGAGCTGAAATGGACTGGTATTGGCCATTTTGAATGAGACAATCATATGGTTTACTAGGCCAGGAACATAAACTTGAAGTAGAATGGTGTTGCATTCATTGTCAAAAAGTGCATTTCAAGAACTAGCTTAAAGTACAATGCTATTGGTGATTGGATAATATCCACACACCTACATGGAAGACAGCACAGTGGCTCCGTAGGATAAGCACTGGACTGTGAACCACTGGTCAGTGATAAAGAGAAAGACCCCAACAAGATGTACTGACACAGTGGTAGCAACAATGGGCTCAAGCATTGTAACAATTGTACGGATGGAGCAAGATTGGGCAGCGCTTCTTTCTGTTGTACATAAGGTTGCTATGAGTCGGAACCCACTCTATGGCACCTAACAACAACAACAGCATAATTGAAACTACTGATCCTATTTATGACTCAGTTTCCTCTTCTTTAAAATGGAGAGAATAATATTACTTCTCTCATAGAATTGTGTTGGGGAAACAGAATTAAAAATCAAATCTATTCTCATCAGAATGCCTCTGCACAAACAGAGAAGAGAAAGGAAAGTTTTATAATTGAACAGATATTAAACCAGAACATGATGAATCACAGGCAATCTGCTAGAGATTGCAAAGATGGAAAGAAATCTTGCCCTTTATACAATTAGGTTGGTACAACCCATTACATTCATGTTTTCAAGATGTTGTTGTTGTTGTTGTCAAGTCAGTGACTGGTGAACTTGAACTGCCAAAACTTGAGGTTCAAACCAACTTTGCAGTCCAGCACATTAACTCAAGCATCACACCAGGACTCCATGTTTTCAAGATAAAATAGCTAATTTCTACTATCTTGTTGGCAGGAGCCACCTGAAATTATACTTATTTCCATTTAGGAAACTGGGAGATAAGGGCTTAATCTTCCTTGACAATTGCATTTCAAAACAGGGCTCCCAGATCTTTGAGGAAACTTTTTTTTTTTTTTTTTTAAGTTTTTATTGTGAGTTATGTGATAGTTTACATGGGGGAACATTAGCTTTACATTCATCCTATCTTATTTCGTTTCATTGCAATAATTACAATCCCCTGCATGCATCCTCAAACAACCAAAGGGTACACACTGCAAGCCTGCCCCCCGGCCATCAGCACACAGCCCCTCTCCCTCCCCAAGTCTAGAGTCCCTTGCCACTCCATCTTTCCACGTCATCATCTCTGCCTCCATCTCTGGCATCACTGTTTCTCTGGATAGGGTCCCACATTCCGCTTTTCTCTCTTGATAGTTCCAGGGTCCTCCGCTCCTGGACTGCAAAATCAACCACTCCCCTCCTTTTGTTACAAAACGTCTACCTTTACCTTTCCAACACTCATAGTCAGTTCTGATAGCAATTATTCACTATTGAACACAAGAGTCTTGTCCCCATGTCCTTTCATCAGCCCCATCCAGACAGGTTGGAAACCACTCAATGGAGATTCTACCTTTCCCCGCAACCTCTGAAATTAGGTTCCCTACTGAAAGCTTGTAAGCCAGTCACTTCGTGCCTTTGAAACCACCCGTCCCCCCTTTTTTGGGTAGCCAATGTCTAAGTTGCCCCTGTGTACCAAGGGGATGGTAATGATTCTAGCTGTAAAGATTTGTTCCCTCCTTTGACCTACTGTATCCACAAGCATAGGTCAAGTTAATCAAATTGTAGGGGAGGAAACATTTTTTATTTACATACTTTTCAAAGATACAGAGAAAGGACTTAAAATGACAAGTTTTATAAAGTCAATTCAGAAAGATAGAGGAAGAGGTTTCATTTCCCGTTTTTTTCAACAGGGACAATTAAAATTTCTTAAATCTTTTCAATTTGTATTTGTCCTTACAGTTGCTAATACCTGCAAAACACTATAAATTTTTGTTGTTGTTAAGTGCCATGGAGTCGATTCCGACTCATAGCCACCCTGCACAGGGTTTCCAATACTGTAAATCTTTACGGGAGCAGAACGCCTCATCTTTCTCCCGCGGAACCGCTGGTAGTTTCGAACTGCTGGCCTTGCGGTTCACAGCCCAATTCGTAACCACTACGCTACCAGAGCTCCTTACTTATTATAAAACTAGCACTTTGTAAAAACTCCTTTAACTAAAATTGACTTAGAGCCATTTTTGTAGTTAAATGGAAACAGTATTAATATTACAAATTTTACTAGCAGTGATTCCCCCTAACTATAGCATAAGTATTGCGTTAGGCAAATCTGCTGCACCAGCCCTTTTTAAAGTGTTGAAGAGCAAAGATATCAGCTTGAGGACTAAGGTGCACCTGACCCAAGCCATGGTATTTTCAATAACCTTATGTGCATGCAAAAGCTGGACAGTGAATAAGGAAGACCATGCTTTTGAGTTGCGGTGTTGGAGGAGAATATTGAAAGTGCCATGGTCTGCCAAAAGAACCAATAGATCCGTTTTGGAAGAAGTGCAGCCAGAGTGCTTCTTGGAGGCCAGGATGGCTAAGCTTCGCCTCTCATACTTTGAACATATTGTCAGGAGGGACCAGTTACTGAAGAAGAATATCATGTTTGGTAAGGTGGAGGGTCAGAGAAAAAGAGGAAGACCCTCAACGAGATAGATTGGCCAAGTGGCAGCACTGATGGATTCAAACGTGGCAACAGTAGTGAGGTTGGCCCAGGATCGGGCAGTGTTTCGTTCTGCTGTGCATGAGTCAGTACCGACTCGATGGCACCTAACAACAACAATAAATAGCACAAGGAGCTCTGGTAGCGTAGTGGTTACGAATCGGGCTGAGAACCTCAGGATCAGCAGTTCGAAACTACCAGCTGTTCCATGGGAGAAAGATGAGGCTTTCTGTTCCCATAAAGATTTTGTTGTTGTTGTTAAGTGCCGTCGAGTCGGTTCTGACCCATAGCGACCCTGTATAAGGTTTCCAAGGAGCAGCTGGTGAGCTTAAACTGCTGACCTTGCCATTCAAACAGCTTTGCAGTCTGGCACATTAACCCACAGCGCCACACCTCGGAAACCCTATACAAGGTCGCTATGAGTCAGAACCGACTCCACCATGGCATATAACAACAACATAGCATAATAATAAAAGAGAAATAAATTCTGCACCATCCTTTTAATCAGCTTAATCCATTGTTGAGTAAGAATGCTGTTGTTAAGAGCCATAAATTCCAACTCATGGGGATCCTGCAGAGGATTTCCAAGGAGCAGCTGGTGGGTTTGAACTGCCAACCTTGTGGTTTGCAGTCCAGTGCTGATCCTACAGAGCTACACCAGAAGTCCCTCATAAGAATAGAATCATAGAAAGATGGTAAATTGTTGCTGTTACCTGCTTATGGAGACATCATGCACAACCAAACACTGCCTGGTTCTGCACTATACCATGATAAGTGGTAGATCGACCATTGTGGTCCATAAGATTCTTTGTTGACTGATTTTCAGAAGCAGATTGCAGGTCTTTCTTCCTAGTCTGTATTAGTCTGGCAGCTCTGCTGAAACCTGCTCAGCCTCACGGTACATATAAGCCTCACTGACAGACAGGTTGTGGCTTTGCACAAGGCACATGGACTGAGGATCACACTCCAAACTTCTAAATGAAATTCTACCATTGAACCTTTGAAGAGCGCTAAAACACCTTTAACATTCAATACCCTATTCCTTAACTGTGAATTTATCTTATGAAAACAATCACAGATGTGTGAAAACACATATGTGTGAAATCCTTCATCAAACTTATTAATAATAGTGAAAAAGCTGAATAGATTTAATGTCCAAAAATAAGTAAAATATGTACATTCATGTGATAGAATACTGCACAGACATAAAAAGTTATGCTAAGACTATATCTTGACATGGGCAGTTGTTCATAATATATAGCTAAGTAAAACAGGTTGCAACATACTGCTTTGTAAAACTATCATACATTAGTAAGAATTGGACTGAGGTATATGAACACATTTGTATGTTTTTTAAGGAAGCTGTTTTACTTCCTTTGAATCTCTCAACCTATCCAGGACATACATCTTATGTTTTATCTTATTTTTTTTTTAAATTGGAGTCTAGTCCAATGATTTTTATAATCCTATCTGGTTATTCAAGTTTTCGATTCTGTCAAATATTCAGACAAAATTCAAATATCAGTAATTATCAGTTATAGCTTCAACCATTTTCTCTACGAACTAATGTTGTCCACCCCTTCCACATCAATTCTAATCTCATCAAGGAGGGGAGAGAAATCTGTGTGTGTGTGTGTGTGTGTATGTGTACGTGTGTACATGCCTGAGAACACCAGTACTAGGGAAACAACCAGGTCCTGGTCTGATGTCATTTATTCCCATAGCATCTGTTGCTGCAATGTCTTAGTGTAAGCCATCTACCTGGGTTTTGAGGGCATAGTTAGCTTCACATTCACCCTTTCACAGGGAACTCCTTTACCAATACAGGGGTAGTCATGTATCACTTTGACCTGCTGTCAGGATGCCCTACCACCATGTGAGTTTCCTAGGACTGCCTTAATAAAGTATCATTTAAAAAAAAATACATTCCTTCACAGACCTAGGGACTGGAAGTTCAACGTCAAAGTGTCAGCAGAGCCACAGTCCCATTGAAGGCTCTAGGAAGAATATCTCCTTGCCTCTGCTAACTTACGGTGGCTTTGACAATTCTTGACATTCTTGGACTTGTAGTTTCATCAATCCAATCTCTGCCTCTGTCTTTACACAAACTTCATCCATTTGTGGCTGTATATCTGCATCTAAATCTCCATCTCCTTTCTTTTATGAAAACACCAGTCATGAGTCTGAATCAACTTGAGACAGCAGGTTTAGGCATCTAATTCAGTATACCCTTTTCTTAACTAATTCCATCCACAGTGTATTTCCAAACAAGGTCATATTCTGAACGTTTTGGGGGCCATAAATTTTGACTGGGCACTCTTCAATCCAGTACAACTTCTGACCTTTCTATGTTTCCTGTCAGTCACCAGGGACTTTTTCTGTGTCCTCTAACATATACAGAGAGCTAAGAAAGAGTTACTATCCATCTCTCTTTCCAACCATACTTCCCTTCAGCCTCACTGACATAGATTATTTCATCAAGTCTTCTGTATTCAGAAATATCCTGAGGTACAGGAACCTTCAGCATTAAAGGGATACATTCCTAAGGAATGGTGGTGGTAGAAGAAATAATGTTGGGATGGGGTGATGGAGGACCATGGACTAGGGAAGGCAATTTGACACCCTAGAAGTACTTCCTCTTCGAAAAAACTATCAATTTTATAGAAGTATATTTACATAATATAAAATTGACCTTTCTACATCTACAGTTTGTTGAGTATCAACAAATACACACAACCATGTAGTCACGATTATCAAGATATAAAATGTTTTCATTTGTCATGAAAGTTCCCTCTTGTCTCGTCAAAGTCAGTCCCTGATCCTCTATCCTAGGTAACAATTTAGCTGCTGTTTTAGATTTAATGTGCAAATGCTAGAATTTCTTATTAGGGATATAATATGTACTTTCTTTGTTGAAACTACATGCTAAGCATGTAGCCCTTGGGATTCATCTTTGGTGTTACTGTTGTTGTTAAGTGCCACCCCATCAGTTCCAACTCACAGCAACCCTGTATAGGGATTTTAAATAGTGGCTGATGAGTTTGAACCCCCAAACTTGGGTTTAGCAGCCCAGTGCTTATTCTACAGTGCCACACCAGGACTCCCTGATGTTACTGCAGTTTGTTTCATTTTGTTGTTAAGTAATAATTCATTATATGCACATTTCACAATTTATCCATTCACCTGTTGATGGACTCTCGGTTGTTTCCAGTTTGGATCTAGTCCAAAATAAACCTGCTATACACATCCTTGAATAAGGAAGATTGTAGAAGAATTGATGCCTTTGAGTTGTGGTGTTGGAGGAGAATACTGAAAGTGCCGTGGACTGCCAAAAGAACCAATAGATCTGTTTTGGAAGAAGTGCAGCCAGAGTGCTCCTTGGAGGCCAAGATGGCTAAGCTTCGTTTCTCATATTTTGGACATATTGTCCGGAGGAAACAGTCGCTGGAGAAGGATGTCATGCTGGGTAAGGTGGAGGGTCAGAGAAAAAGAGGAAGACCCCCAACGAGATGGATCGGCCAGGTGGCATCATTGATGGCGTCAAGTGTGGCAGCGGTAGTGAGGTTGGCCCAGGATCGGACATTGTTTCGTTCTGCTGTGCATGGGGTCGCTATGAGTCAGTTCCAACTCGATGGCACCTGACAACAACAACATACACATCCTTACACAAGATTTCGTGTAGTTACATGTTTTCTTTCTTTTATGTAAATACCTAGTCTATGTCTTATAATAGTTGTTGTTGTTAAGTACCGGGGAGTCAGTTCCGACTCATAGTGACCGGGCACAGGGTTTCTGAGGCTGTAAATCTTTATAGGAGCAGAATGCCTCATCTTTCTCCCAAGGAACCGCTGGTAGTTTCAAACTGCTGACCTTGAGGTTAGCAGCCTAATTCGTAGCCACTATGCTACCAGAGTGTCTTATAATAGTGCACATGTAATTTTATAAAAACCAGGCAAACTTTTTCCCAAAGTAGTTACACCATTTTTTATCCCCACCTGCACTGTATAAAAATTCCACATCTTTGCCAATAATTGTTATGGTTAGTTTTTATAGTTTTAGCCTTTCTAATGCTGCTTCTCAGAAACCATATACAGGGTTGCTATGAGTCGGAACTGACTAAGGGCGCTTAATAACAACATTACCCCATTGTGATTTTAATTTGCATTTCCCTGATAATAGACAATGTTGAGGATTTTTGTTGTGCTTATTAGTCATTTGTATATTTTCTTTAGTGAAATGCCTTTCCAAATTTATTAAAACATGTGTTTAATGTTACAGTACTTCTAGATTTACAGAAAAGTTGAAAAGGTAGTACAAAGAATTCCCCCTGCCCAGTTTCTGCTATTGTTAGCATTTTACATTCAAATGGTACATTTGTCACAACAAATAAGCCAATATTAATACATATATTGGGTGGCTCCATACAATAAGCACTGAACTGCAAACCACAAGATCCACAGTTCAAGCCATAAAGATTTAAAGCCTCAGAAACCCTATACAGGGTTGTTATGATTCAGAACGGACTCCACAGCACTTAACAACAGCAACAACAATACATTATCATTAATGAGAGCATTATTTCCTTAATTTTCAGTCTCAGGATCTCATCCAAGAAACTAAATATAATTTAGTTACTTGTCTCCTGAGACTCTTTAAGATTGTGTCAATTTCTCAATTTTTTTTGATGATGCTGACAGTTTTGAGAAGTACTGGGCCCAGGTATTTTGCAGCATATTCCTTGATTGGAACTTGCCTGATTTATTTCACATGAGGAATCTGGGATTATAGGTTTTGTGGAGGAAAACCACAAAGATAAAGGACTTTTCTCATCCCATCATATCAAGGGTACATGCTATCTCCATGATGTATAATAGTTAATGTTAACCTTAATCATTACATGGTTATGGTAGTGTCATATAACATCACAATATAGTCTGTGAAATAGGACGTTAAAGATTTGGTCATTGTGTGAACACCATGTTGTATATATAAATGTATATATGAGAGAGGTGCTCAGGATGCTCACCAGCAGGCTTGGGAACCACGCCAACACACCTTCAACAAGGGACTGCATCAAAACTTTGGCTTTGCCACAGTGATCCTACAGAATCACCACCCAGTCTCCAATAGCCATGCCTGACTACCCACAGCCCATATGCCTCTGTGTGTGTCAGTCAGCCACCTCCGGACTGACAAAACTCTGTGCTCTCGCTTTTTCCTTGCCTATTTTCTCCCACTAATGGGTTTTTAACACTTCTAGCCCTACCTGCCCCTCTTCTGCCTCCTTCCCTGGACACCTTTCCTGTTCCTCCTCCCACCATCACCGCAACCTGACAGCTGTCACTGCACATAAGCAGCAGCCAGGTGTCACTTTCAGGAATTCTCGGTCACGTGGAGCAGTACATCCTCCTCGGGGACTTCAGTGGTGCTTACCACTGCCTGAAATGAGCACAGTGGGACAGTCAGCCACAGATGGGCTCCAAGACCCTCTCCCCTGCTGACTCAAGGCCAGGGTAGACACAGGACTCAGAGTAGTGACTGATAGGATCTTCATATTTAGTGAAGTACTTCTACTAAGTTCCATTCTCCCATCAAGATTTCTAAAACTCTATTATAACTTTGGAGTCCTGGTGTGGCACTATAGGTGAGGAACTGGACTGCTAACAAGGTCAATAGTTGAAACCCACTAGCTGCTCCTCAGAAACCCTATACAGTATCACTATCAGTCAGAAGCACCTCAACGGCACATAACAACAACAACAACATTGTAATCTTAGGGGGCTACAGATGTATAAGCAGTTAGACATTGCCCCAATAGAAGATAAGACACATCTGAATGTGTCACTTAATGTTCATTTAGACAACATCTAATTTACCTCTCTCTCTCTCATTATCTTTCTCTCTCTCTTATTATCTTTCTCTCTCTCTCTCTCTTATTATCTTTCTCTCTCTGTGTCTGTCTCTCTTTTTGTCTCTCTGTCACTTCTGTATTTATAGGTAAGCGTCACTTAAAGTCCGTTCAGGCAACGCCATACTGCATAAATTTTTTTGTTTTGTTTTTTTAAAGGAAAGTAGATTTCTTTTTGTTTATTATTTATCCCTAATGGTTTTAAAGTCCTCAAACCCAGACTCTTGCAGCCATAGACCAGAGGTGGAATATAGTCAGGTGAAGCATAGCACTCTGCTCTGGAATTTGTTCTGTGTGCAGCCTGGCATGATGGAAACTGCCACTCCTGCTGCCTATGCAGAGAGAACAGCAGGTAAGATTCGGTGTGCTCTGCTGTCTTCTCACTTGCCTCTTCTCAGTCTACTCCTGCCACCAGCATCTTAGCGTCTACCACTGCTGGCGTCTGTTCCTGTGACCTCTGCTAGCAACATCAGCAAGGGTAAGTGGAAGAGGGCGCTTACGTGATTTTTATACAGTGCTCGCACAACATCCAAATCACATATATTCTATTTCACAGAGTGCATCACAGACACTAAAGGACTCATAACTATTTTTGATGTTGTTATTAGGTGCCATTGACTCAATTCTAGCTCATAGCAACCCCATGTAAACAGAATAAACCACTGCCTAATCCTGATCCAGCCTTAGAATTGTTATATTTGAGTCTATTGTTGCAGCCATCACCTCAATCTATCACCTGGATGGTCTTTTTTCTTTTACGCTGACCCTCTACTTTACCAAACATGTCCTACAGGGTTAGTTCTTGTTAACATGTCTAATGTCAGTGAGATGAGGCCCCACCATCTCCACTTCTAAAGAGCATTCTCACTATACTTCTTCAAAGACAATTTTTTTCATTCTTTTTT
>NW_006408754.1:4119802-4123405 GCF_000296735.1 Chrysochloris asiatica
CTGGGCAAGCATGTTGCTTGTTCTTGCAGTAACAGTCGGTCTGCCTATGTTGTTTTATATATTTCCTGTAGGTCTTTCATTCTTCTGTCAGTCCATGCTATTTTTAGTATTCTTTGCCTATACCATAATTCAAAGGCATCAGTTCTTCTGTCTTCCTTATTCGTTGTCCACTCTTTACAAACATATGAGGAGAAATCATATGCATATCTAGAAAAACATCATGGCTAGGGCCAGGTGCACCTTAGTCCTCAAAGAGACATCTTTTCTTCATAATTCTTTAAAGAGGTGCTTTGTAACAGATTTGTCTAATGCAATATATCATTTGATTTCTTGACTACTGTTTCCTTGAAAGTTGATTGTGTGTTCAAGTACAATGAAATCCTTGACGATGTCAATATTGTCTTCATTATACTGATGTTGCTTATTTGTCTAGTTGTGAATTTTGTTTTCTTTATGTTGAGATCCACACTAAAGGCTTTTATCATCATCAGTAAGTGCTTCAAGTCCTCTTAACTTACAGCAAGCAAGGTTGTGTCATTTGCATATTATAGATTGTTAATGAGTCTTCCTCCAATCTTGATGGTATGTTCCTCATATAGTTCAGCTTCTTAAATTATTTCCTCAGCACACAGATTGAACAAATGTGGTAAAAGACTATACCTCTGGCACACACATTTCCTGATATGAAGCCACATATTATCCCCTTGTTCTGTTCTAATGGTTATCCTTTGGTCTATGTACAGGTTTTACATAAGCACAACTAAATGTCTGGAATATCCATTTTTCTCAATGTTATACATAATTTGCTATCATCTACACAATCAAATGTCTTTGCACATTCAACAAAGCACAGGTAAACACCTTTCTGGTTTTCTCTGTGCTCAGCCACAATTCATCCGATATCTCTCATTCCATGCCCTCTTCTAAATCCAACTTGAATTTCTGGCAGTTCCCTGTTATCTTCAGCATAATTTTACTTGCCTATGACATCAATAATACTGAATCATTTCCACATTCTTTTGGATCAACTTCCTTTGGAATGGGCACCTATATGGATCTCTTCAGTTGGCCAGGCAGATGTCTTCCAAATTTCTTAGCATAGACAAATGACCACTTCTAGGGCTGCATCCATTTGTTGAAATATTTCATTTGGTATTCTGCCAATTTCTAGAGTCTAAGTTTTCACCAGGGCCTGCAAGGCAGCTTGGACTTCTTTCTTCAATAACATCATATACTAGCTCCTGAAATGGTTGAACATTGATAAACTCTTGTTAGTTTAGTGGCTCTGGTTATTCCTTCCATCTTCTTTGGATGCTGCCTGTATGATTCAATATTTTGTCCATATTGTTGTTGTTGTTAAGTGCCACCTAGTTGGTTCTAAAGCACAACAACCCTATGTAGGTTTTCCAAGAAAGGACTGGTGAATTTGAACTGCTGACCTTGTGGTCTAGTGCTTATCCCACAGCCCCACACCAGGGCTCCATTTTGCCCATAGAATCATTTACTATTGCAACTTGAAGCTTGGATTTTTTTCTTTAATTCTTTCAGTTTGAGAAGCACTGAGTGGGTTCTTTCCTTTTGTTTTTCTAACTCCAAGTCTTTGCACATTTCATTATAATACTTAACTTTGTCTTCTCCAGTTGTCCTTGAAACTCTGTTCAGTTCCTTTACTTCATCATTTTTCCTACTTACTTTAGTTATTCTATATTCAAGAGTAAGTTTCAGCATCCCTTCTAACATCCATTTTAGTTTTCTCTTTCTTACCTTTCTTTATAATGACCTTTTGGGTTCTTCATGCTTAATGTCCTTGAGGCCATCCCAAACTTGTCTGGTTTTGGTCCTTATGTGCCAAAACTATTCTTTAGATGGTCTCTGAATCCAGGTGAGATATACTGAAGCTCATACTTATCTCTGTGAACTTATTTTAATTAGCTTCAGCTTCGATTTGAACTTGCATATGAGCAATTGGTGATCTTGTTCTGACTGATGAGGTTGTTGTTGTTAAGTGCCATTGAGTCAATTCCGACCCATAGCAACCCTGTACAAGGTTTCCAAGGAGCAGATGGTGAGCTTGAACCACTGACCTTCAAACAACTTTCCAGTCTGACACATTAGCCCACAATGCCATATCAGGACTCCTGACTGATGATAGTGAGTTTCTATATTGTCTCTTTCCACAGATGGAGCCAATTTGATTCCTGTGTGAGTTCCATGTGTACATTCTTCATTTATATTGTTGAGGGGGGAATGGTATTTGCAGTGAATAAGCTGTAGATCCTGCAAAGTTCCATCATGTGATCCCTGGAGTGGCTTCTACCATTAAGGCCACATTTTCCAAGCTACTAATCCTTCTTCTTTGTTGCCAACTCTCACATTTTTACCACCAATAATTATCAGTGCATATTGACTGTACGCTTGATCAATTGCAAAGTGCAGAAGTCAGTAAAATATTCAATATCTTCATCTTTGGTATTAGTTTTTGGTGCATAAATTTGAATAATAGTCATATTAACCATTCTTTCTATGTTTTTGTTGTTGTTACCTACCATGGAGTAGGTTCCAACTCACAGTGACCCTGTACAGGGTTTCTGAGGTTATAAATCTTTATGGGAGCAGAAATCCTCTTCTTTCTCCAGTGGAACAGCTGGTAGTTTTGAACTGCCAACTTTGAGGTTGGCAGTTCGATTTTTAACCACTACACTTGGATATTATCCTATCACTTCAGGATAAATCTTAAAAAATTCTTTTGAACATCAATGCAATGCTGTTCTTTTTTTTTATTTGTCATTCCCAACATAATGGATTATATTATTGTCCAATTCAAAATGGTCAGTATCAGTTTATTTCAGGGTACTAATACTTAAAATAGAAATCTTTATGTGTTTCATTTCTTTTTAATTACTTAATTTTTTTCAACATTAATACTTCACACATTCTGTGTCCCAATTATGAATGGACTTTTGTAGCTGCTTCTTCTCATTTTGAGTCATGCCACAGCAGCAAATGAAGGTTCTCAGAGCTTTTCTCCATGTCATTAATGTGCACTGTACTTTGAGGGGGCAGCTCTTGCCCAGTTGCATCCTGGGTGCCTTCCAACCTGAGGGGCACATCTTCCAGAATCAGACAATCTTTCACTGCTATTCATAAGATTTTTCTGTTGGATAATTTTTCAGAAGTGGAACATCTCCTCCTTTGTCTTAGTCTGTCTTAATCTGGAAGCTCTATTGAAATTTGTCAACCATAGGAGACCCTGATTATATTTAAAATACCAGTGGACTAGCTTCCAACATCATAGTAACAGCAAGCCACAAGAGAACAACAAACTGATGGACTAATGGTAAGGTGCATACTTGACTATATATATGTATGTATATTACATACATATATATATTGTCATGAGGAATCTGTACCTGGACCAAGAGGCAGTTGTTTGAACAGAACATAGGAACACTGAATGGTTTAAAATTAGGAAAGGTGTGCTATAGGGTTGTATTCGTTCACCATACTTATTCAACCTGTATGCTGAGCAAATAATCCAAGAAGCTGGCTTATATGAAGAAAAACATGGCATCAGGATTGGAGGAAGACTCATTAACAACCTGC
>NW_006408754.1:4124050-4125611 GCF_000296735.1 Chrysochloris asiatica
TGGCAACAATTGTGAGGTTGGCTCACAACAATTGTGAGGTTGGGTAGTGTTTCGTTCTGTTGTGCATATGGTTGCTGTGAGTCAGTACCAACTCGATGGCACCTAACAGCAACAACAAAACGATAATCTTGATAGGTTTTCTTGAAGGACACAGGATGACCACAGGAACCTATTATGAAGACTTTGTTGTTGTTTTTTAGTGAAAACTGCATTGGCTAGAAAAGTGTCAGAAAAGTTATTGGAGTTGTTTGTGGTTTCATTCCCCATCATAACAATGCATCGGTTCACACTTTAAGGGTAGCAAGAGCTGTCCTATAAGAATTCCGTTGAGAAATTTTACTCTATCTACTCTACAACCTTGATCTTGCCCCTTCACACTTCTTTTTGTCCTCAAAACTCAAAGAATATTTCAAAGGATCATGATTTGATTCCTTGGAGAATGCCGAGATTGCCATTTTGATGTGGTATACATCAAAGAATGCAGAATTCTCCAGGGAAGGAAATATGACCTTTAGAAGTGTAAAGACATAGATAGAACCTGTGTCATAAAAGCAATAGCTAAACATTTTGACATTTTTGTTAAATGAAGGTTTGTATGACTTTGCAGCAATTATTTTTTACTTTCACACATAAGTTAAATATTCTAGATACATGAGCTACATCTGATCTATGTCCTGTATCTGATAGCTCACATCCATTTTAGTGATTCTTTTATGTCAACATGTTCAATATATGTGTATATGTCACTAAACATCCTATTGAGCGACATCTGACTAATATATCTATGGTCCTAAAAGATTATAATAAAGTTCAGAAATACTGACCAGAAAAAGAACTTAGAGAATGTACTTTGCTAAGTACAGACACCCGGTCTGTGTTTCACTAGCTTTCCAGGGCCCACATACACCCAAGCCCTTGGGCAGCAGGGAAGGGGGTTCAGGTGTCCATCTGCGGTACCTGTCCCACTACACTGACTGAGCTGTCCAGCTAGATGCCTCACTTGGTCACGTGCCCTGATCTTCATGCCAAGTCTCAGAGGCTGTTGCTCCTTCCATAGTAGCATCTGCCCAATGGCAGGCTGTGGCAGTAGAAGGAGGAAGTACAGGAAAGGCAACTGTAGAGGAGGCTCAGGTGAAGAAGGGGTTTGTGGGACTGGAAGAGTTCAAAACTCATTAAGGGGTACAGAGAAAGCAGGAAGGGAAGAAAAATAGGAAGGGAGGCAACAGGGTGGTGGGTCAGGTGTGTTGGACAATGTTGAGTGTGGCTCTTGAAGACCTAGCAACAACCACACAGGACCAGCAGTAATGGAACCAAATTTTTCACACAATCCCTTAGAACAAAGTTTGCAGTGTGGGTCTGACTCCCAACAAGTCTCTGTCCTGTATGTCCCTCTCCTGTATAACTATGGTATTTCTATAACATCCAAATCACATAATGTCCTATTTCGCAGAACGTACTGTGATGTTGAGTAATACATTGTTGTCAGTGTTAAGTGCTGTCGAGTTGGTTCCAACTCATTGTTGTTGTTGTTATGTGCTGTGGAGTCGATTCTGACTCACAG
>NW_006408754.1:4127556-4130821 GCF_000296735.1 Chrysochloris asiatica
GCTGCTAACCAAGTGATCAGTGGTTTAAATCCACTCATGGCTCTGGAGTACAAAAAAATTGATGATCTTCTCCCATAAAGATTCCAGCCTAAGAAATTCTATGGGTAGGTCTACTCTATCCTATAGAGTCGCTATGAGTCAGAATGGATTCCATGTTACAAAGCAACAACAAAGGACCTCCATGTTCCCCAGTGGTTCCCAAATATTCTGAATTTTGTCTTTGAGTAAATGCTGCCATTTTTATATCAAATGGTTAGCCATTCTATAATATGTATACCTCACTAATGTTGTTGTTTCCCGCCCCCCCCCATATACTATCTATTGTTGTTGTTTTAAACACCGTCAAGTCAGTTCTAACCCATAGCAACTCTGTATAGGGTTTCAAACTAACTTTGAAGTCCAGCGCATTAACCCACAGCATCACACTAGGACTGAGCCATGGTGGTGAGTTCAGTTCCAAAACTGTAGGGTGACCTAGGGTCCTAGTCATAAGGTTCCACAAGTCTGTATCTGACCCATAAACCTGCTTTTTTTTTTTTCAATTATCTTCCAAATTTTCTCCCACTCTCTCCAGGACTGTTTAATGTGATCCTTTTCAAAACAGTTGGTAGTGGCAGTGGGTCACCATCTAATTCTTTGGGTCTAAAGGTCATCTTGACTGAAGTCCCTGTGGTTCATTATTCCATTGGACTAATTGTTTCCAAGCATCTTTAATTGTTATCACTCCTCTTTCCTCCAGAGAGGGAGAGAACCACAGCTGCACCTAAGATGGTCGCTTGTGAGCTTTTAAGATCCCAGTCACTACTCATCAAAGTAGGATGTCTTTGAGGACTTTGTTATGTCAAGAATATTATCTTCATGGACTGTTATGCCAAGTGACTATCATTTCCCCTCTAGGCGATGGGCTTGAATCCCCAAGCCCAGAAAATCATTGTGGTATTTGACAATACCTAAAAAGTTTTCCTATTTTGAAATCTGTGTGCCCCATATTAATGGATATGTTAACAGCAGGGGTAAATACCCATGTACAAATACTCTCTGTCAAAAAATTATGACATGTCTCATGAATTTGTGTGTGTTCCTTGTGCAGGGACCATGCTAATCTTCTCTGTATCATTCCAAATTTAGTGTATGTGCTGTAGAAATCAGCACCATCCTGAAAGTTTTTAAACCAAATTCTTAACCGAACCCTCAACTTCCTCAGATTCTGATATAATTAGCCTCGAGTAGGATCTGACGCTCATGTTTACTAAAAATCCCCCATAAAATAGATTAATAACCTAAATATAAGAACTAAAGTCATATGTTGTTGTTGTTAGGTGCCATCGAGTCGGTATCGACCCATAACGATCTTATGCACAGCAGAATGAAACACTGCCTGATCCTGGGCCAACCTCACTACTGTTGCCACGCTTGAGTCCATCGAGGCTGCCACTTGGCCAATCCATCTCATTGGAGGTCTTCCTCTATTTCTCTGACCCTCCACCTTAACAAACATGATATCCTTCTCCAGCGACTGCTCCCTCCTGACAATATGTCCGAAGTATGAGAGACGAACTTTGGCCATCTTGGCCTCAGCATTCTGGCTGCACTGCCTCCAAAACATATCTTTTGGTTCTTTTGGCAGCCCATGGCACTTTCAATATTCTCCTCCAACACCACAACTCAAAAGCATCAATTCTTCTACAGTCTTCCTTATTCATTGTCCAGCTTTCACATACATATGAGGTTATTGAAAATACCATGGCTTGGGTCAGGCGCACCTTAATCCTCAAGCTGACATCTTTGCTCTTCAACACTTTAAAAAGGTCTTGCGTAGCAGATTTGCCTAATGCAATACATCATATGATCTCTTGACCTGCTGCTTCTGTGCATGTTGATAGTTGATCCAAGAAGAATGAAGTCCTTGACAACATCAACCTTTTCTCCATTGATAAGAATGTTGTTCATTGGTCCAGTGGTGAGGATTTTTGTTTATCTTTACATTGAGATGTAATCCATACTGAAGGCTGTTCTCTTTGATCTTTATCAAAAACATCAGTAAATGTTTTAAGTCCTCTTTACTTTCAGCAAGCAAAGCTGTATCATCTGCATATCGCAGGTTGTTAATGAGTCTTCCTCCAATCCTGATGTCATGTGTATTTTATTCAATTCATCCTGATGTGACACTGTAGGAAAAGTACTAGACTGAAAACCATAGGTCAGATAATCAAACCCACCAGCTGCTCCTTGGAAACCCTATACAGTGTCACTGAATCAGAACCAACTCAATGACACTTAACAACATAACAACAATAATAAAAATATTCACAGTCCTAACCTTCAGTGTCCATCTGGTTACCTATATAAAAAAAATTACCATTATAATCCATGTATTATGTTAAAGATATACACAAATTTAAGAGTAATTAGAATTATTTCACATTCTTAGAGTGTTCCTTAACTATCATGTGTAATTGCTATGAATTTATTAATCTGTAAGTCCTCTGGACCATGAATTAAATAGAACACAGAGAGATGCAGGAAAGTAGACATTCAATCTTACTAGCAGAGGAATTTTTTATATATAAGAATCTATTGCAGTTTTACTATCTGGGAGAAAAAATTTGACAAGTTAATTTATTTGTGTTTTTTTTCTTACCCAATTGGATCTGCATTTCACATCCTCACTTTGGAGCTGGGTCTTCTAAGACACAGTCTTTCATTTAGTGGACACAGTACAAGAAATGTGGAGAGCCATTTCCCTAGGGACTTGAGTGGTATTAGTCAGTAAACAGGAGGTTTATGGTAACTCATAACACTGTGACTGCATTGAGCATAAGATCCTTCATGTCAGAGACATTAAAAAGTCTTATGATGTGTATGTTTTGATACCTACAGTTGTGGTGGTACCAAATGGAGGAATTTATGCACATAATCCAATACAAGCAAGTGACTACCCCTACTGTTTTATAAAAGTTCCAGACATGGAGTATCTAAGGCAGCTATTGCAGTGATCGAGTACCTTTTCCCTCTGGATTCTATATATTTTTGTTGTTGTTAGGTACCTTCGAGTCGGTACTGACCCATAGCATCCCTATGCACAGCAGAACAAAACACTACCCAATCCTGAGCCAACCTCACTACTGTTGCCACGCTTGAGTCCATCGATGTTGCCACTTGGCTAATCCATCTCGTTGGAGGTCTTCCTCTTTTTCTCTGAGCCTCCACCTTATCAAACATGATGTCCTTCTCCAGAGACTGGTTCCTCCTGACAATATGTCTG
>NW_006408754.1:4136362-4140089 GCF_000296735.1 Chrysochloris asiatica
GAGTAATTGATGGTCTGTTCTACAGTCCGCCCCTGGCTTTGTTTTGACTGATGATATAGAGCTTTTCCATCTTCTCTTTCCACAGATGTAGTCAATTGATTTCTATGCATTTCATCTTGTGATGTCCTTGTGTATACTAGTCTCTTATACTTTCTAAAGAAGGTATTTGAAATGAAGAAATCATTGATTCCTTATCAGTGAATTATTTGTTCGCCTGGTATCAGTTTGGAATATTGAGAGACCTCTTTGCAAGGAAAAACCGTAAAGGCCTCTGTTACAAAGAATAGGTTTGCTCATGTGGATTTTTGTGGGGTTTTTTTTATTATTATTATTATCCTTTTTGTGTAACTCAAGATGCCCTAAATCTGGGTAAGAATTCTTCAACCTATCTGATTTTACATTCAGCACACCTTTCTGAGACTTAAATCATGCAGTATCTCCTTGTTCTGGTCCAATGACAGCCTCTTGACCTAGGTATAAGTTCTGTATGAATACAATTGCTGTTGTTAAGTGCTGTCAGGTTGATTTTGACCCTTAGCAAATGTATACAGGGTCTCTGAGGATCGGCTGTGAGTTTGAACCACCGACCTTGTTGTTCAAACTGACCTTGTGGTCCAGTGCTTATCCTATAGCACCACACCAGGACTCTATGAATAAAATTAAGTGTTCTCAAATTCCCATAATCTGCTCTGGTCACATTGTTGTTGTTGTTGTTGTTGTTGTTGAGTGTTATTGAGTCGATAGCAACCCTGTATAGAGTTTCCAAGGAGCAGCTGGTGAGCTTGAACTGCCAACCTTGCAGTCAAACCGCTTTGTAATCCGGCGCATTAGCCCACAGCACCACACCAGGACTCCATGGTCATACGACTATTTAGAAAATTGAAAACAAGACAAACTTTCTCTTTAACGACAGTCCTTAAATACTAAGGAGTCCCTAGATATTGCAAAAAGTTAACACATTCAACTTACTGACAAGTTAGTGACTCAAGTCATCCGCGTAGAATCTTGGAGGCATGCCTGGCAATCTACTGGAACTTGTGAAAAATGAGCAGTTGAAAACCCTATGGACTGCAGTTTTACTCTGTCACACAGGATTACCATGAGTCAGAATCAATTCAATGTCAACTGGTTTTGTTTTTATTTTATTTTTCTGCTTTGTAAACATTTAAACAATTGAGGAGTACCTAGTTACTGGATGGCAACTGAAAAAAAAGAAAAGCCTCTTCAGAAAAAAACTTCTGATCTGCAGAAATGCTCTGAGCAAACTGTATCAAGAAGATATACCAGATCTGTAAACTAATACTTTTAAAATAAAATGAAAATTGTGCATTAATGAAGTACAACTATCACTAAACCATGATTAGGGAAATACCTAATCTTTCTGCTTGGCCTGGGCTAGGTTTCATTTATTTACTTGTTTGCTTCTATGTATACATTTCTCAAAGAAAATGCAGACATTATATATAAATGGATATGAAAACTATAAACAAAGGACTAAGACTCCAGACAGCTAACCTAATTCAAAGTAAATGTGACCACCAGAGAGTTCTGCTGTCCCCAGTGACTAGCAGAAGTGGTGCTTATCTTTGAGGACAGGTGGTCCCAAGTAGCCATGAGTGCTAGTTCAGCCATCCATTTCAGACTCTGTCTGCACCTAACCTGTAAAATAGGATTATGAATGCCTTGCAGAGTTACAATGAAGATATAAAACAATAGACACACAGTATATGACACTTAAAAGTCATCATCTTCTTGACTGTTATTTCCAAAACACCACACAGCTCTCTAAAATAAGAATAAAAGTGTCAGAGAGTGAAGTGAGATAAAGCAGACCATTTTGGAATAATCACTATGGTCACAACTTACCTTCAGGACCCTCTATAATGTTTACATTTTGCTCGGCCCTGAGAAAGTTTAAGAGTCCTGTCATAATCTAGTTCTCATGCCCTTTCCTCTTCTTCCTCTGTACAGAAAATCAAAGGGGCTCTGTGACATGTTACAGATACCCTGGGAGGAAATGCAGCCCTTAAAGCAGTGAAGACTCAGACCACGAGAATTCTCTGGAATGCACCTCTCTGACTGAACCCTGCCTTAGTTCAAAAGTTCTGTTTTCTCTAGTTCCAGAGATGCAGACAATTTGGGATTGAAGCCATGGCTTTGTGTGGTTTCTCTTATGATTCCCCTCATAGCTCATGGGTCTGTGGTTTTAGTCCTAGATACATAACTTATGTTCCTCCATCTTCTTCTGAAAAATCAAGAGGAAACCCAAGACTGTGGATGACAAGGCTGTAGCAAAATAAGCCTGCATTACTAAATGACCAGCAAAGTTAGCAAGTGGAGGAGTGGAAGAGGTGCTGTGGGGTGGCGGATAGGGGAAGTAGGAGGCAGCAACTCCTGAGAAGTTCAATTCCCTCAAGTTCCCCCACTGTTTACTCTTCCCTGTAGTAATGCCTTTAACCAAACACCTTTAATCGGCACACACTTTTTTAAGTGTAAGCCACCAGCTTTAGAATTACCAGGGGCTCTTGCTCACATTGCAGTCTTGTCTGAGGGGAAATCAAAAGACCTGAAACCTCAGAATCTGGATTTGTTAATACAGGCTAGGAATCACAGATTTTTTTTTTACTCTTTTTAAAAAAGGAAGGTTGATATGTTATCTGTCATTTTGTCATGTAGTAAATTGATTTTAGATCTTGTTGGCATTCAGATATGGAAATAGTGAAGGGAAAATAGAAGTCTTAGGGAACTTGGAGTGGGATAAGGAGAAAAAAGAATCATAACAGAACTGCTGAGAATGTTAGGGGTTGGGGTATAACTTCCTACTACTCTCTTGTTGGAGTCCTG
Source organism: Chrysochloris asiatica (assembly GCF_000296735.1). NCBI lineage: Eukaryota > Metazoa > Chordata > Mammalia > Afrosoricida > Chrysochloridae > Chrysochloris > Chrysochloris asiatica. Next base: position 4,139,207 of record NW_006408754.1, read on the forward strand.
GTGTGGCGCTGTGTGTTAATGCACTAGACTGTAAAGTTACTTTAAACTACAAGGCCAGCAGTTCAAGCTCACAGCCACTCCTCGGAAACCATATACAGGGTGGCTATGAGTTGGAACCAATTCAACAGCACTTAACAATAACAACAACAACACTCTGTTTTACTAATAATTGGGCCTAGACAGCATTCTTTATATACAGAAGCCAAGAAAAGTGTCACGCATCACCAGAAAAAAACCCCAGTTAGATCTGTGCCCTTCTAAGTCAGACCTGAGGTAAGGTGCTGTCACCATTCGCACACCTCCTAGTAACTGAGGTAGTTGGTCTAGGAGGTCAGGACCTGGCTTATCCACAACTCCTAAGACCCACTGGACACACACTAGTCTCCTAAATCAGAATACCAGTAGTTGAGTCACTTCTGACCATTTCTGTTAATGTAGAAATATGAAAAAGTGGTTAAGAATGAGAAACAGGATGCTGAAGGCATGTAAAGACACAGAAAGGAGTAGAAGAGTTAAAGGCAACAGAAGTAAATACTGTTATATACAGTATTGTATATAACATGCAATAATGGTGATTTATGGGTGGAAACATTGGTAAACATGCAGGTTGAATGGGTGTGGAGGGAGAGTGGGAGAATACCCACAAATATACAAAGTTTTGACAAAGGATATTTGTACCTTTGCTGCAAACATATCAATGAATGTGGCGAAGCATACCAGAGGTAAAGTTATAAAACTATCTTAGCCATTACCAAACACCTTATGGGAATGAATTACTTGGGTCTGAGTATCTTAGCCATTACCAAACACCTTATGGGAATGAGTTACTTTACCAGAGGTAAAGTTATAAAACTATCTTAGCCATTACCAAACACCTTATGGG
>NW_006408754.1:4140189-4142170 GCF_000296735.1 Chrysochloris asiatica
GCACTATATCTAACAGTGTTTCTCTGCTATTCATAAGTTTTCAGTGACTAAATATTTGGAAGTAGTTCGTCACTCTTTCTTCCTAGTCTGTCTTTGTCTGGAAGCTCATCTGAAACCTGCCCACCATGGGTAACCCTGCTGGTATTTAAAATACTGGTGGCATAGCTTCCAGAATCACAGCAACTCACAAGCCACCACAGTACAACAAACTGACAGACAACTGGTGGCTGTTCGGTTTTAAGTGGAAACTATCACTTTAAATTTTGAGATCTGTGCGCATGCATAGTAGAACCCTCCAGGGGTGGGGTGGGGTGTCCATTTGATCAGGCATCCCCTCTAGTCACCAGAATGGAGGTGCGCAGGCAGTGAGAGACCAATGAACAGATACCAGAAAAAAGAATGTCCACACCTGTATCTTCGCAGTTCTGTCAGGCGTTCATGGCTGTTCTGATCCTTCCCCTGCTTGGTTTAAATCAAGATGTCAGCTCTGGGAGCAGCTGAGCATCTTGAATTAGAAAGCACTGGATTTCTTGATTCTGCTACAAATCCCCCTAGCTGTAAGCCTTCCAAGCTTCTAAATATTCCTTTATATGTGGTTTAGATTTCTAACACCATCCCCTGAGCCAGCTGGGTCCAGTATTTTGTATTATTGCTGACAGATCTCCACACTGCATGACCTGATAAGCAAACCAAATCTGTCCCACTTGCTGAGTTTTTTGTAAATAAAGTTCTATTGCATATATGCATAATTTTATACATTACAAAACTCATACATTTGTGCAATATATATGGCTGCTATTGCACCAAAGGAGTTCTGATGTGGCACTGAAGGATAAGCACAGGACCACAAGGTCAGTTTGAACTGCAAGGTTAATGGTTCAAACTCACCAACTGCTCCTTGGGAAACCTATACTGGGTTGCTATGACTCAGAACTGACTCAACAGAGCTTAAGAACACGGCACTAAAATGAGTAACAGCAAAGGCTAAAATATGTACTATCTTTTAAAGTCTTTTAAAATAATTTTTGCTAATCCCTCTTCTATTTCATAAGTAGCTAAATTTTACACAAATGTTGCTGTTATTGTCAAGTCGATTCCAACTCATAGTGACCTTACATAGAGTTTTTGCAAGAGCAGAAAGCCTCATCTTTCTCCCAATGAAATGCTGGTGGGCTCAAACTGCCACCTTTGTGGTTTGCAGTCCAGTGTTTATCCTACAGAGCCACCATGCTCCCTGCACAATAGTGGAGGGCCATTTTTTGTCAGTGATAACCTTTGGGGAAACAGAGAACCATCTCTATAAGTAACATTCATATGAGAAGTTTCAAATGCCTACTCTTAAAATTAAGCAATCCTGGCTGTTTATCTAACCTCCATCGGTTTAATCTTCTCTTTCTTATCTGAATCTGAGATTTATAACTCCCAGAAATGTTTAAGGGCTAAACAGACTCGACTCATCAGTTAGGAATAAAAATGCAAAAAACAACAATATTGATCACATGTTGTTGTTGGGTCCAGTCCAGTTGCCTCTGACTCATAATGATTCTGTAGATAGCAGAGGGAAACATGCCAAGTCCTGCACCATACTCACACCACTGATATGCTGGTGACTATTGTTGCAGATACTGAGAAAAAAAACACCTTGTGAGAGTCTTCCTATTTTCAATAACTCTCTACTTTACCAGCGATTGGTCCCTCCTAATAGCATGAAAAATCTTGCCATCCTCGCTATACAGAACATTCTGGTTGTACTTCCTACAAAACACATTTGTTTGTTTTTCTGGAAGTCTATCGTGTACTCTATATTCTTTACCATTCAAATGTATCAATTCTTCTCTTGTCTTCCTTAATCATTAACCAGCTATTACACATAGACGAGGTGACTGAAGATCCCATGGCTTGGGTCAGACACAGCTTAGTCATCTCTGCTTTTAAAGATTTTAAAGAGCTCTTTTGCAGCAGATTTGCCCAAAGCAATATG
>NW_006408754.1:4149210-4152166 GCF_000296735.1 Chrysochloris asiatica
TTACCAAACACCTTATGGGAATGAGTTACTTTACCAGAGGTAAAGTTATAAAACTATCTTAGCCATTACCAAACACCTTATGGGAATGAGTTACTCAGGGCCATAATCTTGGGAGATACCATGGTCAGTGGTATGATATAGTCCACAAAGACAACAGAGGACAGGTGGTCCCAAGTAGCCATGAGTGCTGGTTCAGCCATCCATTTCAGACTCTCTCTGCTCCTAACCTGTCCTACTTTGGTGAGTAGTGACTGGAATCTTAAAAACTCATGAGCAGTAATCTAAGTTGCAACTACTGGTCTCTCCCTGTCTAGAAGAAAGAAGAGTGAGGAAAATGGAAGACATTTGGAAACAATTAGTCCAATAGACTAATGGACCACAAGAACATCTGTCTCCACAACCCTGAGATCAGAAGAACTAGATGGTGCCCAGCTACCACTACCAACTGCTCTTAAAGGAATCACATTAGAAATTTCTGGATAGAGTGGGAGGGAATGTGGAATAAAATGAAAATCATTAAAAAGACCAGGTTTACTGATCAAATGGAGACTGATGGAACCCCAACACTATGACCCTTAGTCACCTTTCAGGTCCAGAATCAAAGTCACCCACATAGCTCAATTTTCAGTCAAGCAATAGATAGGAATATAGGGGGGACAACAACACTAGTGAGGTATGCACACCATGGAATGGTCAACCATTCAAGATCTGAACCACAGTATTTAATCAAGGACAAAATTCACAAGAGTTGAGAAAGAAGGAGGAATGGAAACAAGAAACACAGGGAGGAAGTAGGATACATGATGTTATGTTGAGGAGACTGCAATCATTGAGATGCAACGAAGGATGTGATTTGTTCCTAAATGTAAAATTGATTATCTAGTCCATAAACTTTCACTCAGTTCGCAATAAAAAGCTCAAAACAAAAGAATGAGTAACAAGGCCCTCCTACTGTACTTGTAGTAGAGTAAATGATACATTGCATGGATCATTTAACTGAATAAGCCTCCTTTAGGCACTTCTCTGGAGTCCCTGGGTGGCACAAATAGCTATGCACTTGGCTCCTTAAAAGAAATATTGGTAATTTGAACCTACCTAAAGGCACTCTGAGGGGTCCTGGTGTAGCTCTCTGGGTTAATGCACTGAACTGTAAGGTTAGTTTGAACCTCAAGGTCAACAGTTCAAGATCACCAGCTGCTCTTCAGAAACCCTATACAGGGTCATTATGAGTTGGAACTGACTCGATGGCAATTACTAACAATAACAAAGACACCACTGAAGAAAGGTCTGATCTGCTTCTGAAAGATCATAGCCATGAAAGCTCTGTGGAGTCCAGTTCTACTCTGACTCACAGGGAATCACTATGAATCAACCCAGTGGCAACTGGTACCATGTTCCAGGTGGGCACTTCTCCATGGGAGGTGGGAGGGACTACTGCTTATCTTCTCTGCCCATTCTGCCCACCAGAATTTTCATTGGAAACAATAGTTGGTGGGGGAACAGCAATGGGACTGGAGCTACCTATCTTTTGCAAGATCTCAAGATGCTCTTTCTCCTGAAAACACAAAAACCAAACCCATTGGCATGAAAGTGGAACTGCCATAAATGGCTTCCAAGACAGTAAATCTTTATAGAAGCAGACGGCCTTTTTACCATGGAGTGGCTGGTGGGTTTGAACCACTGAACTTCTGGTTAGCAACTGAGTGCTATTTACTCCACCACCAAGGCTCCTCCTTTTTTTCTGAAACAATAGGAAAACAATAAATAAAGAAACTGAGCGAACTTGGGCCAGCACATTGAAATGGATTTTTCACAGTTCACAGAATAAAGCTATAATAATAGAAAGTCACTATCTTGTGTACTGCTACTGCTCCCTGTAAGAAAGACCCTGGCCTTACAAATATTTGAAGTAGGTTCTAAGTGCCTTTTCATCAGCTGCTTTTCAATATAGTATAAGATTTCAGCTTCCTGGAAAGCTGGTGTCTATTTTGTAGAGGATAAATTTAGAAGAATTTATTAAAGAAATAGAGTTCAGGTGTGGCACTGTGGGTTAATGTGCTAGACTGCAAGGTCAGTTTGAACTGCAAGGTCAGCGGTTCAAGCTCATCAGCAGCTCCTCAGAAACCCTATTCAGGGTCTCCATGAGTCAGAATGGATTCAAAAACACTTAACAACAGCAATTAAAGAACTGAGTCATTGTTCTTGAGCAAAGTAGAGAAGGGAGGATGTCCTACAAAGGGTATTATGGTTGAAGTTACATGTCAACTTGGCTAGGCTGTGATTCTTAGTGGTTTGCGTTATGTAATGATGTAATTATCTTCTCATTTGTGATGTGATCAGTCAATCAATTGTAAGGGGGGATATCCTTGGGGATGTGGCCTATATTTAATGTATATGGATGTTCTGGCAAAATTAGCGAGGTTTTTTGGGCAATCTGGATTCTACATCTGGCTCATCATTGTCTGACCTCTGGTTCTTAGGACATGAGGCATATTGTCTGCTGATCTTTATATTTATCAGCCTCCGCAGCCCATGAGCCAGAGGCCTGCCAGCTGACCCTCAGATTGTGGGTTCCTCACTCCCTGCAGCTATGTGAGTCAGGAAAAGCCCTAAGCTTGACATCATGGAGCTGGGACTTTCCAGCCTCTATAACTGTGGGATTCATTTCCTTAAAAGAAATATATATGTTGTTGTTGTTAAGTGCTGTCGAATCAGTTCTGACCCACAGGAACCCTGTATAGGGATTCCGAGGAGTGGCTGGTGAGCTTGAACCACCAACCTTGTGGTTCAAACTGAGTTTGCAGCACATTAACACCCAGTGATACACCAGGACTCCAATAATATATGTATATATACATATACATATATATACACATATATATGACTCATTTCCTTGAGATAAATTTAAATGTATTAATACATATAAATTTATCTCAAGGAAATGGCTCATGTGGTT
>NW_006408754.1:4152432-4155224 GCF_000296735.1 Chrysochloris asiatica
TAATATATATAAATTCATTTCCCTGAGATAAATTTATATACATTTTAATGTATTTAAATTTATCTCAGGGAAATGAATTATAGTTATAAAATCTGGAAAGTCCCAGCTCCATGAGTCAGATGTCAAGCTTAGGGCTTCTCCTGACTCACATAGCTGCAGGGACTGAGGAACCCACAGTCTGCAGGTCAGCTGGCAGGCCTCTGGCTCATGGACTACAGAGGCAGATGGAGCTCAAGATCAGCAGGCAGTTTAAAGACTAAAGCGTGCCTGGCTAAAACTATGGTATTTTCAATAATCTCATATACATGTGAGAGTTGGACAGTAAATAAGGAAGACTGTAGAAGAACTGAATTTGGATTTGGTTAGAGAATATTATTGGGGGCACCACGGACTGCCAGAAGAACAAACAAAACTGTGTTGGAGGAAGTACAACCAGACTTCATCTCTTATACTTAAGCCATATTATCAAGAAGGACCAGTCCCTGGAGAAGGACATCATGCTTGGTAAAATGGAGAGATTGCGAAAAAGATGGAGACCCCTTCGGTGAGATTGATTGGCTGAATGGCAGCAGCAAGGAACTCACATATAGCAGCTATTGTCAGGCTGGTGCTGGGCTGGGCCATGTTTCATTCTGCTGTCCATAGAGTCACTATGAATCAGATCTGACTCAACAGCACCTAACAACAATATATTATGATATTGTTATATGTATTATGTATATATAATACACACACACATAAACTCACCGGTTTTGCTACTCTAGAGAATCCAATTTAAGACGGGGTAATTAAAAGCAGAGCAGATTCTGAAGATCCCAGAAGGAATAAGTAACATTACAGCTCCAATTAAATGAGCAGAGACAGTCCTTTGAGAAAATGGAAAGAGGAAGGGAGTACCACAACCAAAGCCAGAAGGGGCTGACCAGAGGTAAAAATGCCAGTGTCACTTGTGTTCCACAGACTTCTAGTAAAGATAATAATAGTACTTACCACAGAGCATTTTTGTAATAACTTAAAACTGAATTAATTTTTAAAAACAGAATAGTATGCGGAACATAGTAAAGGTTCAAAAAGAAAAAAAATTGTTTTATTGTTGTTTTTGTTGTTAAGTGCCATCGAGTCAGTTCCAACTCATAGCAACCCTATTTATATAGAGAGACTTCTGGTGAAGCTCTGTAGGATCAACACTGGACTGTGAACCACAATGTTGGCAGTTCAAACCCACCAGCTGTTCTTCAGAAACCCTATACAGGGTCGCTATGGGTTGGAAGTGACTTGATGGCTCTTAACAACAATATGCAGATTGAATAAGTATGGTAAAAAGATACAACTCCAGTGAATATCTTTCCTGATTTTAAACCATTCAATATGCCCTTGTTCTGTTTAAATGACTGCCTCTTTGTCTATGTACAGGTTCCTCATGTGCACAATTAAGTGTTCTGTAATTCCCATTATTCACATCCATCGTTTGTTATGATCCAGATCATCAAATGACTTTGCATAGTCCATAAAGCACTTTTTTGCATTCTCTGATATCATCAATGACATTCCTGGTTTCCACATCTTTTTCTGAATCTGGTTGGAACTTCAAACATCTTCCTATTGATGTACTGCTGCAACCATTTGTGAATTAGTTATCTTTATCCAAATTTTCCTTACATGTGATATTAGTAATATTGTTCAATAATATCTGCATTCTGTTGGGTCACCTTTCTTTGGAATGGGCACAAATATAGATCTCTTCCAATGGTTTGACTAGATAGCTGTCTTCAAAATTTCTTGGTATAGATGAGTGAGTGCCTCCAATACTACATCACTTTGTTGAAACATTTCAATTGGTATTTTATCAATACCTTGTTTTTCACTATTGCCTTCAGTACAGCTTGGACTCCTTCCTTCAATACCATCAGTTTTTGATCATATGCTATGTTTTGAAATGGTTGGATATGAACCAATTCTTGGTACAGAGACTCTTTCCATCTTTGTTTGACACTTTTTGCATCATTCAATATTTTGCCCACATAAACCTTTAGTATTCCAACTCAGGGCTTGAATTTTTTAGTCAGTTCTTTCAGCTAGAGAAATACTGAACGTGTTTTTCCCTTTTTGTTTTCTAACTCTGGGTCATTGCACATTTCACTATAATACTTTGTCTTCTCAAAATGTCCCTTGAAGTTTTCTATTCAGGTCTTTTCTTCATCATTTTTTATAGTCACCTTAATTTTTCTACATTCAAGTTGAGTTTGTTCTAACAACCATTTAGGTCTTTTCTGTCTTTTTATTTTCTTCCTGTATGGTGTTCTTAATATCATCCCACAACTTCTCTGGTCTTCAATCGTTAGTATCTAATACATCAAAACTATTTTTGAAATGATCTCTAAATTCAGGTGGGATATACTCAAGGAATCTTGGTGTACACGATAGGATAAGCATCAGACCACAAGGTCAGTTTGAACCACAAGACTGGCAGTTCAGACCCACCCTCCTTGGAAACCCTATACAAGGTCACTATGAGTTGGAACTGACTCAACAACACTTAACAACAACAACACACTCAAGGTCATACTTTTGGCTCTCGTGGACTTGATTTAATTTTCCTCCACTTCAGCCAGAACTTACATATGAGCAGTCAACCACTGGCCTTATTTTGGGAGATGATACTGAGCTTCTTCATCATCTCTTCCCACAGATGTTGTCAATTTGATTCCTATGTATGCCATCAAGTAAGTTCCACATGTATAAACACCTTTTAAAGTGTTAGAAAAAGTAATTTGCAATGAATAAGTCAATAG
>NW_006408754.1:4157009-4174787 GCF_000296735.1 Chrysochloris asiatica
AAAGAGCTTTCTAACAGTAGGCACCAGGAGTGGGATTCATTGCAATGGCTCCAGACCTATGAAATTATGAGCTTTTGTAAGAGAAAGAACCTACAGGCATGGGAAGTAAAACTTTTGATTTTTGAATGGTTAGTTTGGATTTTGTTAGCTGTAATGCCTGAAAGAATGTAAGAGATAAAATGCTTAAACTGAGGGTAGAAAAACAGCTTCTGGAGCTGCCTAAAGCAGATGCTAAGCTGGTTAAACTAAATTGTTTCTGGGGGGCCAAGGCCTACTGGATCCATCCTGCTACAGGCCCAAGGCTATATGCATATGAATGGGGTTAGTCTAAGGGTAGAGGAGAAAATATTGAAATTGAGTGTTTTTAAAAGGTTTATATATTTGACTGCCTTTTGGATATTGGTTTCTCTTGCCTACTTTTGTAAAACAGACATTTATGTGTAATCAAAATGAATATTGTGTTATGAGTACAGAGAGTTTGTAAGCCTGCCTTCATCCTATAGAATTTGCTAAAAGGGAAGTTAGAATTTGTCCAGAAAAAGACTTTTTGTTTTAAGCATTTGTAGAATATGGGCCCTTAGGTGGAATCTCTCAGAACTGGTACATTTGTATTTAAAAAGACAAGAAAACCCACCCTGGACTGCTGAGAGAACAGGAGATTTAAGTTTGAAAGACAACTGCAGAAATAAGAAAAAAGATAGACTGTTTATGACATTTTGAATTTTAAGCAAGCTGTTTGCTTTGGAGGCATCAAGGCCAGAAAGTCTGTGCCCATCAGAGAAAGCCCACTTCTAAGGCTGAAATTTGAAGGGAGTTGGTGAACTGCAGCCAGTATGCTCGATGGTGACCACCTGAGTCAACTTGTTGAGTGTAAGTGAGGGAGATCCTGCTATGAAGATACAACAAGGGCTGTATTCCATATTCCACTGGCCCCTGTTGATCTTGAGATGAGAGAGAGAAGAGGAAGAGCTAGCTGGTATTAAGTTTAGGGAGATGTGAGACGTGAAGGGACCAGCTGGTTTGAAGTGCAAGTAGGTGTGCATGAACTCCCAAACTCGCAGCTGGTACCCATTTGACCTTGCTTGTATGACTAAGGCTGAGCCGACCAGATGAAGATAAAAATGTTAGATACTATAAGCAATTGTGAATTGCTACATTTTGATGGACTGGGCTTCTGTTTACGGATACATTTGCTCGAAATGATAACTGGTATAGAAGATTCTTCAGATCAAGGAACATACTTGTCTCCTCAGTGTATTGGGTTGATGTTGTTAAGTGCCATCAAGTCAGTTCTGACCCATAGTGACCCTGTATAGGGTTCCCAAGGAGTGGCTGGTGAGCTTGAACCACCATCCTTGGAGCTCAAACAGCTTTGTAGTCTGGTGCAGTAACCCACAGCACCACACCAGAACTCCATTGGGTTGACAGGGATGGGCAATTTAGACATTGGCTATCAAAAATGAGGAGGTTATAGGAAGCAGGCTTACAGAATGTGCCCTTTGGTTGTTTAAATTACTATATATTCCTAAGTGTTTTTGCGTACACCCCCCAACAAAAAAACAAAAACAGGGAATGCAAGCAAATACTGTTGAATGATGATGCACAGAAGAGATTGTAATCATTGCAATGAAATTATGACTGTAAATCTGATGTTCTACCATATAAACTATCACTCACTTCACAATAAAAACTTAAAAAATAAAAAAAATAAATAAAAACTATATGAACACTAACACTGAAAAAAAAAAATGAGGGAGCAATAAAGGCATGAAATGGCTGGCTGATAAACTTTCATGAGTGTACTTAGTCTTAGAATAAGGGGGACAATAGAGAATCCCTAATGAATAGTTTCCTCTTTTCCAGAGGGTCTGGTGAAGAGAGAGTGGGGGAAGAGGCTGATAGGATTTTATGAATTCAATAGTGAATTGTTGTTAGCAGAATTAATTGTGATTCTCAAAACTGTAATTGTAGAAGGTGTATAACTGAAAGGTGTATATCTATGGTGTTCTACACTGTGAAATGGTGTATAACTAAGGTGTATAACTATGAAATGCAATAGCTAGAAAAACCAGAGGGTGGCCTGTTGTGACTTGAATTTATTTGGTATGGCATTTCTATCCAGTTTTCTTAATTCCCACCAAGTTATTGGGTTATTGTTGTTGTTAAGTGCCGTTGAGTCAGTTCCGACCCATAGTGATCCTGTAGAGGGTTTCCATGGAGTTTGAACCACCAACCTTGTAGTTCAAACCAACTTTGCAGACTAGTGCATTAACCCACAGCGCCACACCAGGACTCCTAAATTATTGGGTGGGACCATGCAAATAAGGTATATGGGATGCTAAGGTTGGGATTGGTTAGTTTTGCCCTCCAGCTAGGTTTAAAAGGATCCATCTCAGAAACAGAGATAGACGATCCCAGAACCATCCAGAATGAACAGCAGGAGCAAAACGTGAGATCCCTACCTAGAAAAAAGCAACAGCAGGGATGATGGCAGAGGCAGAAGCATGGGGAGACAGAGCACCTTCATGCTCTAAGTCCCTGGACCATGTAAAACTAAGGGCCTATGAACAGGAGACTGGTTTGAAGAATGTGCCCTTTGGGCATTCAGAGTGGCTAGAAGAGCTTTGTAACAAACACTTGCCTGAGCCAGGGCAGAGGCCAAGGGATTACATGGATTAAAGACAAGAGTGAGGTATGCCTGCAATATGGCATATAAGAGGCATCCCTAACAGGAGAACTGAGCTTTTTTGTACTCTGTTCACTTCTCTAATAAACCACATAATCATGTTTATTGTCTGTAGTTCAGGTAGCATAGTGGTTATGAATCGGGCTGCGAACCACAAGGTCAGCAGTTCGAAACTACCAGCTGTTCCGTAGAAGAAAGATGAGGTTTTCTGCTCCCATAAAGATTTACAGTCTTGGAAACCCTGTTTGGCAATTTATAGTTCTACCTGTAGGTTGCTATGAATTGACTCTTTAACAGTGACTTAATCTTTACTGAAGCAGACTGCCACATCGTTCTTTCAGAATGGCTGGTAGCTTCAAACATCATAGATTTTTTTTTTTTTCCACTTTTCTCAAAGTCTGAAATTTCCATGATTAAACTTTCTCTTCTTTCCAAATGGCCAATACCAGACCATTTCAGCTCACTAATACCTCAGATATTGAGCTCTATGCATTCTATTTTGTTTTTGAAAACTTCCAATATTCCTAGATTCATACTTCATAGTTCCATGTTCTGACTATTAATGGAAGTTTGCAGTTGTTTCTTCTCATTTTGGGCTGCACCCCATCAGCAAGTGAAGGACCTGAAGGTTTTGCTCCATCATTAAAGACAACTCTATTTTGAGGATGCAGTTCTTCCCCAGTCAGATTTTGAATGACTTCCAACCTAAGGGGCCCATATTTCAGCACTATATTAGACAATGTTTCACTGCTATTCATAATATTTTCAGCAGCTAACCTTTCAGAAGTTATCTGCCTATCCTTCTCACAAATCTGTCTTAGTCTGGAAGCTCAACTGAAACCTGTCCATCATGGGTGATCCTATTGGTATTTAAAATACTGATGGCATAGCTTCTGGTGTCACAGTAACATACAAGCCACCACTACTTGTCGACAAATGATGGAAAATAATTGGAAAAATAATCAGAAAAATAGTTAAGCTGAAATTGTATTGGTGGTCTAACTTAATTCTGGTTTTGATTTTAGACTTAATTCTGCATTATCTTTTGATCCACTCTAAATTGTTTAGCTGACAATATTTTCCAATCATCCACCACAATTCATGCTGAATAAGTCAGGTCCTTATAACAGGCCTCACCCAAGAGTCAGATTTTTCAAATGATTTTCTTTTTCAAATATGTTTCCCTACATTTGGCTGGTTCTGTTCATGTGTGCTACTACATAGATTTGGGCAATTTCTGTATCTTTAGGAGGAATGTGCCTACTCTCTAAGTCTTCAAAATGTCTCTGATGACATGCTTGCTACCCTGGTCTACTTATGATTGGAAGTGAGGGAAATGTAGCAATGAAGACATGGGCTGAATTTGGCCATGTTCCATAGACACGCATTTATCTTGAGATGAGAAAGAGAAGAGGAAGGGCTGACTGGTCTGAAGTTTTGGGAGGCATATGAACACCTGAGTTTATGGACACTAACCTAGCCACTAAGGAGCTCTGGTAGCCTAGTGGTTACAAATCGGGCTGCGAACCTTAAGGTCAGCGGTTCGAAACTACCAGCCGCTCCGCGGGAGAAAGATGAGGCTTTCTACTCCCGTAAAGATTTACACCCTCGGAAACCCTGTACAGGGTCGCTATGGGTCGGAACCGACTCAATGGCACTTAACAACAACAACAACCTAGCCACTAGGGGCTAGAACTGAGAATGAAGTGGCCAGCTGATCTGAAGTGGGGGGAGGCATGCAAGAACTCCCAAACTTTCCGTCAGTACCCATATAACATAGTTTATATGGCTAGCTGACCAGAACTCAACTAGATGAAGATAAAGAAGTTTGATACAGGTGGTGGTGGTTATGTGCCATGGAGTCAGAACCGACTAATAGCTACCCTGTACAGGGTTTCCAAGGCTGTAAGTCTTTACAGGAGCAGAAAGCCTCATCTTTCTCTCGTGGAACAGCTGGTAATTTCAAACTGCTGAGATTGCGGTTTGCAGCCTGATTCGTAACCACTACGCTACCAGAATTGCTACAATTTGATTAACTAGATCTTTGCTTATGGATGAAATTGCTCAAAATTCCAAACAAAAGGGTAGGACTCTTCAGATCAAGGGTCAAGCTTGCTTCCTCAATACACTGGGTTGATAGGGTTGGGCAACCAAAACATTGGCTATCAAAAATGGGGGGCTATAAAGGCACAAAGTGGCTGGCTTACACGCTTTCATGAGTGTGCTTAGTTTTAGAATGAGAGGAATAAGGTAAAATCCCCACTGAATAATTTTCTTCTTTTCCAGATGTTGTTGTTGTTGTTAAGTGCCATCTAGTCAGTTCCAACTCATAGGGACCCTGTATAGGGTTTCTGAAGGGCAGCTGGTGCCCTTGAACTGCCAACCTTGTGGTTCCATTTATTCTATGTTTTCTTCCTATACTCATTGACCTAGAGCCAGTTCAGATTCATAGCAACCTTCGTGTTTCAGAGTAGAACTGTGCTCCACTGGATTTTCAATGACTGATTTTCTCAGAAGTACATGGCCAGGCCTTTCTTCTGAGATATCTCTGGGTGGACTTGAACCATAAGCCTTACATTAGTAGTATTATTTGCAGCAGTCATGGTGCACTATTTATGGCCAATATCCTCTTGCTTTCCTTTCTCTCCCACTTTATCCCAATACCCTAAATATTCATCTCTTAGCTCTTTCAATGTGATGAGTATGTCCACATGGAAATGCCAACAGCCATTATTGTTTGAAGAATTCATGCCCACTTGCCAGTGCTTCATATCTAAAAATCAAAACTAAATTTGTGGTCATCAAGTTGACTCTGAATCATGGAGATCCCATAGGACACGCTAGAACTGCTCTATAGCATGTCTTTATGGTTAAGCACGCCATTGCTAACCAAAAGGTTGGCATTCGAACCCACCATGTGTGGGAGAAAGATGTATCACTCTTCTTCCATAAAGATTTACAGTCTTGGAAACCCTGTTTGGCAATTTATAGTTCTACCTGTAGGTTGCTATGAATTGACTCTTTAACAGTGACTTAATCTTTACTGAAGCAGACTGCCACATCGTTCTTTCAGAATGGCTGGTAGCTTCAAACATCATAGATTTTTTTTTTTTTCCACTTTTCTCAAAGTCTGAAATTTCCATGATTAAACTTTCTCTTCTGGTGTAGGTATTTTATTCTACAGAATTCTTTTAAAATGCAAGTATCTTCCCTTGTAAAGGTAAACTAGTATTTTCAAATCAATTCTGACTCATAGTGACCCCCCAGTATGTCAGAGAAGAATTTTCTGTGTGTGTGTGAACTAAAGATATGTTTACAGAACATATCATCAGTTTTACATTCGACAAATCATACATTTTGCTTCATTACAATGATTGCAATCTCTTCCATGTACCAGCAGATAACAGTGATTACCTCTGTTCACTTTACCATTGCATTGGTCAAGTCTGTTTAACCAGACTCTGGCAATAGCTACATGGTTTTTTAATTTCAAAATTCATCTAGTGTGGTGAGTAGGGCAGGAATGGTATCAAACTATTGTCCTTGAGGAGGAAGAGAGTTGATATAGCCATGAAGAGTAATCCGTCCACCCATCAGACTCCATCAGTAACAGGGAAGGGCAGCAGGAGCCAGAGCACCATAGGAACGACCTTACTGGGATCGTTGGAACCTTCACATAGCTGAAGGACTATCTCAAAGCAAGAAGAGAGAAATACCTAATAAAGATAAACTTCCTAATTTGTTGGCAGGAGGCCCTCAATGAGAATTTTGGTTTTAATTTCTAAAAGCCATGCTTTATGTTTTAGGAACTTTTTGCTCTTACTACTCAGAAAAACATGTTTTTGTTAAGGAGCACTATGCCAATGATGACATTACTTAGAATATTAAAGTTGATATGCATTCATTTCCTTGAAAGTCGTGTATCAGGGTTGCTATGGATCAGAACCGACTCAAGCACACACAGCAAGAACTCCTAAAATAAGAATCCTGGTGTGGTGCTGTGGGTTAATGTGCTGGATTGCAAAGTCTGTTTGAACTGCAAGGTCGGCAGTTCAAGCTCACCAGTCACTCCTTGGAAATCCTATACAGGGTCACTATGGGTCGGA
Source organism: Chrysochloris asiatica (assembly GCF_000296735.1). Lineage (NCBI taxonomy): Eukaryota > Metazoa > Chordata > Mammalia > Afrosoricida > Chrysochloridae > Chrysochloris > Chrysochloris asiatica. The sequence continues at coordinate 4,163,802 of NW_006408754.1, forward strand.
ACCAATTTGATAGCACTCAACAACAACAACTCATAAGATGGGAATAGTTCCAAGGCACAAGTGTTTTCTTTCTTTCTGGAGTTTAATTTTTTTGTCCTTCCTTCCTCCCTATTCTTTCCTCCTTAGCAGAGGGCTCTTCTCTCTGCTTCACAGAGCAACCCTCTGTGTATCTTCCTACAAAGACTTTGTTTAACCTGAAATTTTCTTACTGTGCATTTTGAATTCTGCTTTTATGAGAACAAAGCCAGTGACAAAAAAGCTAGTTTACAGGACTGATGTGAAATACACAGAGAATAATTGAAAAACACATACACAATCTTTTAAAAATATTATTTAATGATTTTGGATATATGATCTAGAGTAAACTTTTTATTTTTAAAAAGAAGGCTGTCAGAACATTAATAAACCTTGAATACATTATAATGAGTGAAATAAGAAGAAATACTGTTTGAGCTCACTTACATGAAATAACCAAATATAGAGAACCTAAAGATTACTAAATGGTTATAAAGTGTGAGGAGGAGGAGGGCAGGGAAAGTTTTTCCTGAGTGGGCATTGAGTTTATGTTAATGGTGGTGGAATAATTTGGAAAAGAATAGTGAGAATGTTTGTACAACTTGGGGAACGTAATCAAAGTCACTGAATTATGCATGTAAAAAGCGTTGAATTGGCATATGTCTTCTTGTGTATATTTTACTACAGTGAAAAAAATTCTAATAATAATAATAATAAAGTAGGCAGCAGGGGAGGACATTGGGAAGGTCATGAGCTTTGAACCCAGACAGCGATGATGAATTGGAATGCACTCTGCCATCTATTTGATTTGTGAATTTTATCCCTCTCTGACTTGCATCCTTACAGCATGAATAGAAATGACTGTGTTTCAGAGTGGTTGTAGAAATTAGAAATAATTCTTAAACACTAAGGATGTTTTGAGGATTAAATAAGTTTATTGATGCCAAATAATTAGCAAAGTGTACAGTATTTAGCAAGAGGTCTGTAAATGACATGTATTCTTATCAATATTATTCATGAAAATTATAGGGTATTAAGTGGGAGAAAATAAAAAAGGTTGGGGGAATGGGTGAAAGTCAGACAAAGACCAGAGAAGTGAAGTTGTGTTGGTTCCCATTTTGACTTAAGACCCTGAGTGTGATGACTCTGGGCACCTGGCAGCGGAAGAAAGATGAGAGTGACCTCGGCAGGAAGAGACTACATAGGAGAAAATGACAGGGAGATGTGCACACAAGCTCTCAGGCAGCCCCACTCTAACGTAATAGCTTTTTATTATCATAAAAGCATGCAAACAAGGACATGGAGCATTTTTCATTGTTTTCAAATCACTCAGTCAATAACATTTATCTTTTTGTCTGATTATGAAAGTTGTCCATGTTCATATTGAAAAATTGGAACATACAAAAAAATATAAAGCATAAAACGAAAATAATATATAACGCAGATAGGACGATTGATCATTTAGGGTAAACCCTTAAATCTATTCTATATATAATCACTTTTCCCTCTATAAAACAGGGTTTATTTTACAAAAAAGCAGTATACTTAACTTTTCACTAAATTATCTAATACGAACATTGCCCTATGTCATTAGTCTTCAAAAGCATGCTTTTAAAAAATGTATTACTAAAAGTTTCAGACATGTAAAAATTTTAAAAGAATAGAACAATAACCCCATGTACTCATCACTCATAGTCAACAATTATCAACTTTTTAAAAAACTTCTTATTGTGAACTGAGTGAAAGTTTATGGACTAGATAATCAATTTTACATTTAGGAACAAATCATACCCTTCGTTTCATCTCAATGATTGCAATCTCCTCAATGTAACATCATGTATCCTACTTCCTCCCTGTGTCTTGTTTCCATTCCTCCTTCTTCCCCAACCCTTGTGAATTTTGTCCTTGAGTAAATACTACCTTTTAGATCTCAAATGATTGACCATCCCATGGTGTGCATACCTCTACCTCACTAGTGTTGTTGTCTCCAACAACTTACTTAAAAAAATCTAAGTTAGAATGCCTGAGAGAAAGGGTACGCTGTAGAACAACCCAGGAGGGCAACATGGCCCCTCGACACCACTCCTGAAAGAGCCTGAAAGAGCCACAAAGCAGTCCAACTCCAAGGGGAAACTGCCCCCATTTCCTCAGGTTACCCATTCTATTCCCTGGAAATTCTTGACAGTAAAGAACTTCTTTCTTATTACCAACTTCAGCCTCTCCTAATTCTTAAATTTGTGGCACAAGACTAGATGATCATATATTTACTAACGGTGAGATTCACATCAAAATTTCAATCTCCTATTCATTCCAAAACACGTACAGTGCAACTGCCATGTACCAGGCGAACATATAGCGTGACCTTGGTAGATGTGGACCCTTTCCTCACCCTTTTTTAAAGAAGTAGGGAATAACTGATAGAAGGACTCATGCAGCTATTAACTAAAGCAAAGGGTTGTGCATGTTTCTAGAAGCAGAGAGAATAAGCTCCTGGGTAGGCACCTTCACATAGATATGGGCTTAGTGAAAGTCAGCCCAACAATGGTGGTCCTGGCCACTCAAAGTTGATGGTACCTGGAAGGGGATCCTTCACTTGACTCATACAGGGCAAAGAAAAACCTGAGTATTACTGGCACATACAACAGTCAGAGGAATTTGGTGTCCTAACCAAGGTGTCTTCAGAAGATGCTCAAAGTTCCCTCTGCATCTCAGTTGGTGCTAACAAAACCATGAGGCTTTTTCTCCTTTTCAAAAACCAAATCACATTCTCTAACTTCCAAACTATGCTATGTGTCAACTACATGCCCTGACCCACTCTTCTACCCAACCAATCATGTCCTTACCTCTCTCAGCATTCTTCTTAAAGCATATCTCCAAATCTTTGATCGAGACATTAGAGCCGGATTTCTCAACCTTGATGTTACTGATAGTTGGGGGTCAAACTATTCTCAGTTGAGAGGGGACAACCTATGCATTGTAGGATATTTAGCAACATCTCTGGCCTCTATCCTCCTATTGCTAGTAGTACCATCACTGGTTGTGACAACCAGTAGCTCCAGACACTGCCTGTGTCTCCTGAGGCATTAGGTTGCTCCCATTTGTGACCCATCACACTGGAGGGATGGCTCTCAACCTGGTGGCACTTTAGAAACACCCAAAGAGCTTATAAAACTCATTTATATCTGGGCTTCACCCTACAATCCCACAACTATAATCACTGGGAGGTAGGACCCAATGATTCTATTATACAACCATATGGAGAACTATTGAAAGAGAACTATTGTCTTGGCATTTTAGATCTCTTGGTTTGCTCTGATTTTCAAAGCAAATAAGAATGTCTCAGCCATCTAAGGTATAACTATTGGTCTCTTGCCATGCAGAGGAAGGAAAAACAAAGAAAATCAGAGATGCATAGAACAATTAGTCTGATGGACTGTAATGAACCATCAACCTCCACGACCCTGAGACCAGAAGACCTAAATGGTGCCAGACTACCATTAGCAACTACTCTACAAGGAATCGCATTAGAAGGTGCAGGAAAAGGTAAGGAAAAAATGTGGAACAAAACACAAAATAATAAAAATGATGCACCTTATTGGTCAAATAGAGACTGGTGGAACTCCCTGAACTATGATCCTTAGACACTCTTCAAGTCTGGAACTGAACTCACCCCCATGGTATAATTTTCAGGTCTATAAGAAGAACAGTAACACTAGGATGGTACACACACAAGAATAGGCAACCATTTGGGATCCAAAGGATAGCTTTCCCCCAAGGGCAAAGTTCAGAAGGACTAGGAAAGGAAAAGGAAGTGAAACAGGAAACATAGGGAGGAAGTAGGATAAATCAAGTTACATTTTGGGGATTGCAATCAATGACATGAAGCAGAACATATATGAATTATCGAGTAGAAAACGGTTTAGTTCTGTAAACCTTCACTTGAGCCACAATGAAGTTAAAAAATAAATAAATAAAGTCTGTTGTTATTTTTTAAAAAAGAAAAGAAATCCAACAACGTATTGCAATTGGCAAATCTGCTGCACAAGACCTTTTTAAAGTGTTGAAAAGCAAAGATGTCAGCTTGACCCAAGCTATGGTATTTTCAATAACCTCATATAATTATGAAAGCTGGAGAGTGAATAAGGATCATAGAAGAATTGATGCATTAGAGTTATAGTGTTGGAGGAGAATATTGAAAGTGCCATGGGCTGCCAAAAAACCAACAGATCTGTGTTGGAAGAAGTGCAGCTAGAGTGCTCCTTGGAGGTTGGGGTAGCCAAACTTCGTCTCTCATACTCTGGACATATTGTCAGGAGGGACCAGTTGCAGGAGAAGGATATCATGTTTGATAAGGTGGTGGGTCAGAGAAAAACAGAAAGACCCCCAGCGAGATGGTTTGACAAAGTGGCAGCATCAATACACTCAGGCGTGGCAATAATTGTGAGGTTGACCCAATACTGGGCAGTGTTTCATTCTGTTGGGCATAGGGTTGCTGAGCCAGTACTGACTAAATGGTACCTAGCAACAACAACTATCAATGTGAATTCTGAAAATATTTTATCTGAAAACAAAAACACATGTTTTTAAAAACTCTGCACACAGTAAAGGCTAAGAATAGCTATTCAATAGCACAGAACACCTCTTGTTCCCAAATTGTAGAGTCTAAATACAATTTTCTGCTAAAAGAAACCAGGACTTATTAGAGATTCTCAGTCTGGGTCAGGAAAACAACAGGATGAACCTAGAAAACAATAAAGGTATGTGAGACATGACTAGGGTCATGTCCAAATCAGTAACAATTCCGATGAGTTGAGTAACCTGTTATAATTTGATTAACTTTACCTATACTTATGGATGTAGTAGCTTAAAAAGGGGAACTAATCTTTAGAGTGAGGATCACTCCTATCCCCTTGATACAGAGTGTTGATAGGGACCAGCAACTCAGATGTTGGCTACCCAAAATACATGGACTACAAAGGCAAGAAGTAACTGGCTTACAAGCTTTCAAAAAGAAGCCTAGTTCCAGACTGGGTAGGGAAGGTAGATTCTCTACTGAATGGTTTCCCATCTGATGGGACAGGGCTAATGAAAGGAGATGGGGATAAGACTTGTGGTACAATAGTGAATAATTGCTATCAGGACTGACTGGTTGGAAACGTAAAGGCATATATTTTGTAACAAAAGAAGGGGAGTTGATTTTGCAGTCCAGGAGCAGAGGTCCTTGGGATCATCAAGTAAAAAGAAGCAGTGACACCAGAAATTGAGGCAGAGGTGATGACGATGTGGACAGATGGGAGCGTCTGGGGACTCTGGACTCAGGGAGGGAGAGGGGCTGTGTGCTGATGGCCAGGGGGCAAGCCTGTGGGGTGTACCCTTTGGTTGTTTGATGATGCATGGAGGGGATTGTAATCATTGCAATGAAACAAAATATGATAGGACAAATGTAAAACTGATGTTCTCCCATGTAAACCCACATAATTCACAATTGAAAAAAAAAATGTCTTATGTATGTTTAACTATGTGTTATCAATGATATCTCCCATTTCAAAGTACACATTGGCCACTTTGAAAGATATTAAGGAACAAACTACTGTTTTCATGATAATCAACTAAAGAAAAAGTATCTTGCTTTTCCTTGATAAACTATACCTTTAAAAAAAGCCTGTTTCTATTAAGTTGATTCTTACTCATGGTGACCCCTTTTGTTACAGAGTAGTGCTGTATTCCATACGTTTTCCTTGACTGTAATCTTTGTAGAAGCATAGCACTATATCTTCCTTCCATGGTGCTTCCAGTTAGGCTCAAACTGCCAAATTTTCTAGTTGAAGCCAAGCACAAACCACTTCTACCACCCAAATAATTTCTGTTTCTGAAAGTATTCCAACTAATAAAAGTAGGAAAATTACAGAATTAGAACATCATCACTTTGTAGTCCTAATGAGTTACTGACTATAGCATCACCAAACAATAAACAAACCTTGAAACCAAACTCTACAAATTATATAACACCTATTTGTTGATAATTATTCATCCCTGTTCCAACCTTGCCATGCTTTCTTGGCATGCCCCATTGATTTTGGCTTTGGCCAGGAGACGGTCTTTGAATACTGGAATATGAGCAAACCTGACATATGCCACCTCCAAACAAGCTTTCAATGAATCTGTGGGGTTTGGCTCTGTCCTCTGTTAGCTCTGTCCTCAACCATAGAAACTGCAAGCACTAAATAGTGGCTGCTGTGTCCACACCCTGTGTTCAACACAGCAAAAACCTGAACACAACCCACAGCCTGAAGCAGAGCTAGGGCTGTTCTGTAAATGCAGTGAGCAAGAAATAATGTCAGTCTTGGTAAGTCATTAAGATTTGGGGAGTTTTCTAATGAAGTCGTCTTGCCAAAAATATAAAATCACCATACCCACCAATTATAGAAAATACAAGGGACAGAGGAACATGTTAAATGACACCATGGGAATTCACTTAGCAAAACCCAGACTGTGAGAGACCCTGAAACACAAGCAACCCTATTTCTTTACAAAATAACACAATAATAATAAATAGCAAGGAACAACAACAAAAAACTGTAAGTGGAAAGGAACTTGAGATATTCAACCAGTTACATCATATATTTTTATTTTTATTTCATTGAAATTATTTATGGACACTTAAGTTGGTTCCGAGTTTTTATTTTAACAAGTAATACTGTGATAAACATTTTGATACATGCATCTTATACACATCTAAGGTTATTTCCCTAGGAAAAAGTCCTAAAGTTTAATTCCTTGGTCTAAAATATGAACACTTTTAAAATTTGAGTAAATTATTATTTTTTTATTTAACAAATATTTATGTACTACTGAGCATGGTACTGCAGGATAAACATTGGACTGCTAACTGTAAAGTTGGGGGTTCGAACTCACCAGCCTCTCCTTGTAAACCCTATTGAGGCCTACTATGAGTTAGAACCAACTGATGGCATTAAACAAAACAACCATGTGAAAGGCACTCTGTTAAACCCTATGGGATAGACAAAAATGTATCACAGTCCCACCCCTTGAAGAGCTTGGCAATGCAATTTTTGTTGTTGTTAAAGCGCCTTTGTGTCAGTTCCCACTCATAGCGAGGAGCAGCTAGTTGATTTGAACTGCTGGTCTTATGAATTAGAGGCCCAGTGCTTAGCCTACATTGTCACACCAAGACTCTTAGCAACCTGATTAATGGTATCAAAAGAGAATTGCAAACCTTGTTGATGAATGGAGTGGTTCATAAGCACTGGAATAGTTCAGAATAGATCACGGGTTAGGGTGATCAGAAAAGCTTCATGGCAGAGAGAACATCTGAGTCAGTGCTTGAAGAAAGGAAAATATATAGCATTTGAGAGAACAATACAGACCATTCCAAGTCATAGAACATTCCAAGGCCAATTTGGACAGTAGGGTGTTTTCTTCTTAATTTTAATTGGGTATCAGTATTTAAAAATCCAAATTTATCATATGAAACATCTGCATTTCTGACTTATTTTCATAAGGAGAAAACTGAGATATAATGGGTACACAGTTGGCTAGAGTTGAAATGTTTCTATGCTACCTAGGTGGCCCTGTTCTCTCCATTGTGCTTGCCTGGGCCCAACTCACTCATTGATTTGCCTGATACCTATGAACTCGGGTCCCTGGTATATGGCATATAGAAAGATACACTAGTAAAAATGAGAAAGATCATGACTGAAGACTAATGTAAGTGAACCAAACTGGTCACTGTGGTCTGCTCACCCTTGCAGGCAGTATGAGATTAAGTTGAAAAAGTAAGTTGGTAGGGGATAATGCCTTCCATGTCAGACTCAGAATTGAACTCAACTATTTGCCATAGGGTCTTGCCATGGGCCCTATGCTTTAGAAGGCCTGCAGGACACAGTTGTGTCCCTCTACACAAAGTGGGCTGTCATCAGGGTCATGTCTACTCCTTATACTAGTGACTGCCACTGTGTGTATAAGGGTGCATTCCCGTCCCCTTTTAGATCACTCAGAAACCTGAAATGGGGTGCTCCCAATTCTAGGGCCTACACACAGCTCTTGAGGCTGGGCCACATCACCAGTGAGCACACCCCTAGATCCAAGGGACCAGGAGTAAGCGTTTGCAGATGAGAGCTGGGGAGCTAGGCACAGAGTTTGCATGTAGGCCGAGGTGTTCACACAAATGACTACTTGGTCCCTTGTGGTACTGAGTGGAGTTGAGAGTGGAAGGTAAAAGGCTGAACCAGAGGCCTCAATTTGTACTCTTGCCATAGTCCTACTGCCAGTAGAGGTTGACCTAATTGGACTAAAGGGTTTTTTAAGACATTATTCCATAGCCAGGGAAGGGTTTTTGAGCATGAAAGTGTCATGATGAGATTCAGGTTTTGGAAGCTTACTTTAGCAGTTGTAATGCAGATGGATTTGAGATTGGAGTGGGAAGGGTGGCAGGCAGCTCAGCTCAGAGGCTCTTGCTTGCAATGATAGAAACAAAAGATCAGCTGCAATGGGTATGGAAACAGTAACATGGAAAAATTCAAGAACCTTTAAACTACATAGTGGCATAACCTCATTTTGAAAAATTACAGATTTGACCTAACATTTCTTGGCCCTCTTCTATCTAACAGCATTATTGGAAAACCTCAGAAATTTAGAATCATAAAATGATGAGGGTAACTATAGTGAAGAATCTGTTTTAAAATATAGGATTTTGTACTTACATATGGTATTGTAGGACAAGCACTGGACCACAAGGTTGGTTTGAACTGCAAGGTCAGTGGTTCTAACTCACCTCAGAAACCCTACAGAGGGTTGCTATGAGCGGGAACCAACTCGGCAGCACTTAACAATAAATGACTCCTAAGGAGGAAAGTTGTGATAGGGCTGAAAGTGTCACATCAGAAAAGACAATGCCGTGAGATGGCTACTATACAACGCTTTAATAGCTGTGTGTCCCAGAAGTTGGTAGGAAAAAGTTAACCGTGAAATTATTATGGTGATGGAGAAAAGGAAATTTTTAGCAAGGGAGATTCAAGACAGATGGGGATAATGTGATATTAAAGAAGGAGGCAGGGTAGTTTTTCATAGTTATTCTTCTGTTATAACTCTGAAATATGTGTGCTTAAAGAATGAATAGAAAGTAATTGATTTGAAATAGAAAAGCATTAAAGCTTGGAAATATGGAAACATGAGAAATGACCCTGAATTAAATGTGTTTGAAATGGTTTTCAGTGCTTTCTTTCGTCACCTTAACGAAACATTTTGAAAAAGCAGTCACTGGACTTCTGGGAAGAAAATACCCCTACTGATTCAAAATAAACTGCATGATGAAAAATCTTGAAAATTGTTGCAGGAATTCAAAAGGCAGCTCTTGCCTCAATGCATGTGCTGATTTTTGTTACACGCAGGTGTTTTCGTTACCAACAGCAGAAATCACATTATCTGCTAACCTCAAGGTCAGCAGTTCGAAACTACCAGTTGTTCCTCGGAAGAAAGATGATACTTTCTGCTCCTGTAAAGATTTACAGCCTCGAAAACCCTATACAGGGTTGCTATGAGTCGGAACTGACTCCATGGCACATAACCACCACCACCACTTGTCCCTAGATAAAGATCCTTAATAGGTGATGTGATCATTTGGCCAAAGTAATTCAACAGATACAAGTGGCTATTATGAGCCAGTATTGCAGCAGCTTGAAGACGAAGCATATCAGCATGGGGCATCAAGAGTACCCACTATATAACTTAATTACTGAATCAATCAACAATCATTAATCAATTGATTACTCACTTATCAAAAGAGATTATCCAACAATAAAATTATGTGGGTTTCTTAGAATCAAAATTGAAAGACACTGAAACAGTTCAGTGTGGGGAAAACTTGTTGGATTAAATGTGATATATACATTAAAAAATTTTATATGTATGTATTTGTTTGTTTAATAAGAAAAGATCTGGAAAGCTATCCATGGAAGGTAACTGTAAGTTACAAGGGAGCTTCAAAAAAGTTCATGGGAAAAAATGGAATGAAATGATAATGGATTTTTTTCGATGAATTTTTTGAAGTTCCCTCATATTTCTGAGTGAGGAGGATTGTAGGGAGTTATAGAGAGAGGATGTAAAGCAGAATGGTTAGGGCATAGACTTCAGAGCCAGACTGATTATGGACCTTAGGCAAGTTGTTTAACTTCTCTGTGCCTCAGTTTTGTTATCTGTAAAATAAGGACATAAGGTTACAATGTATTGCATTAGGCAAATCTGCTGCACAAGACCTTTTTAAAGTGTTCAAGAGCAAAGATGCCAGCTTGAGGACTAAGGTGTGCCTGACCCAAGCCATGATTATTTTCAATAACCTCATATGCAGTGAAAAAGGAAGACCGTAGAAGAATTGATGCTTTTGAGTTACGGTTTTGAGTTATGGAGAATATTGAAAGTGCCAAGGGTTACCAAAAGAACCAACAGATCTGTGTTGTGCAGCCAGAGTTCTCCTTGGAGGCCAGGATTGCCAAATTTTGTCTCTCATACTTAGGACATATTGTCAGGAGGGACCAGTCACTGGAGAAGGATATTATGTTTGGTAGGATGGAGGGTCAGAGAAAAAGAGGAAGACCCCCATTGAGATGAACTGGCAAAGTGGCAGCATCGATGGACTCAAGCGTGGCAACAATTGTGAAGTTGGCTCAAGACTGGGAAGAGTTTCATTGTGTTATACATAGGGCTGCTATGAGTCAGTGCTGACTCGATGGCACCTAACAACAACAACAACAACACCCCACAATGTTGCCTTGAGAATTAAATGTGTTACTATATAAAATCTCAGTGCCTCACATATAATAAGGGTAATATAAGTATTAACTAGATATATAATTCTTATTTATATAAGAGAGAAATCATATATCTAGCTAATACTTAAATTGCCCTTACTATATGTCAGGCACTGAGATTTTTTTTAAATAATATACTATAATA
>NW_006408754.1:4174982-4194526 GCF_000296735.1 Chrysochloris asiatica
TATATTGTCATTCACTGACATACGTGACTTTGCATAGTAGCACATTTAATTCTCAAGGCAAGATTGTGGGGCAGGTAAACTTATATCTCTATCTTACAGATAACAAAACTGAGGCACAGAGAGATAAAATAACTCTCTCTATACATAAATAGGAGTCCTTGTGTGGCACTGGGATTTATGTGCTGGACTGCAAAGTCGGTTTGAACCACAAGATTGATAATTTAAGCTTACTAATCACTCCTTGTAAACCCTATACAGGGTCGCTATAGGTCGGAACCAACTCAACAGCACTTAACAACAATAACTATCTGTATAATTGCAGCATTTAATATTTCAACTTTCAGAGATGATGGTCACCTTGCTTAGTTGTCCACACTGTGCTGTTTGTGCATATGTGTGTTTGCTTGAATATAGAAAGATAGCAGCTACTGCCCCACTCACCAGGAGTAAATAAATGCAAGATGGTTGAGTCATCAGCAGCTCCTGTCAGACTCTAAACCTCTCCTGAGTCCACATACCTTTGCCACAGCCCCCTACAACCACGGCCATGTGCAAACTTAGCATGTTCTCCATGAACTGGACTTCTGTGTCTAAGGTGTGGGTCCTGGGTGGCCAGTGGCTATTATATCAAGAATATTCAGCTAGCTGGGCAAGACCAATATTGAAGAAATTCGATTTTGGAATTGTTCAGTTCCCTAGGCAGTTTCCTCTTACTGCTCACGAGGGGTGAGGAAATGGCAGTGTACAACACACACACACACACACACTGCTTTAGGTCAAATTATTATCAAGGAGCCAGCAGGATACGTCTTAAAGTGGGCTGCTGCAATCACCCTTTCAATCCAGCCACTACATTTTGCAGGTAATTGCAAGCCAGGGGCAAGTCACAAATACCATTAAATACAGACATTATCGTTCCTAACGCCCACAAGCGCCATCATAATAATGAACTACCAATATGTTCAGATCCTATTCACATGGATATACACTTCACAAGAACTTTTGAAGTTCAGACTAATGGAAGAATTCTCCAGGCTATAAGAATTTTTTGGAGACTAGATGAATTCAGAGGGATAAAGTTAATTGAGGTAAAACAAAAACGGTGATGGATTTACCGTAAATTTAGACCACAGAAACGTTTTTCTCTTTTGGTTCAGTTATTTCCCTTTAAGATATCTGTCTTTATCCAGTGAGACTATTACCACTGCTATCTACACCTAATTGGCAAGCAGAAGTAAATAAATCATGGGCACCCACCCAAGCATTGTGAGGGAGTTTATAACTGGTATTGTATACATATTGATCAAAACAGGCACGCTGCCACAGTCGATGAGGTCCCTAGCAGACAGACCTTGGAAAACTGAGCAAAAATTATAATACCTAAATGGCAGAATCAGGAAACATTTCTGTACCTAGCACAAATAAAGCAAGATGATTTCTATGAGGAATCATTCCTGACAAGCTAATAAACCAGACTGTTTTGAGGTGAGAGGCATGGCAATAGGAGATACCAAGGAACTTGCTTTATTTCCATTTTTTTTTTTTTAAATCATCAGCAAGATTTTATTTTCAAAAGTAATTTAAAGCATTGCCAGCCTAGGTTGAGATTCATTTAGGAGAATGTTTTGTTTAGAAATATTGATTTTGAGATAGGAACAAAAGTTTAGGAGTAAACAATTGCTTCTTTGAATAAAATAGCATAAGTAGTAGTCATTGTTGATGTTGTTAAGTGTCATTGAGTTGGTTCCAACTCATAGCAACCCTGTATATGGGTTTCTGAGGAGCGGCTGGTGAGTTTGAACCACCGGCCTTGGGATTTAAACCTATCTTGCAGTCCATTGGTTATCCTACAGCACCACATCAGGACTCTATAAGTAGTAGAATCTCCAGGATAAGCATCATTTACCAGGTGTGGCACTGTAGGATCAGCACTAGACTGTGAACCACAAAGTCAGCAGTTCAAATCTACCAGCTGCTCCTCGGAAACCCTATACAAGGTTGATGTAAGTCAGAATCAACTCAATGGCACTTAACAACATTAACATAATTGATCAAAAGAGGGAACGAAAAACAGGGAATACCCTCAGAGTTGCAAAGTCATTAAACGTTTCTAACCAGTTTTCATCAAGTTAATTCTGATTCTTGTATATCTGAGCACAACTGTGCTCCATATGATTTTCAGTGAATGATTTTTCAGAATTAGATTTCCAAGCCTTTCTTCCAAGATACTTCTGGGTGGACTCGAACCTCTGACCTTTAGTTAGTGATAAAATAAGCTGCTTATGTCATCCAGAGACTCTGAAGGACACCATTGACTCTGTATGAGTCATAATATGGCATTTGAGTTTCCATATGGATAACTCAAAGAAAGTACCTTTAATAAAAAAGAAGAGCAAAAGTTACTTTAAAAAATTATAAAATCTGACATGATTTGTTAAAAATAAAATATCCAAAATAAAGAAAATATTAATTTGCTAAGTATTATTGTTACGTGCCATTGAGTCAACGCCAACTCATAGTGACCCTGTATAGGGTTTCTGAGGAGCAGCTGGTGGATTTGAACCATCGACCTTGTGGTGCCACACCAGAAGTCCATACAGACATATTCCAGAGAGGAATAAAATTGCATTTTAAAGTATCCTGACGATGTGGAGCCGATGTTGCTTGAAGTACAGGAACGAAAACAAGCTCTGGTAATCATTAGGAAGAGAATTAGAAACTAAGTGGAAAATATTCTTCAGTCTTTGCACAAAATTAGGATGCATGCGTAGGTTTCAGTTTTGGACATCAAGAAATGCAGTGAAACAAATAAGGAGACAGCACTGGGAGAACAGAAGGCCTGGTTCACATGTAAGCACAGACTTGAACATTAGACTAAAAAGACATAGATTCTCATTTAATGAAATTCTAGGGGGAATTCATCTGTTAGAGGACATTTGGGTTGTTTCCACCTTTTAGCCATTGTGGACAGTGCTACAATGGACACTGGCAACATTTTAAATGTAACTTCATGAAAGACTCTGGGCTAGAACTACCCACTTAAGGAGCTTTCAGAATTCTGACCATCAGATAATCTTCAGAATAATAAATGTTTATTGTCTTCAACTGTTAAACGTTAGCGTAATTTGTTAGGCAGCAATAAGTAACTAATACATACATTAACTTTTTTGGTTTTGAAACAACTTCCAGAATTTTAGAAACAGTCCCTCCTTCCTCTCTGCAATCTTTTGGAGAAAGGGCATTTAAGGAAAAAGAAAAAGGAAATATTATTTTTCAAGGCAGAATATAAATTTATGGAACTCATTAACCCACAGGGTATAACAGACTGAATGTATTCCTAGGTTCCAAAAGGGCTTAGTTACAATTAGGGATTATAGTCATTTATTCAAAAGTCACTTAAAAGTACCTAGTCTGTGTCAATCATTGTGCTTGATGATGGTAGAATCCCACTTGGTTGTTAAGGAAGATGATTTATGCATGGAGGAGGCATCTGTAGCCCTCTGAGTTTGCTGGTACGGAAGACACCTATGCCCTGCTACAAATCATATCAGAGTGGCCCCTTTGGGAGAGAATAAGGCTGTGAAGTAAAGAACTAGGAGAGCATTAATTATGCCCTTGTACTTACAGTTACTGAGTTCATCGTTCACTGACTTGCACATGGTAACTTATCTCTCATCTCTGCAGCATCAAGTGAAGCTTTTTTCATTTGCAGACAGTCCCTGTGTCTTCCCCATACAGTCATGCAGACATGAAAAGGAAAGGTGCATACGCCAGAACGTTGGTATAGTCCAAACCCACAGTCTGATCATACTTCTCCATTGAGAAAATTTTAGACACTTTAACAAGGAACTTTGGCACAGATGGAAAATGAATTTCATCTAAGTTAAGCAGAGTAAATGAGGAGGGAAAAAAAAAAAAAAAACACCTCAAAGATCAAAATACTGTGTAAGAGATAGTCTAAGGACCCAGATTATATAAATGCTGGTAAGCTACAAGTGTTTTCATACAGTGCTATTAAGGAACCTGCAATTAAGGTGTTGGAAGTTTTTCTTAAACACACACACACACACATACAATCACAGAGAAATCCATCCCTCTCATAAAAGAACAGTGGTAGGTGTTCTGAGCGGTTTCTGTGCCCCAGGAAGGTACAGCACTTCTGGTGGAAATACAAGCCCCCCTCAAGTCAAGTCAATCTAACCTGTGGAAAGATATAATTTGCTGCACCACTGAGAGCATGTAGACAGCAACACCTCCCTAGGAGACTGCCACTTCTCTTAGAAATCCCAAACAAAGATGTATGAAAAACCCCTGCCATTGAGCATGGGAAATGTGTTTTCTTATCTAACTCTGTGGAAGGGATTTGTGTTACGCTACTGTCAACACCTCTGGTAGCGTAGTGGTTACAAATCGGGCTGCGAACCTCAGGGTCAGCAGTTCAAACTACCAGCTGTTCCACAGGAGAAAGATGAGGCTTTCTGCTCCTGTAAAGAGTTGCAGTATTGAAAACCCTGTTCAAGGTCGCTATGGAACCGACTCTACGGCACATAACAACAACTGTCAACACCTAACTACATACGCACATGTGTTACACACCTACAGCCTGTCTAGAATCAGATCATCATGCCTCCCTCCTCCAGGTTTCAGAAGGGACCCAAATGCAATCCTTAAATTCAAACTAGAGCCAATGGTATTGCTAGTGCACTTTTCCATATGCTGACTCACAGTTAAAATTGAATACACAGTTGAAAATTTTAGACCCATGGTTATCTGGAAACAGAGGCCTGGTGGCACTTTAGGATAAGCATTGTACTGCTAGCCACAAAGCTGGCAGTTCAAATCCACCAACCATTCCATGGGGGAAAGATGAGGCTATCTGTTCACACTAAGTCTAGAGCTGTTCCTCAGAACCCTATACAGAGTCCCTATGAGTTGGAACTGACTCCACGGCACTTAACAACAGCAATAGTCAGAATCCACTCAATAACAATGGGTGGAGTACCTGAAAAAAGTAGATCAGACCAAGTTAAACTTTAGTGAATGAAACCTATTTTTAAAAAAAGTATGGTATATGTTGAACCATAATTTCATATCATTTCTTTAAGGCTGTTGTTGAGTCAATTCTGATGCATAGTGACCCCCTTGCCTACAGCGTAGAATTGCTTCATGGAATTTTAAAAGTTGTGAGCTTTCATAAATAGACCACCAAGATGCCTCTGGTTGGGTTTGAACAGCCAACCTTTATAGCCAGTAGTAGATCTACCCAAGGATTACTTTAGGGTTGTTGTAAAGTATTGTTGAGTTGGTTGTGACACATAGTGATTGTATATAAGGAGTCCTAATGTGGCGCTGCAGGATAATGTCCTGGACCGAAAGGTCAGTTTGGGCCACAAGGTTAGCAGTTCAAACCCACCAGCTTCTCAGAAACCCTATATAAGGTTGCTATGAGTCAGAACCAACTCGACAGCACTTAACAATAAGGTTTCCAAGGAGTGGCTTGTGCATTTGAGCCACTGACTTTGTGGTAAGCATTCCAGTGCTTATCTTACAGTGCCACACAGGACACCTTTAGGTTAACGGTTCCCAATGTGCGATTCCTATACCAACAGCAGCAGCAGCACCTGGGAATTCCTTAGAAAGGAAAATTCGCAGACCCTGTTCAGAACTCCTAAGGAACCTGGTTGTGTAGTAGTTACGAGTCAGGCTGCTAACTTCAAAGTCAGAAGTTCGAAACTACCAGCCATTCTATAGGAGAAAGACGAGGCTTTGTGCTCCTATAAAGGTTTACAGTCTCGGAAAAAAGGAGATCTGGTAGCGTAGTGGTTACGAATCGGGCTGCGAACCTTAAGGCCAGCAGTTCGAAACTACCAGCCGCTCCGTGGGAGAAAGATGAGGCGTTCTGCTCCCGTAAAGATTTACAGCCTCGGAAACCCTGTACAAGGTCGCTATGGCTCGGAACCGACTCGATGGCGCTTAACAACAACAACAAAAATGAGTTGAAACGACTCCACAGCACACCACCACCACCACTCAGAATTCCTAAATCAGGAAATGTCAAGGTGGAGCCCAGCAATCTGTGTTTATGAAGTTTTCTAGATAATTCTCATTTACTTCAAAGTTTGAGAACCACTGCTTTATAGATTTCAATAATGAACCCCTTCTGTGGCGTGTTATAGAAAATTATGAATGGCACAGGAAAAATGACTTTGTGTTTTCAAGGATTACACAGCAGTAATAATCTGTACTTTCAGGTGGGGATTTTTGGCTTCTTGTCTCACCGTTTTTCTGTGTTGTAGTTAAGTGCCTGAGTCACCTCTGACTCATAATGATTCTATGGCTAACAGAAGGCAATATTACCCACTCCTGAGCCATCCTTCTTCTGGTTGTTAAGTGCCATTGAGTTAATTCCAACTCATAGAGGTCCTGTACAGGGTTTCTGGGAAGGATTGGTGAGTTTGAACTCCTGACCTTGTAATTCAAACTTGCAGTCCAGTGCATTAACCCGCAGCTCTACACCAGGACTCTATCCTACCAATATTGCTATTCTTGAGTTCACTGCTGCGGTCATTGTGTCAATCCGTCTCCTTAAAGGTGTTCTTCTTTTTTTCTGGCCTTCACATTTCCAAGAATAATGTCCTTCTCCAGGAACTGGTTTCTCTTGATAGTATGTCCACAGTACCTGAGACGAAGTCTCCTCATTCATTCTTCTAAGGACCATTCTGCTGTACTTCTTCCAAGACAGATTTGTTCATTCTTCTGGCAGTCCATGGTACTTTCAGAATTCTCTGCAGGTGCCACAAGTCAAAGGCATCAATTCTCCTCAGCTCTTCCTTAACAATTGTCCAGCTTTCACATGCATATGGAGTGATTGAAAATATCATGGCTTAGATCA
Source organism: Chrysochloris asiatica (assembly GCF_000296735.1). Taxonomy (NCBI): domain Eukaryota; kingdom Metazoa; phylum Chordata; class Mammalia; order Afrosoricida; family Chrysochloridae; genus Chrysochloris; species Chrysochloris asiatica. Next base: position 4,181,875 of record NW_006408754.1, read on the forward strand.
GACACACGTTAGTTCCCAAAGTGACATCTTTGCTCTTTAACACTTTAAACAGGTGTTTTGTAGCTGATTTGCCCAATGCAATGCCTCATTTGATTTCTTGACTGCTGCCCGCATGAGCCTTGATAATGAATCCAAGTAAAAGGAAATCCTTGACAACTTCAACCTTTTTGTCATTTGTCATGATGTTATATTGTTACTGTTGGACAATTTTTGTTTTCTTTCCATTGAGGTGCAATCCACACTGAAGGTTGGAGTCTTTGATCTTCATCAGCAAATATTTTAAGTCCTCTTCACTTTCAGCAAGCAAAGTTGTATCAATTTCATATAGCAGGTTGTTAATGGGACTTCTTCCAACCCTGATGCTGTGTTCTTCTTCATACAATACAGCTTCTTAGACTATGTGGGCAGTACAGATAGAATTGTTGGTGTTGTTTAAGTGCCATTGACTCGGTTGCAACTCTTAACAGCCCTGTATAGAGTTTCTGAGGAGTGGCTGGTGAGTTTGAATCATCAACCTTGCGGTTCAAACTGACCTTGCTGACCAGTGCATTATCTTCTAGTGCCAGTGAAAGGATACAACTCTGACTCACATTTTTCCTGATTTAAAACCATTCTGTATCCCCTTGTTCTGTTCTAATGACTGTCTCTTGATTTATGTACAGATTCCTCATGAGAACAATTAAATATTCTGGAATTCCCATTCTTCACATTGTTACCCATAGTTGTTTTTTTTTGTTGTTTTGTTTTGTTTTATGATCCACACAGTTGAATGCCTTTGCATAGTCAATAAAGCACAAGTAAATATCTTTCTAGTATTCTCTGCTTCCAGCCAAGATCGATTGGACATCAGCAATGATATCGCTCATCTAAGTTCTTGTTTGAATCCAGCTTGAATCTCTGGCAGTTCCCTGTCATGTACTGTTGCAGCCATTTTTAAATTACCTTTAGCAAAATTTAACTTGCATGTGATATGAATGATATTGTTCAAAATTTTTCATATTCTGCTGAGGTACCAATCTTTGGAATGGGCACAAATATGGGGTCTCTTCGAATCAACTGGCCAGGTCTTCTAAATTTCTTGGCATAGAAGAGTGAATGCCTTCAGTGCTGCATCACTTTATGGGACATTTGAATTTATATTTCATCAATTTCTGGATCTTTGTTTTTCACCAATGCCTTCAGTGAAGCTTGGACTTCTTTCTTCAGTACTATTGGTGCTTGATCATATGCTACCTCTTGAAATGGTTGGACATCGATCAATTTTCTTCTGGTACAGTAACTCTATTTATACCTTCCATCTTCTTTTGATGATTCAGAGTAAGTACAGGTAAAGCCCCAAACAAACTAACAAACAAAAATTGCCATTGAGTCAATTCAGATACACAATAACCCGTGTGTTATAGAACTGCTCCCTAGGATTTTTTTTTATGACTGTGGCTTTTCAGAAGCAAATCTCCAAGCCTTTCTTCTGAGATACTTTTGGATAAACTTTTGGATAAGTTGGAACTACCAACTTTTATGTGTTTGTGAAAGTAGTCCAGTGCTTAATTACACCAGCTAGGAACTCCTGGGGACATGTTGTTGTTGTAGTTGCTGTCTAGTCATTTCTGACTCACAGCAACCCCATGTGTACAGAGCAGAAACTACTTCACAAGATTTTCAAGGCTGTGACCATTAGGAAGCAGAATGCCAGGTATGTTTCCCAAGGTACGTCTGTCTGGGTTTGAACTGCCAACCATTCAGTTAGGAGTTGAGAACTTAACCATTTATGCAACCCAGGGACTCCAAGGACCACAGTACTATGACATTGTTTCTCCCTGTCACTCAAACTTCTTCAGTTATAAAACATGGACTTCCTTCAAAATAAGAATCAGGAGAACACATAACTTTCACTCAAAGTAGCCTCTCCATTTAAAGCTCTCACAGCTATTACACTAATGTTAGTACAGTGCTTTAAGACTCACCGAAGCAAAGAGCTAAATGACTGCATGCATAGTGTTTATTATAAGCAACAGGAAGTAAAAATGCCAGAGCATATACACTCACGCACACAAACCAAATCAATAGCTCATTGTTCTCCTTGACACTCTTAGTCTGTACTGTAATCCTAGAAAGCTGACCTACAATTTCTTTAATCATAACTAACCAGTATTATAGCTCTGAAGGTGAGATTGCTTTGCCCTTTAATGCTTAGTCAAAGAGATTCTATGATCACTTTTCTTAAGTAATGGTAGTCAGGAAGCAAACAAGTAAAGCAGTTCCGAGCTTTTTTAATAGCATTTAAAGTAATAGATAACTTTGTGCTAATTTCTTGCCTACACCTAAATCTACTATGCCATCGAGCTGGTTCCAAACCATAGCATCCCTGCATAGGGTTTCCAAGGAGTCAGTGGTTTGTTTGAGCCCCCATCTTGCAGTTCAAATGGACCTTGTGGTCTAGCGCTTATCCTACAGAAATACCACAAGTAGGTGGCAGTCAAGAGCAGTGATTTGTTTTCTCACAGATCAGGAGACTGGGAGTTTCAATGGGGCATTGTCTTTAGGGGAAGGCTCACTCTGTTTACTGTAGTGTGGTGCTGTGGGTTAATGTGCAAGATCGGTTTGAACAGCAGGGTTGGCAGTTCAGGCTCACCATTGCTCTTAGGAAGCCCTATGCAGGGACACTATGGGTTGGAACGGACTCCACGGCACTTAACAACAGTGCAGTATCAAAGCTTCTGTAGCCTCAGGTTCCTGGGTTTCTTGGAGATCTTGATGTGATCTCTCGATTTTCTTCTTGCTTGTGTCTATCTATGCTGTTTCTTCCAACTCAGAGATAATTAAGTTTAGGACAAACCCTATGCTGATATGGCCTCATTAACATAACAAAGAAACCCTATTTTCAAAAGATGTATATCTGGTAGACGTATAGGGGTTTGGATTCCAATACATATTTGGGGGTACTCAACCCAATCCATAACAACTTTCATTGTGATTTCCACTGAATTCTAGTGACATTTTTCAGAATTTCTTATAGTTGTAATGATAATGACACAGGAATATTTTTTGAGCAGCTCTTTGACGATATGGAGGTGAGACAGGGAACCAAACTAGAAAGGAAACTCCTACAGACGCCCAGCCTTGGTTCTACAAAAGATTCTGAAACATATGAAAGATATCATTCCTATATTCTTAAAATAGGCCTGGAAGAGTTTTAAGTAGTATTTTAAAATCCTAGAGTAACTATCCCTTCAATATTATACAATGTTGAAACCACAACTCCCAAAACAAAATATTAAGCAAATACATCTGCCATTTATACCCAAGTCTGCAGTAGTAGACCAGATGCCCAATCGTTTCCACAAGAGTTGATTTCTGCCCTGTTTTCAGACAATGGACAACACTATTATTAGACTACTCAAGCAGACCCTATTTTTTCTTTACCCATGGTCTACTTCATTGTTGTTAAGTGCCATCAGATTGGTTCCAACTCATAGCAATCTTGTATAGAGTTCCTGAAGCTTTAAATCTTTGGGAGCAGAAAGTCTCATCTTTCTCTCATGGAGTGGCTGGTAGGCTCAAATCATTCACTTTGGGGTTCACAGTCCAGTGCTTATCATATGAAACTACCGTGCTCCCAAAGAAGCTGGAAAAATGAGATTACTTATTTTCCTTGATTTCTACTCAGCTATAGGTAGTCATCATGAGAGAAAGATGAGGCTTTCTGCTCCTGCAAACATTTAAAGTCTTGAAAATCCTATACAGAATTACTATGAGCCGGAACCAACAGGATGGCACCTAACAACAACAACAGCAGAGGTAGTCATATGACCCAGTTCGAGTTTAAGAACTATAGAAGGGATATAGGGGACAGGAGGCTTAGGTTCAATTCTCATTGATACACTTCATAAGCAGCCAATACCTATGTCAGTGGAGGCTTGTGTATAGTTATGAAGCTGAACAAGTTTCAGCAGACACAAATAGACTAGGATGATATATTTCTGAAAATTCAGCCAATGGAAAACCCTATGGTCAAATCAACTGAGGGGAGGTGCACAACCAGCCAGCATTTCATTTCATTCATTGCATGGGATTGCCCTAAGTCAATGGCCAAATCAAAAGTGGATAACAAGAACAGCAACAACACAAGAAGTTTAAAGGGAAAGCACCTTTTCTTTCCAAGGGTGGTTATGTGTTGGGCTGTTAACCAAAAGGTCAGCAGTTCGAATCTACCAGCTGTAATCCACAGGAGAAAGATTAGGTTTTCTGCTCCCGTAAAGATTTACAGGCTCAGAAACCCTCTGCAGGGTCGTTGTGAGTCAGTACCTAATCGATGTGGCACACCAAAGTATAGAGCTCTAGGGTACAAAAGACTTTTGCTCCTGCCTTATCCCTCTTGCTGGGTGTTAATGAGGTGACTTTCATTCATATTATGAAAAGTATAAGTTTATAACTATTACTCTGAGTTAAGGTTTTTATAACAAAAGCCATATTAAAATAAAGATTGATGGGACCTTTAATTTAAAAATTATGAAATGAAGCCTCAGTGCATGACTAAGATAAAAAGCCAGGGTAATATGTTTTGTAAAATTGAATTATTTTCTCACCATTTAAACTGATATGATATATAACAATATATTTTTAATAAGACTGAATAAAAAAATTGCTATGTTAAAGATTACTAAAAATTCTTGGTACACTAATGACATTTAACAGATGTAATTATTATCACAAATTAAAACACAACTGATAGATTATCAGACATACAATCCTATCTAAATTCTAGCCCCAACCCCCCACCAAAAAAATATATGTAGTCCCACCCCCAAAAATACATATATGTACATATATATATATATATAATATATATATATATATATATATTTGTTGTTGTTGTTGTTAACTACCATGAAGTTGGTTCCATCTCATAGTGACAGGGTTTCCAAGGCTGTAAATCTTTACGGGAACAGAACGCCTCATCTTTCTCCCATGGAACAGCTGGTAGTTTCGAACTGCTGACCTTGTGGCTGGTAGCCCAACTTGTAACCACTATGCTACATATATATACATATATATATGTATATATATATAAACATATATAAAGGAGCTCTGGTAGCGTAGTGATTATAAATTGGGCTGCGAACCTTAAGGTCAGTGGTTCAAAACTACCAGCCGCTCCTCGGGAGAAAGATGAGGCTTTCTACTCCTATAAAGATTTACACCCTCGGAAACCCTGAACAGGGTCGCTATGGGTCGGAACTGACTCGATGGCACTTAACAACAACAACAACATAAACATATATAACTAATTCAAAAACAGGACTCCTGGTGTGGCACTGGACTGCTAACTACAAGGTCAGTGGTTCATACCTACCAACTGCTACTTAGAAACCCTGAACAAGGTCACTATAAGTTGGAACTGACTCCATAGCACTTAACAACAGCAACAAATATAAAAACAAAGGACCAGGAAGTTACTTCAAAATCAAGATGGTGGTGGTGGTTGTGTGCTGAGGAGTTGGTTCGACTCACAGCGACGCTGTATAGGTTTTCTGAGGCTGCCTTATCTTTCTCTAATGGAGGAGCTCATAGACTTGAACTACTGACCTTATGGTTAGCAGGCCAACGTCAAAATTATATTATCTGCTAGAATACAGAAGGCTTAATGTGTGTGTGCATGTGTGTATATATTTGTTGTTAAGTGCCATCAAGTCGATCCCGACTCATAGCAGCTGGTGGGTTTGAACTGTCCACGTTGTAGTTTGCAATGCTGCGCCAGAAGTTCATATATATATATATATGTTGTTGTTGTTATTGTTAAGTGCCGTCGAGTCGGTTCCGACCCATAGCGACCCTGTATAAGGTTTCCAAGGAGCATTTGAACCAGTGACCTAGCTGACCTTGCAGTTCAAACTAACCTTGCAGTCCAGTGCATTATGCTGCAGCGCCATACCAATACCCCTGCAATATATAATGTAATATATGCTATATATTATATAGTAATGAGGCTTAAATAAGATAAAACTCAAAATGTCTTTCATCTAATTCCTTTAAAAAAAAACATTGGCATCATTTTAAGTAGACAAACATAAAAAAAAAAAAAAAAAGAGTAAAAAACAATACTATCAACTTGAAGACTCTAGTATTTTTTAAAAACCATCTAGCGCTTGTTCTAACTGCCTAAATATAAAAATGATTTAGGAGCAAGAGGGTTTGAAACCATCTTTAAGCCAAGTAGTTTATAAAAGCAATTATAGGGGGTAACATGTTCTATGCTATCAGGAAAAAAGTATATAAAAATGTCAAAATAGTAGTAATAGACAGACTATAAACTTCATCTTCATGACCAGTCAGCACATGAAAGATCTTTGTACAGGCTAGGCTTTGAAGAACTTAAAGTGCACTACGAGTCAAAGATATTGTAGGACCAGGTCATTACTACTTCCCAGAAAGGATAAGGAGGAGAAAATATATATAATATAAAAGAGGCTTTAGATTGTTCTTTCCATTTTCATTGTACACGGGCTTTCATGGAGAAAATTAAAGGCAGACAGAGTTGCTCTCATATTTTGTTCATTACAGGCCAGTTCTAGACAAAATAACAGTACAGTCACATAACTTTGCTGTGTATCATCATGCTTTCTGCACTATGGTGCTGTACCCCTGCCTTTGAATGATTCCCAGGCATCTCCCTGTGGATCCCTCCTGTATCTGCCTTCCGGAAGACATCCTCCTCTTTCAGTTTTTTCCCATCTACTTTTACTTGCCTTGAACTCCATTCTCAGAACCTTGATAAGTCATTTGTCAACTGGATAAACAATAAAAGCTCAAATGTTTGTCTCTGATAAAGACAGTCTACTAACCTCCAGAAAGCATTTCCTCTTAATTGTTGCTGTTCCGTACCTTTGAGTCAGTTCCAACTCACAGCAACCCTGTACAGGGTTTCTGGGGGGAAAAAAAAATGGTATAGCAAGGCCAATGTTGTTGTTATTGTTGGGTGCTGTTGAGTTGGTATTGACTCATAGTGACCCAATTCACAAAAGAATGAAACACTGCCCGGTCCTGGGCCAACCTGACAATCATTACTATACCTTAGCCCATTGTTGCTGGCACTGTGCCAATCCATCTTGCTGGGTGTCTTCCTCTTTTTCTCCAACCCTCCACTTTACCAAACATTATATCTTTCTCCAGGGACTCATCCCTCCTGACAATATGTCCAAAGTATGAGAGACAAAGTCTGGCCATCTGGCCTCCAAGGTGCACTCTGGCTGCACTTCTTCCAACACAGATCTGTTTGTTCTTTTGGCAGTCCATGGTACTTTCAATATCCTCCTCTAATACCATAACTAAAGTGCATAATTCTTCTATGGTCTTCCTTATTCACTGTCTAACTTTCACATGCATATGAGGTTATTGAAAATATCATAGCTTGGACCAGGTGCACCTTAGTCCTCAAACTGACATCATTGCTCTTGAACACCTTAAAGAGGTCTTGTGCAACAGATTTTTTGACTGCTGTTTCAATGAGTTTTCATGGTTGATCCAATGAGTGTTGATGATTGATCCAAGCAAAATGAAGTCTTTGACAATTTCAATCTTTTCTCCATTTATATGGATGTTGCTTATTGGCCTAGTAGTGAGGAATTTTTGTTTTCTTTATACTGAGATGCAATCCATACCAAAGACTGTGGTCTTTGATCTTCATCAGTATTTTTAAATCCTCTTGGCTTTCAGCAAACAAGATTGTATCATCTGCATTTTGCAGGTTGTTTATGAGTCTTCCTCTGTCTGGATGCCATGGGTTTTTGTTGTGTTTGGGGTTTTTTTGTTGTTGTTTTTTCATATAATCCAGCTTCTCTAATTATTTGTTCAGCATATAAATTGAATAAGTATGCTGAAAGAATATAACCCTGGTGCACACCTTTCCTAATCTGAAACCATTTGGTGTTCCCTTGATATGGTCAAACAAGTGCCTCTTGTATGTGTACAGGCTCCTCATTAGCACAATTAAGTGTTTCTGAATATTCATACTTTGCAATATTGTCCTAGCTTGTCATGATCCACACAATCGAAAGCCTTTGCATAGTCAATAAAGTAAAGGTAAACATCTTTCTGGTATTCTCTGCCTTCAGCCAAGACGCATCTAATGTCAGCAGTGATATTCCTCATTTCATGTTCTCGTCTGAATCCGGCTTGAACCTCTGGAAGTTATTTTTAACGTATAGTTGCAGCCGTTTTTGCATTATCTTTAGTAAAAGTTTACCCGCATGGAATATCAGTGACAGTGTCCCTTAATTTCTACATTCAATTGGGTCACCTTTCTTTGGAATGGACACAAATACAGATCTCTTCCAGTCAGTTGTCCAGGTAGTTGTCTTCCAAATTTCTTGTGAATGAGTGCCTCTAGAGCCACACAGTTTGTTGACAATTTTAAAGTTGTGTTCCACCAATTTCTGGTCTTTTGTTCTTTGCCAATACCTTCAGTGCACCTTGGACTTCTTCCTTCAGTATCATGGTTGAATACCAACCATTTCTTTTTGGTAAGTGACTCTGTGTATTCCTTACATCTTATTTTGATGCTTCCTTCATCATTCAGTGTTTTGCCCATGCTATTGTTGTTAAGTGCCTTGAGTCAGTTCTGACTCATAGCGACCCTGTATAGGGTTTCCAAGGAGCACCTGGTGAGTTTGAATAGCCAACCTTGTAGTTCAATCTGTGGTTCAACCTTGTGATCCAGTGCATGATACCACAGTGCCACACCAAGACTCCATTTTGCCTGTAGTAGAATTCAATATGGCAAGTTAAGGTTTGAATTTTGTTTTCAGTTCCCTCAAATTGAGAAATGCAGGGAATGTTCTTCCCTTATGGTTTTCTAACTCTAGGTCTTTGCACATTTTGTTATAGTAATTGACTTTTTCTTCTAGAGCTGCCCTCTGAAATGTTCTGTTCAGCTCTTGTACCTCCTCACTTCTTCCATTTGCTTTAGCATCCCTTCGCTGGAGAGCAAGTTTCAGAGTCTCTTCCGACATCCATTTTGGTCTTTTCCTTCTTTCTTGTCTTCTTAATGAACTTTCTGCTTTATTCCTGTATGATGTTCTTGATATCATCCCACAATTCTCCTGGTCTTTGATCGTTAGTATCTAATGCATCAAATCTGTTCTTCAGATGATCTCAAAATTCAGGTGAGGTATATTCAGTTTCATATTTTGACTTTCAAGGATTTACTTTAATTTTCTTCAGCTTCAGCCTGAATTTGTCATATGAGCAATTGATGGTCTGTTCCACAGTCTGCCCCTGGCCTTGTTTTCACTAATGATATGGAGCTTTTCCATTTTCTCTTTCCACAGATGTAGTCAATTTGATTTCTATGTGTTCCATCTGGCGAGGTCCATGTGTATAGTCATCTGTTATGCTGTCTAAAGAAGGTATTTGAAATAAACAAATCATTGGTTTTGGGTGTTTTGAAATCCTATCTGCACCAGTCAAATCCCAGAAGTGCAAATGGATGGTGCAAATGGCTAATACGCTTAGCTACTAATTGAACAATGCCTCAGAAGTTAGGCCAGGTGATGTACTTCTGAAAAATCAGCCATTGAAAACTCTATGGAACTACGGTTTTACTCTGACACACTTGGAATTGCCATGAGTTGTTATCAACTCCAAAGTGACTGGTTTTACTCATTTCCCTAAACCCTCTCTTACTCAAGCAAGACTTGATCTTCTAGTCTCATCTTTTAGTCCCACTAGAAAAATAAATAAATAAATAAATAAACAACACCGTATCTTATATTCTAAGATCTCCCTACCTTAAAAATATCTTTATACATACAAATATATTAGCCAAAAAAGTGTAATTAATTGAGTCATTAGATTTGAGTAGAAATTTCACTATCGGATTATAAGTGTTTTCTATATTGGTGCAGAACAATTTTTCACAAACAATGGCATAATTCTATAGGCCAGAAGACTGGACAGGTTAGGCTAGGTTTTCTGCTTGAAGTCTCATAAGACCAAAATGATGACTCTTACATGGAGCCACTGAGGGAGAGTCACTTCCAAATGCATCCAGACTGTTGGAAGAATTCAGTTCCTTGTGATTATAGGTCTAAGGCTTGTTGGTGGTGGTGTTAAGTGCCATCAAGTCAGTTCTGACATATAATGACATTATATAAGGTTTCCAAGAAGCAGCTGGTGAGCTTGAACTGCTGATCTTGCAGTTCAAACATATTTTGCAGTTCAGAGAATTAACCCACAGAGACTTAGAGATTGTAAAATGAGGATCACTCTCAGTTCCTTGAGTCCCTTTCTAGGTCTTTCTTTGAGGCTCCCTCTATTTCAACATCAGAGAACTCATTCATCCGGAATTCCACTCACATGTTTCTAATCTCTCTGACTTCCTCCTCTACTACCAGTCTAAGAAAACTGTGTTATAAAGGGCTCATGTGACTAGGTTAGACCTATCTGGATAATTTCCATGTCTCTTCTTCAAAGAGTCTTGTTTATACAGAAAATAAGAATACTGTTACAATCTCACTGTAACTGATAGCCAAGGGTTAAGACTCACCAATCACAACCATTCACACTATAGCAAGAGGCGTATATTAAAACATTAATGCTTACAATTTTGCTGGGTGAAGTCCCTAAGCTTAGTTGTGGATTTCTAAGAGGGACTAAATAGAGGTAGTCAGAATGTAACAGTAACTATGCTTTGGCTCTTTGGTTGGATGGGTGCCTGGATTTTGTATCACAGTTACCTCCTAAAAAAAAATACAAAACAGCTGTCAAATCCATATGAAGTGTCCAATGGATATGAATCAGTTCTTTGTTGGCAGATTATTTGAGTTCTTAATCATCTTCTTACTCATTATCTTTTTCTCTCTTCTTTTCACCTTTCCTGCTTTCTTCTTCATCTCCATCATCATCCTTATCTTCATCATGTTCATCAACTTCTCCATCGTGGCCAATTTCTTCTTCTTCCCTATTAACTTCATCTTCTTCTTCTACATCTTCATATTCATCCTCTTCGTCATTCAAATCTCCCTCCTCACCATTCTCCTTCTCCTCATCTTCTCATTCTTTATCTTGTTCTTCATCATTCTTATCATTTTAAGGTTGCCTGATCAACAATCTTACTTACAATTGCAAAAATCTCTTTTTCCATCTAACTTGCTCCTCAGAAACCATATACAGAATCACTATGAGTAGGAACCAACTTGAAGGCACTGAACAACAACAACATAAGCACTAGAGTAATGCCAAGGGGCAAAGATCAAAAGGGTGATTTTTAGAATTGTGTCCACAGTAGTATTTTAGAAGTCTGCTTGTAACATTGTTATGGTATTTTTCATTTTTCCTTATATTGTAGTGATTTATGTACTATGTCTTAGTCACCTCTAGTACAAAGAGAACTCCTTGAGGTTAGAAATGTGTTTTATTTCTCAACAAATTACTTTGGAATAGAGATAGGTTAAATAAATAAAAAGCAAAATTTAAATAGTGTGCTGAATTGATTATGACTAATTAGGCAGCAAAGAGATGAACTTAGGTAATTTAGGTAGCAAATTCAGAATACTGCCTGTGCAAACCAAATAATAAAATGCTGAAGATTTGAGTAAGGATAAAATGCAATAAAGAAGTAAAAGAGGTAACGCATGTACATTTTATCTAAGCCAAAATGTGAGTTTGGAGTCCTCTATGAACTGGGCTGCGAACCTTAAGGTCAGCAGTTCGAAACTACCAGCTGTTCCACGGGAGAAAGATGAGGCTTTCTGCTCCCATAAAGAATTATAGCGTCAGAAACCCTGTACAGGATCGCTATGAGTCGTTCCAACTCCACTGCACATAACCACCACCACCACCACCACCAGGAATAAAGAAGCTAAAATCAGATTATTAGAAAGGACTGAGATTATTACCTTATGACTCAGGTAATATCATCCTTTAATGAGTACCCATATACTACGGTGCTGTGGGTTAATGCAGACTGCAAATCCGTTTGAACTACAAGGCCATTGGTTCAAGCTCACCAGTCGCTCCTTGGAAACCCTATACAGGGTATCTACTGGCCATAATCGACTCCATGGCACTTAACGACAACAACAATATACTGTTCTCAGGCGACATTCCTTATCTTAACCTTAATTAGTAAACTTCTGACTTTGAAACTAGGGTCTCATGGTTTTGAAGCAAGTAACCATATTAGGCATTTGATGGTAATCTGTTCCCCTTAGTCGGGTAAGTGACTTTGTAACTCTAGGAGGGTATGCCAATTAACACAGAAGTGAGGAAGAAATCACAGTGACTTTGGGGTATTTGTATAAGCTGTTTTATAGCCATTGTGTTGCCCATGTATGCTTTCTCTGTTTTAAGATGTTTGGTATGGATATAAGAGTTTACTAAGTTTATATTTTCATAGAGTTTTCAGTGACTAGGGATTCTGAAGTAGTTTGTCACTCTTTCTTCCTAGTCTGTCTTTGTTTGGAAGCTCATCTGAAACCTGTCCATCATGGGTGACCCTGCTGGTTATTTAAAATACCAGTGGCATAGCCCTCAGAATCACAGCAATTCAAACCACCACAGCACGACAGATGAGTGGCGGTTGTGTGGTCGCTGTTAAACATGAATCTCCTTGCGCTACGGCCCTTAAGTCCCTTAAGTCCTGCTCAAAGGTGGG
>NW_006408754.1:4194901-4203966 GCF_000296735.1 Chrysochloris asiatica
TGCCAAAAGAACCAATAGATCTGTTTTGGAAGAAGTACAACCATAGGGCTCCTTGGAGGCCAAGATGGCTAAGCTTCGTCTCTCCTACTTTGGACACATTGTCTGGAGAGAACAGTTGCTGGAGAAGGATGTCATGCTGGGTAAGGTGGAGGGTCAGAGAAAAAGTAAGGAAGACCCCCAATGAGATGGATCAGCCAGGTGGCGTCCTTGATGGTGTCAAGTGTGGCAGCAGTAGTGATGTTAGCCCAGGATCGGACATTGTTTCGTTCTGCTGTGCATGGGGTCGCTATGAGTCGGTTCCGACTCAATAGCACTTGACAACAACAACAAGTTTATATTTGATTTACTAAATTTACAACTGTTTTATAAAAATTGCAAATATCTTACATGTTATATTTATAAATTTTCTTTATTAGGCACTTTAAGATGTTTGAGAAAAGCAGTGATTTGCAATGATAGTTTGAAATGCTTAAGAAAATCTAGTTAATGAAGTTTCTAGATAGTATCAGATGTCTAGAGGAGTTAATCCATCAAATTTATAAAATAAGCATTAATTAAGATAGCAAGTAAAATTAAAATCAAAACCACACTATGGCACTTGAGTCAATTTAGACTCCTGGTGACTCTATAGGACAGAATAGAACTTCCCCGTAGGCACTGCAGGATCAGGCACTGCAAGGTTGACCTTTCTCACCTACCAGCCATTCCTCAGAAACTATGGACACTATAGATCACTATGAGTCAGAACCGATTCAACAGCACTTAACAACAACAACAGTAATCTTTATGGACGCAGACGGTCATATCTTTCTCTGGTAGGTCCGCAACGCAGACCTTTCAGTTAGTAGCCCAGTGCTTACTGCACCACCCAGGCTCCTGTAAGTGAATCTGTGTATATAAAACTGCAGCACAAAATTTTTGATTTGCAAATATAGTAACAAGATTTGTGAGTTAAGAGAAAAAACATATAAAAAATATGTCACAAACTTTATGCCTTTTATAAGTTGAATATTAACACAAACGTTGGGAACAATATTATCATCTGTGCCAAAAAAAAAAAAAAAAAAATCCCTTTAGGACATTAAAACTCAATTACCATTGTTAAACACTGAACAGTAAAATACCTATAATGAAGATGAATCATAGCAGCTATTTTGTTGTTGCCGTTAGGTACCTAGAGAATCAGTTCCCACTAATAGCTAATAGCAACCCTATGTACAACACAACAAAATATTACCTGGTCCTGTGTTACCCTTACAATTGTTACTATGTTTGAGCCCATTGTTATAACCACTGTGTCAGTCAATCTCATTGAGGGTCTTCCTCTTTCTCACTGACCTTCTACTTTACCTAACATGATATCTTTATCCAGGGATTGGTCTCTCCTGATAACATATCTAAAGCACAGGATAAAACAAAGTGTTACCATCTTTCCTTCTAAGCAGCATTCTGCCTGTACTTTTTCCAAGACACATTTATTTGTTCTTCTGGCAGTCCATTGTATATTTAATATTCTTCACCAGCTTCATAATTCAAAGACGTTAATCCTTCTTTGGTCTGTCCAGCTTTCATATACACATGTAGAGTTGTTGTTGCTAAGTGCCATCTAATCAGTTTTGACCTATAGCAACCCAGTATGGGATTCCAAGGAGTGGCTGGTGAGTTAGAACCACTGACCTGTGGTTCAAACCAACCCTGCAGTCCAGCGCTTTATCCCACAGTGCCACAACAGAACCCCATATGTAGAGTAGCTACTACCTAGTATGCACCAACTACCTGTCAGTTTTTTCCAAAAGGTAAGAAATAACAGAAATAGAGTACCTTGCTTTCTAAGTATTTATTGAACTGAACCGTTGATTATTTTAAGTTTAAAAGTATTACTTTATAAAAAACCAGTTGCCCTCAAGTCAACGCTGACTCATGGGGATTCTGTGTGTCAGAGTAGAACGGTGCTCCATAGTGCTTTTAGTGGCTGATTTCTTGGAAGTAGATAGCCAAGCCTTGCTTCCAAGGCTCTTCTGTATGGATTCAAACCTCCAACCTTTTGGTCAACAGCCAAACACATTAACGATATGCACCACCCAGAGATACCTAACCAGTTAACTTTGACTTGACTCCAACACACGGTAACCCCATGTATGTTAAGAGTAGAACTAGAGTCTCCAGCCTTTTGGTTAGTAGCCAAGCAGGTTAACCGTTTGCACCATGCAAGGACTCCAATACTTTACACAGTAGTTGGAATTTCTTAGGTCATAAATAACTGAAAACTGAAGTCAAGCTATCTTAATGATGATGTGGTGGTGATGGCTGTGTGCCGTGGAGTCATTTCCGACTCACTGCAACCCTGTACAGGGTTTCTGAGGCTGTAAATCTTTACAGGAGCAGAACACCTCATCTTTCTCCCGTGGAATGGCTGGTAGTTTCGAACTACTGACCTTGCGGTTTGCAGCCCAATTCATAACTACTACGCTACCAGAGCTCCTTAATGATGATGGTAATCATAATAATAAAGAGATTTAGTGGATCAAATATTTTAAGAAGCCCAGAGATTTATATAGCTGTCACAGAGATGCACTGCTTTGACCTATCTTTCAAACAATCTACATACTACCTAGTCAAAAAGAGCATTTAAGTGATAATCACCAACTACTGGGCACTTGGGATCTTACCCAATATTTGAGCTGAGGCCATACTTTTTCTGGGCAGTTACAGCTAATAAGTACATCAGGGAACTAGGGCCTGGTTATTTCAGCTCCACATGAACCTTCTCCAGCAAGCGAAATTCACCTAAAACTACCTATTGGGTTGACTGAGATACACAATCTGCATCAAGTCTAAGACTCTCCTTGCCCATTCCTGCATCCTTCCCATTTTCCTTTCATAGGTGTCAGACCGACATTATGGCCTGAAGAGATTCACTTTTCAGTACATTTCTTCTACCTTTATCTTTCAGACATTCCCCTCCAAGAACGTTTGGGCACTGGTAACTCCAGTCACCAGAGGACTGGATGAACACTTTAGCAAAGTTTTACCCAGCAGCTTGATAATGCCACAAGAGCTACTTTTTTTTTTTTTTAACCTTCTACAGTGGCATAATCTAAAGTCAAACTGTCTTAATGATGATGATAATAATAAAAATAAATAGATTTATGGGTCACTCATTTAATGATGGAGTCAATGTGTGGTGTTGTAGGATAAACACAGAACCACAATGTCAGTTTGAACCACAAGGCCGACCATTCAAACTTACCAGTCACTCCTTGGAAACCCTACAGAGGGTCACTATGGGTCAGAACCAACTGGATAGCACTTAATAATATCAGCCATTATAGAATGTTGTTGTTGTTAAGTGCCATAAAGTTGGTTCTGACCCATAGCGACCCTGTATAGGGTCTCCGAGGAGCGGCTGGTGAGCTTGGATGGCCAAATTTGCAGTCCAACACATTAACTCACAGTGCCACACCAGGACACCATAATGGCTAGTTTTATTCAAACAAATGATAGTCTAGATGTTGCTGTAGAGGTATCTCATAAATATGGTTAACCTATACAGTCAGAGGACTTCAAAGCAGATCATCCTCAATAATGTAGTTGAGCCTCATTCAGCTGAAGGTCTTAAGGGCAAACACTGAGATTTCACTGAAAAACTGAGACTAAAGAACAACAACAACAAAATCTGCCTCAAGATTGGAAAATCGGGTTATATTGTGGTGCCTTAAACTTACTTGATATGGTTTTTCTATCCAATGTCTTCTTAATTTCTTAATTCCCACCAAGTGATTGGGTGTTGTTGTTGTTAAGTGCCATGGAGTCGGTTCTGACTCATAGTGACCCTGTACAGGGTTTCCAAGGCTGCAAATCTTTACGGGAACAGAAAGCCTCATCTTTTTCCTGCAAAACAGCTGGTAGTTTCAAACTGCCGACCTTGAGATTAGCAGCCCAATTCATAACCACTATGCTACCAGAGCTCCTTAAGTGATTAGGTGGGACCATGCATGTACAGTATACAGGACTCTAAGGCTGTGGTTAGTTAGTTTTGCCCTCCAGCTAGGTTTAAAAGGAAAAAGCAGAGGATCTTCTGTCTCACAAGAGGCTCAAGCCTAGGGAACACATGGCTGAAAGGCTGCAGACAAGAATGAGGTGAGCCTACAGTATAGCAGGTGAGAGGTGTTCCTGACTGGAGAACTGATGCATCCTGAGTTGGTTCTGATCCTGAATTGTACCCTATTCGCTTCCCTAATAAACCCCATAATCCTGAGTATTGTTATGAGTTATCTGTGGCCATTGCAATGGATTATTGAACTCAGATGTGAAGCAGAGTGCTGTAGGAAGAAAGTTTGGTGTCAGAATAGGGTAGAGAAGGCTGTAGGGTGGAAGCGTGTCTGATCTCTGCTTCATTGGAATCAGCCTTGAGCAAAATCAGTCTGATTCTCTTTGCCCATTGTGAATCCAGGGGAAGTCTGACATGACTCCCCATGGCTTAGATACCTGCCCTACAGATTTCAGACTTGCCAGTTCCCACAATTACAAAATCCAATTCCTTGAAATCTCTTAAAAGATAATATAGATAATATAGACAGCTACAGATAGATGCATAGATATATCTCCTGTTTGTTCTGCTCCTTTGAAGAACTCTGATACCAGCTGTCACTCTTCATGATAGCAATATGAACACAGGCAACAATGGGAATTAGTTGCTTCCTCATTCACAAGCAGTGGAAGAGGGAATCATCTTTGAGTAGCATTCGTGGACGTGGAGGTGACTTTCATCGGCAGATGCTTCCCATCAATCATCTTTACATCTCTGGCACAACTTAGATCATATTCCTATCCCAACCACTGTGACTAGGCACCATCTCTAGAGTCGCTGTCAGATAATTTCCAAGTGATCTTCAGGCTTGGGAAGCTCTGGGTTCCATCAAGAAGTGGGCAGAGAGAATGGATACTGGAAAAGACACCTCGGTACTCCCCTGTGTTTCTTATTTTAATGTAATTTCTCTTTAAAAAATTAAAACATTCATATTACCCAAGACAGTAAAATTTTGAAATTGCCTCTGACTGTATTCCATTCATTCATGCAACTGACCTACTGCAAAACAATGAGCAAGGCTGGCCCCACAAAATACTTAGTTCTAAGATCACCACCTACTTTGGATTCAATTGTGTCCCCCCAGAATAAGTGTTGGAACTCTAATCTTTATACCTGTGGATGTAATTGCATTTGGGAGTAGAGTTTTCTTTGCTGTGCTAATGAAACCATAACAGTGTTGTCATTGTGAAGTACCCAATAGTCAGTTCTGACTCACAGTGACCCTGTATAGGGTTTCCAAGGAGCATCTGGTGGGTTTGAACCACCAACCTTGTGGTTTACAGTTCAAAATTTATCCTTCCAGTGTACAGTGTCTTAAACTAATGACTTTCAGATTAGACAGGCTAGCACAAATGGATAAAAGATAGATACCACATGGAGATCACCAAGAAACAGAAGCTAAAATAGACAATTCCCCCCCATCCCCACCCCCAGAGCAGACAGAGAGAGAGCCTTACCCTAGAGCTGGTGTTCTGAAATCAGACTTCTAGACTCTTAAATTGTGATAAAATAAATTTCTATTTATTAAAACCACCCACTTGTAATAGTTTTGTTACAATAACACTAAGAAACCACCTATGTAGAACCCTTGTTTACAATTAGTAGAGAACGTACCTTGTTGCACTATTATTTTTGTTGTTAGGTGCTGTTGAGTTGGTTCCGACCCATAGTGACCCTATGTAGAACACAATGAAACACAGTCCCATCTTGTGCTATCCTCACAATTGCTGATACATTTGAGCCTGTTGTTACTGCCACTGTGCCAATCCATCTCACTGGGGCCGGGGGTCTCCCTCTTTTTGCACTGTTTTTCTTTTCATTACGTTTGAGTTCCTTCACCATCTAGTTTTCCTCTTTAGCACCCAGATGCCCCATTGTAATTTATTCTTCATGAATTTTTAAGAGTTTGGGCTATTTGCACCTACTTTATAAAAATGGGCATATCAAGTTTCAGTTCCAGATTAAAAGGTTAAGTACTCTTGAACAACACCCAACATCACAAAACAGATTAAGTCCATGAAGACACCACTGTCAAAACAATGGGCACAGACGCTGCAGGATAAACTGTAAGCAGCTGAGATCAGAAGCTGACACTTGAATTATGTCCACTGCTGCTTCTGGAAGCCTATTGTCTCTGCCAGAAGACTTGTCAGACTAGATTCTGGAGAGTTTTTCCTTGTTCAAATCAGTGTGTTTCAATCCAAACAAGGGTAGTCATTTGATCATTATAGCCTACATGTTATGCAAGAGAAGCAGGAAAATGTCTGCCAGTTTCAGTGGGAGCTGAACTCTGCCTCATAAGGTGGAAGATTACAGATGCTGGATTCTTCTATGTTTACTTTTGCTCTAGTAGAATGCTTTGGATTGGATTGGATTGGATTCTTAATCCCTTTACCTATAGGTGTAATCTAATCAAATCAATTTCCATAAAACAATCTAATGTGATACATCAATCAGTTGAGGGTATGGCAATGTGATGGTGGTGGTATGCCATGGAGTCGGTTCCAACTCATAGCAACCCTGCGTAGGGTTTCTGAGACAGTAAATCTTTACTTAAGCAGAAAGCCTCAGCTTTCTCCCATGAAACAGCTGTAGTTTCAAACTGCTGACCTTGAGGTTAGCAACCTGACTCGTAACCACTAAGCAACCAGGCAAAGTAGAGCGGATCCTAAACCTAAAAACTTTTAGGTTATATACAGAGTTGTTGTTGTTGTTGTTAAGTGCCATCGAGTTGGTTCTGACCCATAGCAACCCTGTATAGGGTTTCTGAGGAGTGACTGGTGAGCTTGAACCGCTGAACTTGCAGTTCAAATGGCTTTGCAGTCTGGTGCATTAACCCACAGTGCCACACCAGGACTCCTATATACAGAGTTGTTGTTGTTGTTAACTGCCATCGAGTCGGCTCTGGCCCATAGCGACCCTGAACAGGGTTTCCAAGGCAGCATGGATATAGAAACAAGCAAGGGATTGCCACATGAGGACCACCAAGGAACCAAGGTACACCTGGGACTACCAACAATGAATCAACAAGGCTGATCCCTTGATTTCTACTGTTAATCTCCAAAACTGGAAGAAAATAAGCTTCTATTCTTTAAAGCCACCTCTTTGTGGTATTTGTGTTATAGCAGCACCAGGTTTTCCTGTGAATGGTCCACAGGATGACTTTATGAAGGTTTTTATTAGTACCTAAATTCTCTGCTCAACTGTTTCAGGCTAGGCCAAGTCTCCATTACACTGGTAACAATCCTTCCCAATCAGACTTCTTCGGGGTAGCTGGTTATCACCATAACAATAATATCTACATTCTTTATATTTTTGTAAGTAATAACAAAAAGGCATTGCCTTCATTAATACTAAATCTATAGACTGTATAGAGCATCCTGGTGTGGCACAATAGGATGAGCACTGGACTGCTAACCATAAAGTTGGTGGTTCAAACCCATCAGCCACTTCTTGGAAATACTATATAGGGTTGCTATGAGTCAGAACTGACTTGACGACACTTAATGTTTGTCACTTTATCTCACTATTCCTATAAACATTTATCTTGGAAAGATTAAATTCAACTCAGCAAATGTTTATTCAGCTCATAATAAATGCAAGACCTTGTGCTAGGCATGGGGGATGACATATTTGTCTTAAACTGTCACTGTGATGACTACTTGCTATTTTAATTCCTTCATCATGGAAGAATTGGATATTAACTATTCATGATCTACTTTTATATTACATTGCCAATTTTTCTATTATTTCCAGTCTGCAGAAGAGCTCTCAAATCTCCACAATACATTTTTAGAAGTTAATCTTCACTACAATTTCTCTCTTGCTCACATTATGCATATGATTTGGGAGTCCAAAACATTACATATGTGAATGTAAATTGCAACTGCTAAAAATGTTAATTATTCACATACCAGAGTTATTACTATTATTATTGAGCCAAGGGAATGTTAGAAATACACAAATGTAAGTATGTTTTTAGGAGAGGTACACAGTTTATGCTTGTTTGGGTGCTAATGTGATACTTAGTAGGCATTACAGCAAAGCAGTATTATGAGGAAACATCGATCAGAGTTCTTTCTGAATGCTACAGCTTGGCACAATCCCATACTATTTGAGCTGAATAAAAAGGTAAAGGTCATGACTCATCTTTGAATTGAATCTTGAATTGAATCTTATTGCCATCTTCATATACTCATCACTTTGTGATCCAGTTCATTTTCACTAAATCGATTCTATAAATGCTTTCCATGTTATACTCCTTAATCCTTTAATTTCTCCATCTGAAATCAAGTCTGTGTCACATTTGACCACAGGGTGATGAGATCACACTGTTTACTTGTATTGCTATTGTGGTTTGACAATTTCTGCAGATAAGTTGATAACAGCCACAGAAGTCAGTATTTTAAAAGCAGGCCTGAGTTTATCCCCACTAACTACACGAACCTAGGTAGTTGCATAAACTCTTTCAGTTTGATTTGTCAACTTGAGAGAGGAACTAACAAGAATACTGTCAACAAATGACAGTGAGGATAAAATGACATAATACACCAAAACTTCTTCTCACATGACTCAGCAGCCTACTCTTAAGTATCTACCCAAGAGACATGAAGATTTATGCCACTAGGAAAAAAACCTATAAACAAATGTTTTCAGGAACTTTATTCATTTATCACCCCAAACTGCAAATGTCCATCAAGGGGTTAAAAAGGTAAATAAAATATAGTATATCTATACAATGGAATAAGGAGCTCTGATAGCGTAGTGGTTATGAATCGGGCTGCTAACCTCAGGGTCATCAGTTCAAAACTACCAGCTGTTCTACAGGAGAAAGATGAGGCTTTCTGCTCCTGTAAAGATTTACAGCCTTGGAAAACCCTGTACATGGTTGCTATGAGTCGGAACCAACTCCATGGCATATAACAACAACAACAATGACATACAATGGAACATTCTGGGAATATTGGAAGTTGTC
>NW_006408754.1:4208031-4209919 GCF_000296735.1 Chrysochloris asiatica
ACATGGTCTTTCTAGCATAGCAGCATCAGGTAGCTGGATATTTTACATGAAGACTCAGGCCGCCAAAGGGCATATGTACTAAATGATAGCCAGAAGTGGTAGTGTCCTTATGAAAAGGAAAGAAAACATTGATCAATGAGTTACTAAGAGTTAGAAGAGTGGAAAAAATACTGAAGTTGTCAAGGATTTTATTATCCTTGGATCCACAATCAACACCTATCAAACAGCAGTTAAGAAATCAAATGACACAGTGCTGTGGACAAATATGCTGCAGAAGACCTCTTTAAAGCATTAAAGAACAAAGATCTCATTTTGAGGTCTATGATGCACCTAACCCAAGCCATTGTGTTTGTTTGCAATCACTTCATATGCTTGCAAAGCTCCCCAGCTGCTCCTAGAAACTCTTTACAGGGTCGCTATGGATCAGAACTGACTCAATGGCACATAACAACAATGCTTGCAAAAGCAGGAAATGAATAAGGAAGACCAAAAAAGACGGATACATCTGAATTATGCTGCTGGTGAAGAATGTTGAATATTTCATGTATTGCCAGACACATGAAGAAATCTGTCTTGGAAGACATACAACTCCTTAGAAGTGAGGTTGGCAAGACTTTGTCTCACTTATTTTGGACATGTAATCAGTAGGGAGCTGTGCCTGGAGAAGGGCATCATACTTGATAGAAGGTCAGCAAAAAAGAGGAAACCTTCAATTAGATGGACGGACACAATAATGGGCTAAAACATAAAAATCATTGTGAGGATGGTGCAAGATCAAGCAATGCTTTGTTCTCTTGTACAGTGTTGTTCTGAGTCAAAACCAACTGAACAGCGCCTACCAATAACAATAATATTGAACGAGAAACTGGTCTGGTAAAGGGAGCATCCGAAACTGGAAGTAGTGAGAGATTAGGGTTTACACAGTTACAACACCCCTTTAAAGTTAAGATGATTAAGTATCTTCCTCTGTGGTTTGATTGGTTAATCATATTTAATTTTCCTTTTGTTTTAGGCAAGTTGATCACTGAATGTCAAACTGGTTTACCGTTTGCCATTAGTGGATGAGTATTGCAACTCATTCCGATGTTGTTGTTGTTAAGTGTCGTCGAGTCGGTTCTGACTCATAGTGACCCTCTCTATAGGGTTTTCAAGGAGGGGCTGGTGGGTTTGAACCAAAAGGTCAGTGGTTCAAACCCACTGACCTTTTGGTTCAAACCCACCTTACGGTCCAGTGCGTTAGCCCACAGCACCACACCAGGACTCCATATAATCTTGTTGTTGCAAAAGTGCCATCGAGTCAGTACCAACCCATAATGACCCTGTATAGAGTTTCTGAGGAGCTGCTGGTAAGCTTGAACCACTGAGGTTATGGTTCAAACGACTTTGCAGTCCAGTGCATTAACCCACAGCACCACATCAAGACTCCATCCACAT
Source organism: Chrysochloris asiatica (assembly GCF_000296735.1). NCBI lineage: Eukaryota > Metazoa > Chordata > Mammalia > Afrosoricida > Chrysochloridae > Chrysochloris > Chrysochloris asiatica. Next base: position 4,209,466 of record NW_006408754.1, read on the forward strand.
AATTTTAGTCAACATAAATTAAGCTTTTTTCTTAGATTTTATCAATAATTTGCATTTTGCCCATTTATGCATAGTTAAGAAATAATTGTGGTGCTGTGGGCTAATACGTCAGACTGCAAAGTCATTTGAACTGCAAAGTCGATGGTTCAAGCTTGCCAGCTGCTCCTATACAGGGTCGCTGTGGGTCAGGATCAACTCAACGGCACTTAACAACAACAACAACAACAAAGAAATAATTTATTGCAATAATTTTGTATTAAAAATCATATATAGTTGGTTACTAGTCAAGACTGCTAACTCATGTTAATAAGAAGAGTTTGCCTATGTTATGATTCAACATAAAGCAATTGGTTCTTGTCCATGGTTTTATGACTAGTATTTGTTTGGCTCTTGGCCCAGAGAACTTATTTTAACTCTGGCTTCTATAAAAAAGTGTAATGCCATTTATGACTTA
>NW_006408754.1:4210774-4225557 GCF_000296735.1 Chrysochloris asiatica
CTGGATGCTTTACTCTCCACTCTAGTCCTCTGTGACTATGTCCCTGCCCATGGGTTTAGGAGTCCCCAGGTCTCCCTACACTGCTGGCCAACCAGGTCGCAATCCAGGTTGATAGGAGTCTGTTGAACATGATCGGACTTAGCTCACAGCTTCATTGCTGTTTTTCTCGCTCTTCCTCTTATCTATCCGTAGACCAATGTGGTGGCCACCAGCAAGATTACATGCCTGCTCATGTATTCCCTTGGAGTTTCAGTCTTGGAAGGGGGTTTGTCCTGAGGGGACTTGATTGCTGGCCTTGATGGCTCCCCAGGGAACAAAGTCCATAATACTTTTAATATTATTCTCCAACACTATCATTCAAATACATCTATTCTTCTCTATCCTTCCTTATTGGTTGTCCAACTTTCACACACAAATGTAGTGACTGAAAATATCAAGGCCTGGGTCAGGCACACCTTAGTCCTTAAAGTGACATTATTGCTTTTTTACACTTTAAAGAGGTTTTGTACAGCAGATTTGCCTGATGCAATTCATGTTTGATGTCTTGACTGTTGCTTCCAAGAGCATTTAATTGATTGTGGATCCAAATAAAATGAAGCCTTTGATGACTTCAATCTTTTCTGCATATATCATGATGTTATTTATTGGTCCCATTGTGAGAATTTTCACTTTCTTTACACTGAGGTGCAATCCATATTTAAAGTTGTGCTCTTCAATCTTCATCAGTAAGTTTTTCCAAGTCCTCTTTGCTTCCAGCATGCAAGGTTGTGTCATGTAGGACAGAGATATATTTTATCAGCCAGTTTAGGGAAATACAATCTGCCAGAAAAACCATAATAATTTTAGTTTTTAGGGGATTGGGAGTGTTTCCTTTTAAATGAGCCAAATATCTATTTGCAGAAGCTCCAAATAATAAGTATGTGATCCCTTTTCTAGAGTTTTGTGAGGTGGCAATGAAAGGTATAGGGATTATATTTGAATGGATGAGGGCACTAAAACAATTTGAAACTTGGTAATTTCATCGAGAAAAAAAATATAATATGAAAATATTTGGGAATCTCTGACTCTAGCCTAAATGGTCAACATAGTATTAGCGATTTAAAGAAAGAAATGTACTATACACATTTCTTTTAAGTATCTACTTGAGGCCAAAGCCGTGTTTCAGATGTGTGTCAGGAAATGAATGTTTAATATTTCTGCATGGATAGGGTTTTCTGGGGACACTTTACTGAAACCTGGGTTAAAAGACAACTCGTGAGAATCAAATGATAACCGAAGAGATCTGAGTAGAGAGTAAGAGATTTACCTCACAGAAGTATGTGTTTGTACTTCAAAGGTGAAGTACACATCTTATTGTATATTCCCCATGGATATACTGATTTGCATTCCAAAGGGCAGAAACTCAGAATTTTTGTCCTTCTCTTTCCAAGGAGAATTTGCTTTAGAGAGATTCAATTGGTTAACATCTCTCAGGAGTGGTGTTGGATAAAGTGTCTTCCAGCTACCAGATTCATATTTTTGGGTTCATTGCCTTCAGACCTCAGTATGTGTAGGATGACATAAGGCTGTCATTGTGCATCCCTGAGGGGCAGCATTAAATAGAGCAGAGGGTAACTCGTGTGGTTATTGCTTTGAAAAAAAAGAATCTGTCTCTACCCCCAAAACTCATATGTACTTTCAGGATAATGTGAATGTAGAAATTAAAAACTTGCCAATGAAAAACAGTATATAATATAATGTACTAGGATATATGTAAGATCATAATTTAGGAGTCGTGTTTTTCTTATCAAGAAATTTAATATTATACTGATTTTAATCACAGAGTTAGAATTTATTTTTAAGTGCTCAATTCAGTGATTTCTAACATACATATTCACAATCATGTAGCCATCACTACAATCTGTTTTAGAACATCTCCATTACTCCAGAATGAAACACAGTACCCATTAACACTCTTCCCTCTTCCCAACCTTTGCCCACCTCCTCCATCTCTGCCCCTAGTCCTAAACAGCCATTAATCTATTTAGTATCTCTATAAATTATCTGCCTGTTTTGGGCTGTCTTAGCGAGAACATAAATGCAGTCATTTTGAAAGTATAATTATTTTGCTTAGTTAAGAGTAAATAAAATCAAGCACTGCCTAAAAGCATCTTATACAACCAACCCCTTCTACCTGCCCCACCCCTGCCCCCCACCCCAGACCTGTCGTTGTTTCTTAGATAGTGTTTTGACTATTATAGGTTGGAATGTTAATGGTTGCCTAGTTTCCCATAGAGCTTGGTCCCTGTTTGTGTACATTCTGATAAGGAGTGGCCATCTGGACAAACAGGCAAGGGGAGAGTTCATCATTTTCTCCCTTTTAATGTGTTTATGGGAGCACCATGGCCACCTTGTGATTAGGTGTCAATGTTAAAATGATAGAATTACAGCCCATCTGCATGCTGTTAGTATTGTTGAAAAGTAGTATGAATATTGCTTGTAAAGTAGAGTTAGTAGAACAACAATTAAACCAGTCTGTTTGCTATGAGTTGTTCTGGTATAGACTTCCTAATAATGACAATAAAGGCATTTCTCTTTCTTTATCTGGAATGTTTATTAATTAGAATCATCCACTCCAAGCATCAGACCAAAAGTTGGGGGTCGCATTAGTTTTCTAGTGTTAATAATACAGAAACCCCACAAATAGATGGCTTTAATAAACAGAACTGTATAGCATAGAACTGAACAGCAGTTCGAAACTACCAGCTGTTCAGCGGGAGAAAGATGAGGCTTTCTGCTCCCGTAAAGATTTACAGCCTTGGAAACCCTGTACAAGGTCGCTATGAGTTGGAACCGACTCACGTCACATACCGACAACAACATATTCTCTCACAATTTAAGAGCCTAGAAATCTGAATTCAGGGAATCTAATCTAGAGCTCAGGTAGCGTAGTGGTTACGAGTCGGGCTGCCAACCTCAATTGGTCAGCAGTTCAAAACTACCAGGGGTTCTGCAGGAGAAAGATGAGGCATTCTAGTCCCGTAAAGATTTATAGCCTCGGAAACCCTGTACAGGGTAGCTATGAGTCGAAACCAACTCCACGGTACTTAACAACAACAATCTAGCAGAAGTCTTTCTGTCACACTACTCTGGGGGAAGGTCCTCATCTCCTTTCAACATCAGTAGGAATGACATTCCTTAGAGATATCCATGTGTCTTTGCATCAATCCTCCCTTGCATCTTGGAGAGTCACAGAGAAAGGGCCTTGGGTCCAAAGGACAACTCTGCTTCCAGCTCTCCTTTGTTATTGATACTGAAACCCCTATTCTCTTTTGTAAGATAAAAGATGATATGGACCATACACCTTCTATCAGATTAGGGCTATTAACTGATTGAGGATGTTGTATCCCACCCTAGTTGTATTCCACCTTCCCACACTATTTGGTCTTTTGTGAATCACTTCTTTCATTAGCATATTTATTTATTCTATTAATTGCTTAATTACATCCCATTGCATGGATGTCATACATTTTGTTTATTCATTCATTCATCACTTAGTAGACATTTGAGTTGTTTCCAACTTTTGGCTGGTTACCACCACTCATCTGTCAGTTTGTCCTACTGTGGTGGCTTGTATGTTGCTGTGATTCTGGAAGCTATGCTACCAGTATTTTAAATATCAATAGGATCACACATGGTGGACAGATTTCAGTTGAGCTTCCAGAGGAAGACAGACTAGGAAGAAGGAGAGACAGACTACTTCATAATATTTAGTAACTGAAAACCTGATGAATAGCAATGGAACACTCTCAATGCCAGAATACTGAATATTGAAACATGATAAAGATCACCAGAATATTGTTAGATATAGTGCTGGAAGATGAGACCCTCAGGTTGGAAGGCCCTCTATATATGACTAGGGAAGAGCTGCTTCCTCAAAATAGAGTTGATCTTGATGACGCAAAAGGAGTAAAACCTTCAAGACCTTCATTCGCAACTCAAAATGAAGAGAAACAGCTGTAGACATCCATTACTAATCAGCACATGGAATGTATTAAATATGAATCTAGGAAAATCAGAAGTTGACAAAAACGAAATGGAATGCATAAACATCAATATCCTAGACATTAGTGAGCTGAAATGGACTGGTATTCATCATTTTGAAACTGACAATCACATGGTTTACTATGCCAGGAATGACAGATTGAAGAGGAATGGTGTTGCATTCATCATCAAAAAGAACATTTCAAGATATTCAACATATCTTGAAGTACAACACTGTCTGTGATAGGATAATATTCATATAACTATAAGGAAGACCAGTTAATACCACTATTATTCAAATTTGCACACCAACCACTAAAGCCAGTGAGGATGAAATTGAAGAATTCTGCCACCTTTAGTCAGAAATTGATCAAACATGCAATCAATATGTATAGATAATTACTGGTGATTGTGATGCAAAGGTGGAAACAAAGAGGAAGGATCAGTAGTTGGAAAATATTTCTGGTATAGTAACATTAGATAACTTACACACATACATATATAAAGATCACTTTGTTGTTGTTTTTGTTGATATTATTAGGTGCCATCAAGTTGGTTCCAACTCATAGCAAAGTATGAGAGACAAAGTCTGGCCATATTGATTTCTACAAAGAATTTTTGTTGTACTTCTTCCAGTACAGATCTGTTTGGTATTTTGGCAGTCCATGGTACCTTTAATATTCTTCTCCAACACCATAACGTAAATGCATCAATTATTCTACTGTCTTCCATATTTATTGTCCAACTTTCACATGCATATGAGGCTATTAAAAATGCCATGATTTGGGTCAGGTGCACCTTAGTCTTCAAACTGACATCGTTGCTCTTGAACAGTTTAAGATCTGTGTAGCACATTTTCCTAATGCAATACATTGTTTGATTTCTTGACTGCTGCTTCCATGAGTGTTGATGGTAGATCTAAGTAAAATGAAATCTTTGGCAACGTCAATCTTTTCTTCCATTTACCATGATGCTATTTATTGGTTCAGTAGTGAGGATTTTTGTTTTGTTTACATTGAGGTGCAACCCATACTGAAGGTTGTGGCCTTTAATCTTCATCAGTAAGTATTTTAAGTCCTTTTGACTTTCAGGAAGAAAGGTTGTAACAGCCTGCATATCTCAGGCTGTTAATGAGTCATCCTTCAATTCTTATGCCATGTTCTTCTTCATATAATCCAAATTCTAGATTATCTTCTCAGTATACAGATTGAATAAGTATGGTGAAAAAAAAATACAACCCTGGCACACACCTTTCCTGATTTTAAAACATTCAGTGTCTCCTTGTTCTGTTTGAAAGACTGACTCTTGGTCTATGTACAGATTCCTCATGAGCACGATTAAGTGTTCTGGAATACTTTTTGTCAATGGTTTTACAAAATTTTCTCATGTTATCTGCAACATCGTTTCTGTCACCAAGGCCAATTTTCCAACCACTGATCCTTCCTCTTTGTTTCTAACCTTCACGTTCCAATCATCAGTAATTATTAATATATCTTGATTGCACATTTGATCAGTTTCAGACTGAAGAAGTTGGTTGTTGATATTGTTGTTAAGTGCCATCAGGTTGGTTCCGACTCATAGCAACCCTATATAGGGTTTCTGAGACGCAGCAGGCTGGTTTGAATTGCCAACTTTGTGGTTCAAACTGACCTTGCGATAAAGTTCCACACCAAGACTCTGAAGAAATTGGTAGAATTCTTCAATTTCATCATTACTAGCTCATCTTCCAGCACTATATCTGATAATATTCAGGTACTATTCAGAATGTTTTCATTTTCTGGCACTATATCTGACAATGTTTCTCTGCTGCTATTCATAAGGTTTTCAGCAGCTAAACATGCTTCTCCTTCTTCTTAATCTGTCTTAGTCTGGACGATCCACTGAAACGTGTCCACTATAGGTGACCCTGCTGGTATTTAAAATACCAGTGGCATAGTTTCCAGCATCACAACAACATGCAAACCACCACAGTACAAACTGACAGACAAGTGAGTGGTGTAAAGATCATCTGTTGGTATAAATGCAATATTAGACTCTGCTTCATATACTAACTATTTGGGTTAAGTCCAAACTCAACTTTCCTGGAGCTTCAAGTTTAACAGATGCCCAAACCTCACCCTCTCTTAGTGTCTAGGGGTTTTGAGGGAACAGACCAGTAATATGTCTCTCAACCACTGACCAAAGCAACCCAAGACTGATGTCTGATGACCCTCTCTGGTACTTCCTTAGGGCCAGTCCACAAGTGCTCCAATCTCCTTCCTGCTTTGGAGCTGCTTCTTACTCATGCTTCTGCTAGATTTTGAAAGACCTGTTGTTATGACTTCTAGATGTATGGAAATATATGCTTCTCAGCATTACATATTATTGATTTTATTGACATTAGTGGAGATTTATATCAGAGTATTCCAGAGATTACAGAGTTTCTGCGTGTCAGAAATGGTAAGCACTCCACTGCTAGTCAAAAGGTTATTGGCTCAAATCTACTCAGAGTCATCTGTAAAAACAGGCGTATGGATCTGCTTCCAAGAGATCACAGTCTTGAAAACTTTATTTAGCAGTCCTACTCTACACACATTGTTGTTGTTGTTAAATGCCATCGAGTCGGTTCCGACCCATAGCGACCCCGTATAGGGTTTTCAAGGAGCAGCTGGTGAGTTTGAACCATTGACCTTGCAGTGTAAATGGCTTTGCAGTCTGGCGTATTAACCCACAACACCACACCAGGATACCAGTAACTGAAATTGCCTCAAGGGCAATTAATAACAACAATCGAAGATTAACCAGGAAGCTATTCAACAGAGTTCCAATATGGCACCAATGACCTTCCTTCCCTAATACTAACTTTGTATCCTAAAATGGAAAAATACCTTTAAAATTGTTTTTCTGTCAGTATCATGGTTGGGTGTCACTTTTCCTAGGGACTGAAGAAAGTCTTTGATTGTCATTTTTATCAGGAAGTTTTCATCCCTGGGTCCATGATTCTGTGAGTTTCATGTTCTCTTGACTGACCTTCCCATGGGCTATTGTTGTTGTTGTTGTTACCTGCCATCAAATCAAGTCTGACTCATAGTGACCTTATGTACAACCGAATGAAACACTGCCCAGTCCTGTGTCATTCTCACAAATTGCTAACATGTTTGAGTTCATCCCTGAAGCTATTGTGCCAATCCATATCACTGAATATTTCCTTCACCTTCATTGGCCCTCTCTTTCACTAAACATGATGTTTTGAACATGTTCACTCCCAATGATATGTCTAAAGCAAGTGTGTTATACAATGTTCTATTGTGATCCAAAGTTTGTTTTGTTTTGGTTTGGTTTTGCCTAATTAGCATAAAATCTCCACTGAAATCTGTCTACCATGAATGACCCTACTGGTTTTAGGTACCATCAAGTCAGTACCTACACATAGTGACCCTATTGCACAACAGAACAAAACACTGCTTAGTCCAGAATCAACTTCACAATCATTGCTACACCTGAGCTCATTGATGTTACCACTGTGCCAATCCATCTCGCTGGAGGTCTTCCTCTTTTTCTCCGACTCTCCACTTTACCAAACATGATATCCTTCTCTAGAGCAATAGCTTGCAGCATTATAACAACATGCAAGCTATAACAATATGAAAAACTAATAGATCAATTTTACCCACTGGATATAGAAACCTTAATTCCCAAAGAAGACAGGTTCAGATCCATAGGGACTGTGGACATCCGTGTTATGCCAATATCATGTGAGATTAAAAGTTTAATGAAGGCAGAAATTTTGCATTTGTCCTTTCCACAGTGCCTTTTTAATAAGGGCCATTTGAATTGAATTCTATTAACTCACAATGATCAAATTTAAAGACAGTGAAACTCTCTGGACTGCATAATTAATTTATTCTGCATCTCACCATTTTCAGGAACTGTTTGTACCAAGGATCACAGTTCATAAACGAAGTATTTTACCATATTGATGTGAACAGGGAAAAGTATAGCACTTTCTGGGCTTTCATTTTGAAATGTGATTTAAGACATGGCCAGAAGATATAAAAACTGTGTATCTGACCACGACAAGACCAACTCAGGTCTCACTGGGCACAGCTAAGAACCAGAGACTAGGTGAAAATGAAAGAGAAGAAAAAGCAAAGAACAAGCCAGAACTAGAGTCCCCAAAGCAAGCTCCCAAACAAAGGAAATTTGTAGTTTTATGCATATACAGCAGGAAATATATTGTGGGCATTGTGAATATATAATAGATTTCTGAGGTTTGGTAATGAATATGCATTGAGATGGGGTTACAATCCTTGACTAGGAAGTAGTTTGTGGACTCCTTGTTTGTCTGAGTTGGTCAGGGATTTTTTTGTGCCTTGACCAAAGTGCTTTTGTTCTGGCATCAATTGTAGGTGGCAACTGTCCTTTCTGTGCATTCTCAGAGGATCAGATCTGGCTATAACATATACTTACTTGCCTTAGTTTGATACTCTCATGAGAAGAAACAGACTCAAAGTCATTTGAACTGCAAGGTTGGTGGTTCAAGCTCACCAGCTGCTCCTTGGATACCCTATACAGGGTCACTATGGATCGGAATTGACTCAACAGCACTTAACAGCAACAACAAATGAGATACATGCGTCAACATCCTGTGACTGCATCTCTTGTACCTTGTTGTTGTTTTTGTTAAGTACCATGGAGTCGGTTCCGACTCATAGTGACCCTGCAAAGGGTTTCCGAGGCTGTAAATCTTTACGGGAGCAGAAAGCCTCATCTTTCTCCTGCAGAACAGCTGGTAGTTTCGAACTGCTGACCTTGAGTTTAGCAGCCCAATTCATAACCACTACGCTACCAGAGCTCCTTGTACCTTAAGGATAGTTTGCTGGACAAGCTGCAGAATTTACAAGGGTTACACAGCACTAGATGGGTTAGGGGTGGGTCTCTGGAATTTACAAGGGTTACAAAGAACAGTTTGGTGGGTTGGGGCCAGACTTAACAACAACACAGGGCTAAGTTGGGGAGGGGAGTATAGGATCTCCAATCTTTTGTCAACTCCACTTTTACTGAACTTTCACACAAAGTTGTCAGTCTTATTGCAGAGACATAGCACATTGGGGGTAGGACTAGCCCAGATTTCCTGATGTGGCATTGTGGGTTAATGCACAGGACTGCAAGGTCAGTTTGAACCTCAAGATTGGTGGTTTTCTAGCCATTCCTAGAAAACCCTACACAGGGTCTCTATGAGTCAGAACTGACTCAATGGCACTTAACAACAAGAACAATAGATGCCTTAGAGGAGTCCCTGTCTGACACTATAGAAAAGCACTGTTCTACTAACCACAAGTTCAGTGTTTCACACCAGCCAGTCACTCCTCAGAAACCCTATGCAATGGCTCTATGAATCAAAGTTGATTCCAGGACATTAACGACCAAGAGATACCTTTGGAGTTCCTGGGTAGTATAATTATGATCACACTTGCCTGCTAACTGAAAGGGTGGAGGTTTGAGTCCACCCAGACATGTCTTGGGAGAAAGGCCTGGGGATCTGCTCAGAAAAAGCCAGCCATTGAAAACCCGGTGGGGTCACCAGGAATCTAAATGGACTGGGGAACTCTGTTTTGTTTAAATAACCATTAGTTCAGATCCACTTAAACCACCAGTAGAAACAATAGCAACAACAATTAATCCCAGAAGAGGGCTTCATGAGAAACTAGTTACCTCACACCTTCCCTGAGAAAACTGAGTAAATGAAGGTGAGCGATACCAACACCCTTTAGTGATTCTATGCTAAAATATAAACAGGCAGTAATTTGCATAGCCATTCAGGCTAGGGGAGGCCAGTTAAATCGAAATTCTCAGGAAACAATGCTAATTCCTGAATAAATTACTCACCTGTTAGCAACGTTTGTTTTTTTCCCCTTTTGACTCAATTCTTCTCACCTGCTGAGATAGAAGGATGCTCAGACCAGACAATGTCCTATGGTTGCCTAGATTAAAGAAGTAGAATCCCATCACAGAAGGGTGGATAGCCTTGGTGAACTCATATAGCAAATGGTAACTGCACTTTAATTGGTCTCCATTGTTTAAACTCACAATTTCTTTTAATTGGGATATGTTTACAGCAAGAGGAGAGCCTAAATAATACAACAAAGGAAGGTATATATATTATTCACACATATCTGAGCAATTAAATATACTCTCAGAATTGTTCACAATTTGATATTCTAACAAAGGTAGTTGTTCCCAGAATGGTAATCAGCAGTTACAATACAAAGACAGGAACGGAAGCTTTATTGTAATGCTTTAAAATTTTTCTTAGAGATAACATTTACATAAATTCCCATTTAGCCCTATGAAGTTTATCCATTAACAGATATAAGAAAAAGAAGAAGAAAAAAAAGAAGCAAGGAAAGAAAGACATTTTTCCTCCCTTTAGAACACTTTGAGAGACCGTAGCAGTGAGCAGCCAAGTTTAGAGGGGAGGTGGTCTTCATCCTTATATTCATTTTTAATTGCATTCAAAATACATTTTTGCACTTATAAATATTGTTGATTGGAGTAAAACTTGGTATGATCACTCTAGAAAACAGTTTCAGCAATCTTTACAAAAACCTAAATATGTAAATATGTAAAATCCGTTTCTCTCTTAAGAATGCATATAAAATTGCACCCAAAAATGTGCACAAAGGGGCTTCAAAAAGTTCGAGGAATATGAAATCAAACAATAACAGACTTTTCCCATCAATTTTTGAAGCCCATTCATAGAAGAGTGTTATTAGCAGCACAGATTTATATTAGCCTCAAGCTGAAAATCTAAATGCCTAACAATATTGAACTAGATGAATTATGGTCTGTTTACACAATTGAATACTGTCAAACTAGGACAAAAAATCCTTGAATTCTTGTTTTATGAAATAAGCAAACATGGTATATAACTTCAAGCGTTGTTAAGTGCTGTCCAGTAGGTTCTGACTGATAGTAATCCTCTAGAGAGTTTTTCCGAGGAGTAGCTGGTAGGTTTGAACTGCTGACCTCGCAACTCTAACTAACCTTGCAGTCTAGTGCATTATCTTGCAGTGACACATGAGGACTCCATTTATATAAAGTTTAAAAACAGACAAAAGTAAAGTATGGTGTTATTGTGGTAGCTATTGGAAAAGACTCCTGTAAGGTAAGCACTGGACTGCTAACCACAAGGCCAGTAGTTCAAACTCACTTGCTGCTCCTCGGAAACCTTATACAGGGACGCTCTGAGTCGGAACCAATTTGAGGGCACTTAACAACAACAACAACATTGGAAAAGAGTAGGAGGGAGTCTTTGGGGATTCTGAAATGTTCTGTGTGCTAGTGACATGGAGTGAATTCACAACAGACACTTAATTGAGCTCTATATTTATATTTATATTTTTGGAGTCCTGGTGTGGCGCTGTGGGTTAATGCACCAGACTGCAAAGCCATTTGAACTGCAAGGTCGGTGGTTCAAGCTCACCAGCTGCTCCTCAGAAACCCTATACAGGGTCGCTATGGTTCGGAATCAACTCGACGGCACTTAACAACAACAACAACATATTTATATTTATATAATTTTCTGCATTGTGCAATATTTAACAAAAATAAGTTTATATTAAAAATATTTTGTTGTGTGCCATATGACATATACTGAGCAATAGAAAAGAACTGATATCAGTTACTGTTGAGTCCATTCTGACTCATGGTGAGCTTATGTGTGTCAGAGTAGAACTGTGCTCTATAGGGTTTCCAGTGGCTGTGATTTTTCAGAAGTAGACCACCAGGCCTTTCTTTCTTTGTTTTTAAAAAGTTTTATCCACTTACTATTGTTGCAATTTATGGGTAAATCAATTTTCTATCTCAAATTCCAATGATGTTTCTATACAAGCAATGAGCGTACATCTATAGTTCCCTTGTGTTGAAATGGTTGGTTTTGAAATGGGAGGTATTTCCTAGGAAGCAGAGTGGTAAAATGTAAGATAAAATGTTTAAGAGCTGTTTCTTATATCACATGATATTCATTGTGAAATACCTCTTCATTATATTCAGAGAGTCTAAAGTTCCTGATTATGTGCTAGAAGAAATGTGAATTACATAAAATTACATTTAAGTGTAATTAAATATAAATATATATCCTTAAAAAATAAACATTTATAGTACAAGTTTTTCAGAGCTTTCAGATAAGCCACAAAATCTTGGGGATTACTTTAAAACCTATTTCATGATTATTCACACGCCTAGGTATTTCTCTCTGTGTAAAATGAAATCCGTTTTCAGCTAAAGAACCGTGGTAGTAAATGGCAACTGCCAGAAACACAAAAGATAATACTGAAGAACAAGGATAATTAGAAAAGGAGAAGCCGTGTCAAGATTCTGGTTCCCATTAGCTGTGTTGTAAGGGAGAAAAGACACCTCATCTTCAAATACATAAATAATGTGATGATGGTGGTAGTTGTGTGCTGTCAAATAAGTTACAATTCATAGCGACCCTGTGTAGGGTTTCAAAGGCTGCAATCTTTACAGGAGCAGAAAATCTCTCATCTTTCTCCTGGATAAGGACTGGTACATTCAAACTGCTGACCTTGTGGTTAACAGCCCAGCTTTTAATCCACTATGTTTACCAGGGTTCCTTACAAATATTATGTTGTTGCCGTTGTTAAGTGTGGTTAAAGTTGGTTCCAACACATAATGACTCTGTATGGGGCTTTTCTAAGGAGCAGCTGGTGCGTTTGAAATGTCGACTTTGTGGTTCGCAGTCTAGTGCTGACCCTACAGTGCCATACCAGGAGTCCCATAAATATTATTGAGACTCTTTATTAAAGTCTTAAAGAGGAATAAAAACCAGACAAAGACAGATCACCCAGGTGAGGGAAAACATTGATATGATGTCATAATACGTTTACAAAGTTCTACCTCTAACAGGGCCCACAGAACCTTTTATATAGAACACACAGAACAAAGTAGTCTCTTCCGACAACCATGACTGAAGGTAGTAGCAATTTGTCACATACATCTATCAGGCCTACAGAAGCAGGGAGGGGACTATTGCTGGTAGGAAAGAGCCTTACAGACTGTCTCTGAGGTTCTTGGAATATGACATCACAACCAGGCTACCATCAAGGGGTGTTCCCAGGAAAGTTCGTGCTAAGGTCAGCTGGGGGAAGTGACCCTCTGCTTCTAACTCTGACAATTCAGTTGTCAGAGGTGCATGAGGTACTCAAGAAAAAATTGGCATTGAACACTTAAACCTAGGCACAAGACAGAATTAAGCTCTATCTGGTTGGAAAAATTCATAGGCAAAAAACCTTCAGATTTCATTCTCTACAGCTGATGAAATCAACTTAAAAGCCTGGTACCAATCAGTTTTCAAGAAAATCATGCTACTTGAGAATCTCCTGGTAGTTTTAAAATGAAACACCAGGCCTTTCTTTCTTGGCATCTCTCAGTGAACTATAACTTATAACCATGTACACCACCCAGGGAGGCCAACAGAACAGAATACAGAAATAAAATAGAGTTTTTGCCCTCTAAATTCTCCCAAAAGGAGTCCTGGTGGTAGTATGGGTTAGGCGTTGGGCTATTAACTGCAAGGTTTGTGGTTCAAATCCACCAGCTGCTTCGTGGAAGGAAGATGAAGCTGTCTGCTCCTATAAAGATTGATAGTTGCAGAAATTCGATGTCAGTGGATTTGTTTTTGTTTTTGTTTTTATGTTTGTTTTAGACCTCCACGGGTTTGAGGGGGAGATAGACATTCAAAGAGATACTTTTATACAATTTTCAGTGACTGATAGTATAGAAGTTCCAGAACAGGGGTCTTCAAATGGGCCAGAGAAATTGGGAAAGGTATTCAGATGTTTTCTGAGAGAGAAAAAGCGCATGCTGAAGCTAACATTAGGACTAGGAATTCGTCTGTGTCTTAAAGAAGCAGGGAACTATCCAGGGAAGCAAGGAACATGGACTCTCTGACATGTGAAACATACATACGAGCCTGTCTGATCTCAAAAAGAAAATTCTTGCAAAAGGTCTCTGGCTGCCTCTCAGTTCATTATGGTAGAAAGCTCAGAAGTTTTCACTGAGAATTGAGATCACCTCTGTCATCATGGAGTCCTGGTGTAGCACTGTAGAGTAAGCACTGACCTCAAGGTCACTTTGAGCCACAAGGTCAGCAGTTAAAACTCTTCAGCGTCTTCTTAGAAACGCAATACAGGGTCACTATGAGTCAAAACTGACTGGATGGCACATAATAAAAACAACATGTCAACATGACTTAATGGTTTGTTACAGGGAATTCTTTTGCCCAGAAAGAAAAAACAGATAAATGAGTACAGTCACTGGTCATAGTATATGATCTCCCTGTAGTCCTGAACACCTTATGTGTAGTTACTCTATTTTGAAAAGTGAAATGAGGTAATAAGTACAGACAAGGAGGTTTTTGTTTCCATTAGATACCCTAGAAAGAAGGGCTGAGGGCTTCCTGTTTACAAAGGTTTGTTGTGTTGTTTTTGTCGTGTGCCGTTGAGTCGGTTCCTACTCATAGCAACCCTGTATATGGTTTTTGGGGAGCAACTGCTGGGTTTGAACCACGGACCTTGTGGTTAACAGTCCAGTGTGTATCATATACCATCATGAGTGTTAATCTCCACAGGGTTTGCTCAGTTGGAAAGACTAACATTATCAGCCTGTAAGGGATGTGGCACCATAGTTAAATGTTCTCCTTTCCCTCTAAGAGATTGCTTCTTTTCTTATCATTAACCACTCCATATTTACCTAGAAAT
>NW_006408754.1:4226662-4312806 GCF_000296735.1 Chrysochloris asiatica
TGAGTTATGGTGTTGGAGGAGAATGTTTAAAGTACCATGGACTGCTAAAAGAACAAACAGATCTGTTGTTGGCAGAAGTATAGCCAGAGACTCCTTAGAAACCAAGATGGTCAGACTTTGTCTCTCCTACTTTGGATATATTATCAGGAGGGACCAGTCCCTGGAGAAAGATATCATTATTGGTAGAGTAGAGAATCAGAGAAAAAGAGTAAGACCCCCAATGAGATGGATTGACACAGTGGCAACAGCGATGGTTTCAGCATATGAACCATTATGAGGTTGGCACCAGACTGGGCAGTGTTTTGTTCTGTTCTGTTGTGCATAAAGTCACTATGATTTGGTACCTACTCGATGGCACCTAACAACAACAACATGTATGTGTAATCAGAGCTTGTTCTCCTAGGTCTTTATCTGCTGGTTCAATTTCAAAAGACTCTTTGATGAACATATCCTAGAGCAGGACCAGCAAGCACTCTCCCCCCCCACCTAGCACATGTTAAGGATGTTTGACCTGAATCTCAGAATTTAAGGTTTTAACATTCTTATCTTATGGAAAAAAAAGGAATATTTAACAAATAGTGTTTTGTTTTTTAAAAATAATACTATAACACAATTGTCTCCCTTGGGAATTGCAGAGGCATGCCTATTAACAATTCCTTCTTTCATTGACTAAATTCAAGAAACTAGAATATTTGACAAAATTATTTTTTAAACTCTTCTTTATATACAAGGGGACCTCAAAAAGTTTATGGAATAACTGAAGTTAAAAGATAATTTCATTTTCACATGAACTTTTTGAAGTTCCCTCATATATGCATCTCCCCTTAAAATAATGGTACTTAAGCAATTTAAGTCCTAGAGAGTGATCACTTGGTTATTCAAGTTCTTCAGAGTAATTTTTCAGATTTGACTTGAATATGTTTTTGGGTAAGAGCTTGATAGACAAGATAGACAAGAGTAAATTTTGTCATCAGGAAGAAATATGAAATAAAACCAAACCCAATGCCTTCAAGTCAATTCGGACTCATAGTGACCCTACAGGCCAGAAGAGAGCTATTCCATAAAGTTTCCAAGATTATAAATATTTTGAAACAATAACTTCATCTTTCTCTCATGGGTGTGGTGGGTTCAAACAGCCAAGCTTTCAGTTAGCAGCCCAATGCTTAAACCACTGCACCACCAGGGCCCCTTAGGAATTAAACAGGAATTAAATCCCATCTCTAATAAGGCAGAAACCTGGGATTTGGGATTAGGCTGAGGGAAGAGAAAGAGTTGGAAAAAGCTAATCTGAATCAAGTGTCAAGGTCAAGTCCAATAGTGCCTGGGCTATATATATGGTTGGACCACAGGATAGAAGCAATTGAGATAAACTCAATGGAAATACAAAAGTGAACATTTATGGCATTCAGGAACAGAAGCGTATTAGGATTACCAGCAGGAGAAGTTGGTATAGATAGTAATCACTGAGCTCAGGCAAATCAGCTAGAAATATTATGTCATTGTTACCATGCCTTGACTGGTGCTGAGTGACTTCCACATTCATCTTAGGGAGCAGAGCACCAAGCAGTGCTGGAGAGCCCTGACTTCCTTACAAAGGCTTTGCCTGGGTCCGTGAGGTCTCAGTTGTCACAGGTTCCACCAGCTCAATATTTTCAGAGAAAACTACTTAGAAGCAGATTTCAACAATATTATAGACGAATTGGGCTGCGAACCTTAAGGTCAGAGGTTCGAAACTACCAGCCGCTCCGCGGGAGAAAGATGAGGCTTTCTACTCCCATAAACATTTACACCCTCGGAAACCCTGTACAGGGTCGCTATGGGTCGGAACCGACTCGACGGCACTTAACAACAACATAGACTGAATAATCTGAATACCCTCTATTTATCAAAGAATGCCAGGTAAACATAAGCAAATATCATTATAAATGTTTACCTGAGAATTGAAGAAACAAAGGAATCAACAGTGGTCAAAAACAAAAGAGAAACTAAAAATCATTGTATTGAGTACACCCTCTCCTCACTTAGTGACATGGTTAGGTTTCCAAGACCAGATCATTATGTGAAATTGGCGTTTCAAAAATGGAGCATGATCATATCAGAACACAAAATGGAGGAGGACTACATCATTTCATAACTGCCAAACTACTGAGTTTCATGATTCAGTCAAGTTGTCACATAACCACCACAGCCAGTGTTCCTCTCACCTCGCACCTTGGCATTTGTTCCTGCCATACTTATGTCATTAATAGTTTTTTTTTCCTGTTGTCATAAATGTGGTTGGGTAGCGACAGAGTCGATAAGTGAGGTGAAGGTGTATATAAGTAGATGCCAAGGCAACTGTGGAGATTGTTGTTAAGTACCGTGGAGTCAGTTCCAACACATAGCAACCCTCTACAGGGTTTCCGAGGCTGTCAATCTTTACAGGAGCAGAAAGCCTCATCTTTCTCCCACGGAACAGCTGGTAGTGTCGAACTAATGACCCTGAGGTTAGCAGCCCGATTCGTAACCACTACACTACCAGAGCTGGTGCCTAATTTCATTACGTAGGGGCTTTGGTGGAAACTCCACAAAGAAACTGGAAATGAGATCTGGGGTTCATATAACTGGGGTTAGAACTATACCATACGACTCCTTTACATAAAGTCAGGATCCTTGAAAGCATACCTCCTTAAGCAAATGACTAAAATTGTTGGAGTTGGGACTTCAGATTTCAGCTCCAAAATGCAGAGTTTAGAAGCTATCACTTCTGTCCCTATGACAAGATAAAGCTATACAAACTAAAAATCAATGATTTTTTTTTTTGTCTCATTATAGAAATTCTGTTGAAAATAGGAAAACAATAGAGAAAAATCAATGAAACCAAAAGCTAAGTCTTCCAAAGAGTGATAAAACTTTAGCCAGACTAACCATGAAAAAAGGTGAGAAGACACAAATTACTAGTATTAGAAATGAAAAAACAATGATCATTAATGATCTTACAGACATTTAAAGGGTAATAAAGGAACACTACAAACAAATCTATACCCACAAATTTGATAACTTAACAAAGTGTACCAATTCCTTAAAATGCACAAACTAACAAAATCCACACATGAGAAACACATAACTTCAATTGTTGTCATTGTTGTTGTTAAGTGCCATCGAGTTGGTTCCAACTCATAGCAACCCTGTACAGGGTTTCTGAGGAGCAGCTGGTGAGCTTGAACTGCCGATCTTATAGTTCAAACCGACCTTTCAGTCCAGCACATTAACCCACAGTGCCATGCCAAGACTCAGTCCTATGTTTATTTTAAAAACTGAATAATAACTTTTCCAAAAAGAAAATACCAGGTGTCACTGATGAATTCTGCCAACCCTTTAATGATGAAATAAAATCAATTCCACAACCTCTTCCATAATATAAAAAATAGGGAATGATTCCTAACGTATTTTATGAAGATTGCATTACCTTAATACCAAATACAGACATAGACATTAAAACAAAAATATAGACCAATATTGTTCATTGACATAGACACAAAAATCTTCAACAAAATATTAGCAAATGAAAAGCGACAAAGCAGAAAATGAATTTTGTGCTACAACTCAATAGGTTTTATTCTAGTATACAAGGCTGGTTTAACATTAGAACATCAATCAATATAACCTAACATAACAGTAGGTTAAAGGGAAAAAAATCATATGATTTCATCAATTGATACTAAAAAATATTTCACAAAATCCAAAACTCACTCATGACTCGGCCATTAAAGATGAGAAAAAAATTCTTTTTCACCCAAGAATGTTGTGATCCTATATTTCTTTTAAATGGGATTTCAAATGGGTTAGTTCTTTCTATAGCTCATCTGTTTCTTGCAATAGCTTATCATATACAATTAAATGAAAACAATGAATACTCTCACTCTTCTCACTGAAAATCATCTTGCCAGAGCCTACACAACCATTGGGTATATTCCCCATCTTCCAATTTGCTTCAGGCAACACCTCTACCCAATGTTTCACAGCGACTGTCACCCGTTACCACTTTCCCAACTTGTTCTAGAACCAAGAAAGAAGAAACCAGGGGCTTCAACATAGAAAGAGATGCAGCTGAGAACGACCAGGGTGATGATGAAGGGAAGTCCAAGTCTAGGGACAGAGACAATGGAGCAGAGCTGGAGGACTTAAAAAAGTAAATCTCAACAAAGAACATATTTCAGAGGCTATCTGATGCATCTGAATGTACTTAGATATTTACACCCAACCTTGAGTTTGATCTGTTAGTAATTGATGCAAATTTTTAAAATGATGCACAAAGATTAGCTTGAGACAAATATTAATTGTATTGTTGTTGTTAAGTGTCCTTGAGTCAGTTCCAACTCATAGTGATCCTGTTTAGGATTCCCAACAAGCAGCTAGTGGGTTTGAACTATAGGCCTTGAGGTTAGCAGTCCATTGCCTATCCACCCAGGGCCACACCAGAACTCTAAGAAATTGTATAAGAATAGAAATGTAATAGTAATACTTTATACATGTCAACTGTAGATAAAGAGTTATATTGTCATTGTTGTTAAGTGTCATCGAATCAGTCCTAACTCATAGTGACCCTGAATAGGGTTTCTGAGGCTTTAAATCGTCACAGGAGCAGAAAGCCTCATGTTTCTCCCACAGAGTGGCTGACAGGCTTAACCCACTGACCTTGTAGTTTGTAGTACAGTGCTTTTTGTATGGATTCGCTGTTGTCCCTTATTATCATAATAAAGTAAATATTAAATGGTGATATAATCAAATCTCATAAGCTAAAAATGTTAAAATGCATGTGTCAGTGAAGGACAGTGACTTAGAGAAAAGGCTGTTGTTGTTGTTGTTGTTCTTGGGTGCAATAGAGTCAGTACCGACTCATAGTGACCCTATGCACAACAGGAGGGTCAAGTCTTCATAATCATACTAGAAAATCAAAGGGGAAAATGAAAAAGTAAAAATATAACCATACACACATTAATTTTTAAAGGGGATGTATATACTAGAAGAAATAGATGAAAATATTGACAGTGTTTATCTCAGAAATTAAATATGGGACTAATGAAACTGGAACTGTTTTCTTTTAAAACAACAGTTGTTAAGTTTGACTATAAACAAAGTAAGTACATGCATTACTTTCATGTATATATATATTTGTTGTTGTTGTTAAGTGCCGTTGAGTCAATTCATACATGCATACATAAACACACACACACACACACATATATGTTGTTGCTAAGTGCCATCGAGTTGGTTCTGCCTGACTCATAGCGACCCTGTATGTGTATATATAAAGTTTATATCAAGGAAATAGGTCACAATTGTAGAGATGGCCTAGTCCGGATCAGATAAACCAAGATTGGCAGGCAGGCAACTCCAGTAGGTAAGAAGGCTGGCTGAGGCTGCTGCTGCTGGCTCCCAGGATTGGCACATAATAGATCAGTCCAAAGACCAGCATAATAGCTTAAGCCCAAAGAACTGCAGGTTGGATGATAAGCAAGATCCAGACCCAGCAGAAAGTAAACAATCTTTGTTTTCGTGTCCAATTTATAGGACCACACCCTGAGGAAACATCCTTTCAATTGATGAGCTGCTCATAGCCAATCATCATAGAGTTAATGAAACTATATTATATCTCACCACAGGGATAACCACATCTCAACTGCCAAAAGACTGGGAATACTGGCCCAATCAAGTTAACAGAAAGCCTTAACTATCACACAAAGCATGATGTCCTTTCCAGGGATTGGTCCCTCCTGATGATATGTCCAAAGTACATAAGACAAACTCTTATAATCCACCAATCCCAGGATCATTCTGACTGTACTTCTTCTGAAGAAAATATGTTTGTTGTTCTAGCAGTTCATGGTACTTTTAATATTCTTTGCTGACACTACCTTAATTTAAACATACCACTTATTCTTCAGGCTTCCTTATTCATTGCCCAGCTTTTACATACATACAAGGTACTACCACACTCATCTGTCAGTTTGTCGCACTGTGGTGGCTTCTGTGTTGCTGTGATACTAGAAGCTATGCCATCAGTATTTTGAATGCCAGCAGGGTCACCCATGGTGAACAAGTTTCAGTTGATCTTCCAGACTAAGACAGGGTAGATGAAGGAGAGGGAGGCTACTTCTGAATGTTTAGCCACTGAAAACATTGTGAATAACAGTGCAAAATTTTAGGACAGGACGAGAATATTGACAATTGAAACACGGTGAATAGCGCCAAAATATTGTCAGATATAGTGCCAGAAGATGAGCCTTTTAGGTTGGAAGGGACTCAAAATACGACTCAGAAAGAGTTGCCTCCTCAAAGTAGACTTGACCATGATGACATGAATGGAATATCTTCATTTGCTGATGGGGCACAACTCAAAATGAGGATAAACAACTGGAAATATCTATTATAATCAGAACATGATATGTACGAAGTATGAAACTATGAAAATTGGAAGTCATCAAAAATGAAGTGGAACACATAAATATCGATAACCAAGACAAAAGTGAGTTGAAATGGATTGATATTAGCCATTTTTAATCTGACAGTAACATGGTTTACAATGATAGCAATGACAAATTGAAGAGGAATGGCATCATTTTAATCATCAAAAAGAACATTTTAAGACATATCTTGAAGTATAATACTATATGTGATAGGATAATACCCATACGCCTACAAGGAAGACCAGTTAACACCACTATTATTCAAATTTACACACCAACAAATAAAGCCAATGATGATGAGATTAGCTAATTCTACCAACTTTTTCAGTCTGATATTCATCAAACATGCTGCAATCAAGAGGTTTTGTTAATTACTGGTGATTGAAATGCAAAGATTGGAAACAAAGAGGAAGTTTCAGTAGCTGGTAAATATGATCTTGGTGATAGAAATGATGATGGAGATCATTTGATAAAATTGTGCAGACTGATGACTTATTGCAAATATAATTTTTTTAACAACATAAAAGACAACTATGCACATGGACCTCACCAAATGGAATACACAGAAATCAAATTGACTACATCTGTGGAAAGAGATGGTGGAAAAGTTCCATATCATCAGCCAATTACAAGGCAAAAGGCAGACTGTGAAACAGACCATCAATTGTTCATATGCAAGTTCAGAAGAAGCTGAAGAAAATTTAAACAAGTCCACAAAAGCCAAAATTTGACCTTCAACATTTCCCACCTAAATTTAGAGATCATCTCAAGAACAGATCTGATGCATTGGACAATAGTTAGGCTGAAGAGTTGTGGGATGACATCAAGAACATACAGGAAGAAGCAAAATGTTGTTAGGAAAACTAGAAAGAAGAAAAGACAAAAATGAATGTAGTCTTTGATCTGCATCAGTGAGTATTTCAAGCCCTTCTTTTTCAGCTAGCAAGTTTGTGTCTTTCATTGGCCATGTTGAAGATTTTAATGAGTCTTCCTCCAATCCTGATGCCATGTTCTTCTTCATAGAGTCCCGCTTCTCAGATTAGTTGCTACTAAACAGACTGAATAATTATGGTGAAAGAATACAACCTTGGCTCACACCTTCCATGATTTTAAATCATTAATGTCACCTTGTCGTGTTTGAACAACTGCCTATTGGTCTACATACAGTTTCCTCATGAGCACAGTTAAGTGTTTTGGAATTCTCACTCTTCTCAATGTTCTTCAGTTTGTTATGGACAGTTGAATGCCTTTTCATAGTCAATAAAGTACAAGTAAACATCTTTCTGGTATTCTTTGCTTTTAACTAAGACCTAACTGATGTCAGCAAATATATCCCTTGTTCCTCGTTCTCTTCTGAATTCAGCTTGGATTTCTGGCAGTTCCCTATCTATGTACTACTGCAGCTGTTTTTTAATTATCTTCAGCAAATTTTTACTTGGTTATAGGTATATGGATTTCTATGACATTATTTTTTATTTTCAAGTTGCTTAAACTATTTCTGAAAAAGGAAGGAAGAAAAGATCAAAGAAAGGAAGGGAGGGAGGTAAGGAGGAAAGACAGGTTTTATTCTTTCGTACTCAGTCACCATACTAATGATGTAGCTAGTTGTTCAAAATAGAAGATTGTACCCAGGTTCCCTTATTCACCTAGGGGGTGTTTACCAAATCTGTAGCTACTTAATTCACACTAAAAAGCATTTTTAAAAAGAGCCCTAAAATGCTTATTAGTAAACCTTTTCCTGGTTCAGTGTCAGATTACCTGATGAACAAGGCAAGAATTGGCTTACTTATTAATCTGTATTAGACAATCTTACGTGCTTTTTCACCACATCAGAGATTTGACTGCTAGGTATGGCTACCATCTGTCTCTTTCCCAACCTCACAGCACTTTCCTACAGAATCTAAGTCTCTTTTCAATTTTAACTCTCTGATAGAAACAAAGTACTCAGTAAACAAGATAACCACAGGTTTACTTGTTCACATGTTGTTGTTTGCGTGTGTGTGTGAAAGACATACGAAACTGTTTACTAAAGATTAGTACGTAAACATACGTAAGCCTGGGTTTACCTTGCTTATTGAATAATCCTCCCCTGCTGGTCCTACATTGATGGCAAACAGCCCGCTCAGAGTACATGGTAGCGGCTGACTGTTTACACATTTTCTAACAGATAAGTAGAATTATATCTGGGTTCCTATTAATCATTCAGCAGGTACTCAGTGTGACCCTACTGTGTGTAAAGCACTGTAATAATTAGGCTTATTTTTTCTGGCATAAAAAATAATACACATGCAGTCAAACATCCTCTAACATTGTTGTAACAATCTCAATACTGACACTATATGTGGGCACTTGTGAATTTGCTAAAGATGTTGTTGTTAAGTGCCATCGAGTCGATAGCGACCTTGTAAATCTTGATGGGAGTAGAAAGCCTATCTTAATTAAGTGAAACATACCTCTTCCTAATAACAGATAAAATTCAGTCAAGTTAAAATACTTCCAGAGTCAAGTTGTTGTTGTTATTGTTATGTGCCGTGGAGTCGGTTCCGACTCATAGCAACCCTGCACAGGGTTTCCGAGGCTGTTAATCTTTAAGGGAGCAGAATGCCTCATCTTTCTCCCGCGGAACCGCTGGTAGTTTCGAACTGCTGACCTTATGGTTCGCAGCCCGATTCGTAACCACTACGCTACCAGAGCTCCTAGTCATAGCTGCTATTAATTACATGGTCAATGTCAAGGTGAGAATAGTGATTTATATAAGAATATAGGAAGACTGGGAGTCCTGGTGTGCACTGCTGGATAATGCACTGGACTGTGAGGTCAGTTTGAACTATAAGGTCAGTGGTTCAAACCCACCAATCACTTCTCAGAAATCTTAGACAGGGATTTCTATGAATTGGAACCAACTCGATAGCACTTAACAACAGCAATATAGAAAGAATGAATGAAATAATCTTCATAAACATTAATTCTATTCAGCAAAAGTCCATTTGCTGGCAGAAGTAAAAAAAATGAGGCACTGACCTACTCATTTCTACTCAACCAGAGATCAATGCAATTGGATTAAATAGGAGTTCTCAACCTTGGCTATAACTTAAAATCATCTAGGGAGAGTTTCTTAAACATAAGCCTACTCCACAGGTACGTGCAGTACTTGTATATTAGAATATGTGGAGTGGAATTTGACAGTGGAAGAACTGCATGATTAAAGTGAACAGGGAATTTAGAATGGTCTTGTGGTGATTTTAAAATAATTATTTTTCACATCATTAGAGCCTTTTATTTAAACTAAATTAAAGCAAACCAATCAAATGTATAATAATTGAGCTGCACTAGCTAAATTAAACTTGGGAGGGAAGTGTTGGGAAAAGGGTTTCCCACATCACTGCACACACATTTTCTCTTCTTCCTGTTTTTCTCCAAGAACCCCAAGCAGTTTTGGACTCTTGGAAGTCAAGTTTGAAAACATCTCATTCAGAAGTTCAAATGTCTCATTTGACAGATGAGGAAACGAAGCCTTAAAGGAATTCATTCAGCTGTGATGCCCCATAGTGCCTGTTGTTGTAGGCTCTGACTCATAATTGCCCCATATAAAGTTTTCTTGTAGAAGTGCTGTTGAATAGATTCTGACCCCTAGCAACCCTATAGAGGGTTTCCCAGGAGCAACTGGTGAGCTTGAACTGCCAACCTTGTGGTTCAAACCGACCTTTCAGTATAGCGCATTAACCCACAGCACCACCCTAGGATTCTGGGAAGCTGTAAATCTTTGCAGGAACAAAAAGTTTCATCTTTCTCCTACAGAGGGGCTAATGATCTCAAACGGACAAGTTTGTGGTTTGCTGTCCAGTGCTTATTCTGTAAAGCCACTGCACTGCCCATTACAGGAAACAAAAAACAAACTAATCATCTAAGTTAGTGTCTTAGTGTCTATGAGCAGAATACTAGTCTATATATATATCTTATCAAAAAGATGACAAAATAATAATGAAAAATCTCAAAATGTCATAACAAGTGCAGGCCTAAATTTAAAAAAAAAAAAAGAAAAGAAAAGCCTGTAACATGTCTTATAAGAACTTCACAGTGTTGAGTTCTCTGTTACCCACACTGTTTTCGATATGAAAACAGTGGAAAGGACTAGATGAACTCATGTGATTCCATTTCAAATCCAATACTCTACCAATTATCTCCTCCTTTAACCAACTTTTCCCAATAGAGGAACATGAAGGTTACTGTTTAAAAAAAGATATTAGTTTAAGCTGTTAATTACTGTTGCTGTTTAATGATTCATTTATGATAATTAATGTATTCATTCTTTGTACTTATGCCCTCAAGCAATTTTATGAAGGACGCAATTTTAAAAATTCAACAAATATAAATAACAAGCACTAACTGTCCAAGCAGTACTATTTAAGTGCTGTTTCATGAATTATAATATTTCAATTCCATTAACTTAAAAAGATTAGCTTCCCAGGGATTGTTGTCTTCTGATCCTATTTCATGTTAATTACTCTTGCAATACCAATAACATCAGCATTTGCACAGCATCTTTCATTCATGGGATCCTTATTCATAGTGAAAGCTAGCACACATTGCCAGCTTATTTAAGAGATAGGGAGTATTCCAGTTAAATTAAATCCAACAACTATTTATGTAGTTCCTATCTGAGACAGGTACACAGAAGTATGTGCTACAGTCAGGTATGTGTATGGACACTGATAGGCTGTTGTTGGTGTGATTGCAATGAATCGATTCTAACACATGATGATCCCCATGTCTGCAGAGTAGAATTTCTCCAATAGAGTGTTCAATGCTGTGAACTTTCAGAAGCTGACCACCAGGCCTCACTTCAGAGTTCAAATCCTTTGAACTGCTAACCTTTAAGCTAGTAGTCAAGTGCTTAACTCTTTGTGTCATCCAGGGATTACTTATGATATAATATTTCCAATTTATTGAGTTCCTACAATGTACCAGAAATTGTACATATATGTTACTGTTGTTGTTGTCATGTACCATCAAGTTAGTTTCAATGCATAATGTCCTTGTACAGGGTTTCCAAGGATAGGCTGGTGGGCTTGAACTGTCGACTTTGCAATTGTTGTTGTTGTTATGTGCCATGGAGTCAGTTCCGACTCATAGCGACCCTGTACAGGGTTTCCAAGGCTGTAAATCTTCACGGGAGCAGAAAGCCTCATCTTTCTCCAGTGGAACAGCTGGTAGTTTCGAACTGCTGACCTTACGGCTCGCAGCCCGATTACTAACCACTACGCTACCAGAGCAGACTTTGCAATTAGCAGTCCACTATTGATCCTACAGTGCTACACCAGAACTCTAGCACATATAGGAGGGGGTTTCAAAAAATTCATGGAGAACTTCCATTATCTTTTCATTCCAAGTGTCCATGAACTTTTTGAAGCCCCCTCATAAAATATTTAAGAAGCTCTGGTAGTGTAGTGGTTACGAATCGGGCTGTGAACCTCAAAGTCAGCAGTTCAAAATTACCAGCTGTTCCGCCGGAGAAAGATGAGGCTTTCTGCTCCCGTAAAGATTTACAGCCTCGGAAACCCTGTACAGGGTAGCTACGGGTCGGAACCAACTCCATGGCACATAACAACAACAACATAAAATATTTAATCCTCATGACAATGGTGTAATATAGTTAGCATTGCCAGAAGCAGAATTAGAATCTAGGAATGACTAGTTAGAAAATCATGCTTTATCAAAGCAGGATTTATAAGCAAGCACAAAACACCATGCAAAACTGTGCAATATGCGGTTTGCCTTGGGCTGCCTGACATTCCAATTTTACGTGGTCCCATTTCTCTTTTGGAGCCCTTTCCCCTCCCTGACCTCCTATCTAGTACTTTCTTTGCTGTTCTCTAAATTTCAAGCACAACATAGAGACCCTCCACTTAGTCTTCTCCCCATTAAATCCCTGTACTTCAGACCAGCTGATAGTTTCGAACTGCTGACCTTAAGGTTCACAGCATGATTCGTAACCACTACGCTACCATAGCTCCTTAGAAACTACCAGCTGTTCCACAGAAAACTAGGCTTTCTGCTCCCGTAAAGATTTACAGCCTCGGAAACCGTGTACAGGGTCGCTATGAGTCAGAACCGACTCCATGGCACATAACCACCACCACCACCACTTCACACCAGAGCTGTCCAACAAAACAAAACAAAAACAACAATAACAGACTTATTCTATACCTGTATTGTCCAAGATGGTAGACACTAGTCCACTAGTCACATGTGACTATTGAGCATTTGAAATATGGCAGACTGAGGAAATAATTTAATAGCTTAATTTAAATGTGAATTTAATTTTAAAGAGCCACACATGGCTAGTGTCCTCTCTCTAAAATATTCTCCAGTCATTCTATTAAACCATACTTTTTCCAAGTTTTCTTTTTTATAGAGTCTGTTCTGCTAGGACAAAGAATCACTTACTGCATTTAATACATTGATTGTGATTAGTTTGTATATGCACTTCTCAAAAAAGATGGTTGCATTTGAACAAAGGCCTCTGGAGATGAAAACGTGTATATCATTAATTCTATAACACGTGAAAAGCCAGGCATTGGTTTCACATCATATTTTTTGTCACATTCACCCTTTAAGATAATCAAACTATTTTATCACGTCTTGACATTGATCTCAGAATTTGAAGTGTTTTCAACGTATTTTAAGTTTTTTTCCCAAAACACATTTTATTCTACTTTATGCTTTCTTTCCAAAGATTAACAGTCACCGGGGTGCTCAGTTTCCTAAAAAATGGTGCTACCAGGAGCCCAAAGGTAACAATCCCCAATCTATCCTGCATCTATACCAGGTATGTAGAGGTGCTCAAGAGACTAGAATAGACTCTCCACTCCAGGCATACTGTGATTTTCCCCAGAGTTACAAAACTGAGGCCTTTCAAAGTTACCTAGAATCCTTTAGGATAATCACTGGATTGCTAACTGCAAACTAACAATAAGAGTGATGATTCAAACCCATCGATTGTTGTTGTTGTTGTTATGTACCGTGAAGTCGGATCTGACTCATAGTGACCCTATACAGGGTTTCCGAGGCTGTAAATATTTACGGGAGCAGAAAGCTCATCTTTCTCCCGCAGAACAGCTGGTAGTTTCAAACTGTTGTCCCTGAGATTCGCAGCCTGATTCGTAACTACTACACAGCAGAGCTCCTTAAACCCATCAATAGCTTCTCAGAAACCAAATACAGGGTTGCTATGAGTTGGAACCGACTTAAGAGCATCAACAAAGTTACATACTTGAAGGGGAGCAAAATGTGTAACTGGGAAACAAAAACAGATGATTACAAGGGCTGACTTCATCCTATCAAGGATCTCTGGAGAAACAGAAGAGGAGAGAGAAAGCTGATTTTTTTGTTGTTGTTAGGTGCCATCGAGTCAGTACCGACTCATAGCAGAATAAATAAAACACTGCCCCATCCTGGGCCAACCTCACTACTGTTGCCACACTTGAGCCCACTGATGCTGCTACTTTGCCAATCCATCTCGTTGGGGGTCTTCCTCTTTTTCTCTGACCTTCCACCTTACCAAACATGATATCCTTCTCCAGCGACTGGTCCCTTCTGCAAAGTTTGGCCATCCTGGCCTCCAAGGAGCTCTCTGGCTGCACTTCTTCCAACACGGATCTCTTGGTTCTTTTGTCAGCCTATGGCACTTTCAATATTCTCCCCCAACACCACAACTCAAATGCATTAATTCTTCTACAATCTTCCTTATTTACTGTCCAGTTTTCACATGCGTATGTCAACCAGGGATCAAAACACAAGCTAAAATCTAAGGGCCAAATAAGACAATGCCGTATCAGAGCTCACCAAATTAGATGAGAAGGGAACAGTTCAAAGGAGCCTGGAACACAATACAAAGTCTAAAATTGATTTTGTTACTCTGAGATAACTTTTCTTTCTGTGTGACACCCAGCTGGTTTCCTGGTCTTGCAGTGTTTGCTGTTGGTTTCTCACTCATGGCAACATTCTGTAGAAAAGAACAAAATGCTTCTCTGTCCTGTGCCATCTGCATGATTGTTAGCATGTCTGAGCCCATTGTTTTGGCAATTGTGTTAATCCATTTCACTGAAGGTTTCCCTCACTTTTGCTGACCCTCTACATTACTAAACTTGATGCTCTTTTCTAATAATTGGTCTTTACTGATGATGTGTTTAAAGTAAGCAAGCCGAAATCTCACTAGCCTTGAATTCTGGATGTACTTGTTCCAAGACTGATGTGTTTATTCTTCTGGCACTTCACAATACAATCTGCACCAGCCCCATAACTTGAGTGCATCAATTCTTCTATGTTTTTGTTTTCCTTGTCCAGTTTTTGCATGCATATGAGACAATGGAAAAGACCAAACGTTCTTTGGAGTATCGGTCCAAATTTTGTTTGCAGATGTCCAAACGCTTTTGTTTGTGCTCTTCTGTGAGTTGTTTCTCTACCTATCTCGCACACATTTTTAGAAACCCAAGTCTGTCATGGATTATTTCATAGGCAGATCCATAGCTGATTTGCAGATAACTTGCACATAATCCACTGTCACTTGTCTATTTGACAGACTCATTTCACTTGCACACTCAATGTTTTCATCAGCCATGGATATGGCTGGGAGTTTTAATATAACCTCTATGTGGATAATTTTGTACTCACCTTCATATATGATCTGTTTAATGTAAAACTGATGATCTGCTCTGTCATTCTTCACTCAATTTACAGTAAAAAAAAAATATTTTTTTAAATAAATAAATAGGACTCTTCAGGTACAGAACCTGGAGGCCTTCCCTTTCAGGTACATTAAGAATTACAGCATTAAGCTTGCAGATGTGAAGAACTGTGATTTCTCAATGAGAATAATAGTAATTTAAGATACAAAAACCCCCAAATGATTGATTCCTTAGTCTTGGTGCCATGGTGATTAAAGTGCTCAGAAGAACACCAAATGGTCAGAAGTTTAAACTCTCCAGCTCCTCTATAGGAAAAGGATGTGGCAGTTAATTTCCATAAAGATTTATTGTCTTGAAACCCCTCTGAGACAGTTCTACTGTGCCCCATAGAGTTGCTATGAGTCAGAATAGACTTGAAGGCAGTGGAGTGGGTAAGATAAAATATCTTCCTAAGAGGTCACAGCCATTCATTTTCTACGTATTTAAGATTATGCTCTCAGTGTTCTAGGTGACTGGTGCATGGGTTGTATTCAAGATGGAGGAATCAGAAAATGGGGTAATCTCTATTCAGATGCTACTTATTTTCAGGGGCCTCAGCCAAGCTGTTGGAAAAAGTGACTGTTGTGCTCACTGCTCTAACTCTTCAGGTTTCTTTCTGCATACATATTAAAAGGAGCTTATTCTCCCTGACAGAGACTTTCTCATTTGACAGAACCTGTGTAAGAGATATTCACTCAAGTGAGAAAAAAAGGAAATTGAGGTCTGTTTGTATTTCCTTTAGGCCATAAGCTCCTTACAGCAGAGAATGTCACATTTTTACTCCTTAGTGGACTGTAACAGTAGCATCTCATTAGTTATTTCTTTAAATTTGTTGAAGCCATGATACTGACCACTAGCCTAGTTTGAAGGAATTGCCATAGGCTTCAAGGCTTAAAGATAACCTCCTGTAGTTGGCAAGGAGAGATGTTTTACAAAAGATGTGACTGCCAGAGGCCACAGCACTGCTATCTCTGTTTTGCATTTATCATTTCCTTCACAGTCAGTCCTTCTGAGGCACCCCATTGGGATTGTTCCTTAACTAGAGGAGCGTAGTGAGGAAATGCAGGGTCCCACCTGTTGTGATTTGGGGCTCCCAGATATTGGTGTCAGCTTTATCAGTAGATTGTTGTTGCTGTTGTTAAGTACTGTCAAGTTGGTTCTGACCCATAGTGACCCTGTAGACGGTTTCCAAGGAGCGACTGGTGAGCTTGAACCACCAACCTGGCAGTTCAAACTGACTTTGCAGTCTGATACATTAACCCACAGCACCAAACCAGGACTCCTTATCAATGGATTGTTGTTTTATAAATTACAAAACAGTATTTAAAATTATGTTTTATAAACTAAACAATTTGAGTGTGTGTGTGTGTGTGTGTGACTGAATTTGGATGGTGCAGTGGTTAAGAGCTAGGCTGCTAACTAAAAGGATGTTGATTTGAACCCACCAGGCTCTCCACACAAGAACGATGTCACAGTCAACTTCTGTCAAGATTAGTCATGGAAACCCTCTAGGGCAGTTCTTTTCTATCCTACAGTGTCACTGTGAGTCAGAATCACTCAAAGAAAATGAGTATTTGGGGTTTGAGTGAATGTGTGCATATATTGAGTGTGTAATCCCTGGGTGGAGCAAATGATGAAATGTGCAACTACAACACGCTAAGGGACACCTCAGAAGAAGGGTTACAGTCTTTAACATTTTATGAAATGTAGTTCTGCTATGCAACACATGGAGTCATCATGAGTAAGAACTGAATGTGGCAACTGGCTATAAGTGTCTTTTGTTGTTGTTGTTAGATGCCATCGAGTTGGTACCAACTCATAGCAACACTATGCACAACAGAACCAAACACTGCCCAGTCCTAGGCCAACCTCACAATTGTTGCCACGCTTGAGCCTATTGATGCTGCCAATCCATCTCTCTGGGGGTCTTCCTCTTTTTCTCTGACCCTCCACCTTACCAAATATGATATCCTTTTCCAATGACTGGTCCCTTCTGACAATATGTCCGAACTATGAGAGACAAAGTTTGGTCATCCTGGCCTCAAAGGAACACTCTGGTTGCACTTCTTCCAACACAGATCTGTTGGTTCTTTTGGCAGCCCATGGCACTTTCAATATTCTCCTCCAACACCATAACTCAAAAGCATCAATTCTTCTACAGTCTTCCTTATACACTGTCCAGATTTCACATGCATATGAGGTTACTGAAAATACCATGGCTTGGGTCAGGTGCACCTTAGTCTTCGAGCTGACATCTTTGTTCTTCAACAATTTAAAAAGGTCTTGTGCAGCAGATTTACCTAATGCAATACATTGTTTGATTTCTTTCTTGATTGCTGCTTCCATGAGTGTTGATAGCTGATCCAAGAAGAACAAAGTTCTTGAAAACTTCAATCTTTTCTCCATTGATAAGAGTGTTGTTTATTGATCCAGTGTTGAGGATTTTTGTTTTCTTTACATTGAGATGTAATCCATACCTAAGGCTGTGGTCTTTGATCTTCTTTTTAAGTATTTTAAGTCCTCTTCACTTTTTGCAATCAAGGTTGTATTATCTGCATATCACAGGTTGTTAATGAGTCTTCCTCCAGTCCTGATGCCACATTTTTCTTCATATAAGCCAGCTTCTTGGATTATTTGCTCAGCATACAGGTTGAATTGTTGTTGTTGTTAAGTGCCGTCGAGTCGATTCCGACCCATAGCAACCCTGTATAGGGTTTCTGAGGAGCAGCTGGTGAGCTTGAACCGCCAACCTTGCAGTTCAAATGGTTTTGCAGTCTGGTGCATTAACCCACAGCACCACACCAGGTCTCCTTACAGGTTGAATAAGTATGGTGAAAGAATACAACCCTGTCACACACCTTTCTTAATTTTAAACCATTCAGTGTCCCCATGTTCTGTTTGAACAACTGCCCCTTGCTCCAGTCGCTGGAGAAGGATGTCATGCTGGGTAAGATGGAGGGTCAGAGAACCCCCAACGAGATGGATCAGCCAGGTGACATCATTGATGGCATCAAGTGTGGCGGCAGTAGTGAGGTTGGCCCAGAATCGGACATTGTTTCGTTCTGCTGTGCATGGGGTCGCTATGAGTCGGTTCTGACTTGATGGTACCTGACAACAACAACAACAGTGTGTGAAATGAATTAATACAAGAGGGAATTTTTTTCATCTCCATGTATACATGAATATATATATATATATATATATATATTTTAATGTTCAAGTCTAAATTATCCGTTTAAAAAGCAGCTCATTTGTAAAATGGGTATAAAATGAAGATTTGTTAAATTAGTGTGATAAGTGAGATCAAGCATGTGAAATTATTAGATTCTGGTTACACCCAAGGTAAGTCCCCTTTCAGCTGATGGGCTATTCACATCAGATCACAAAAATGGACGATGATTAAATCATGTCTCCAAACCACTGAGAATCATAGCCTTGTCAACTTGACACATAACATTATTACAGATCACATATGCAGGCCTTTGTCTTTGTAAGAGGAATTTGAATCAAATTCTGTCATATTTGATTTATTTTGAGCCTCATGTCTCATGCCTCTCTCAAACCAACACAAGTTCCATGTATAAAGTTAAGTTGCCCTCTTGGATTGCAATGCCCTTCAATTTCCTTTACCTGGTTTAAAACTTAAAAACAAAATAATCAAACCATTTCCCATCAAGTAAAGTAAATATGTCAACCCCATGTGCTTCACAGGGTTTTAAAGACTAATTTTTCTGATGTAGATCACCAGGTCATTTTTCTGAGACACCTCTGGGTGGACTTGAACTGTGAGCCTTTCAGTTAGGAGCTAATCATTTACACTAGCTTTTACCTGATTAACTCCTATTATTCTTCAAGATCAGGCCTCAACTTTTCCAGGAAACCTTGCCAGACATGCCTATTTTCGACGAATTACCTTTCATATATGAACGTACTGAAAGTTTGCTTAGCACTCTCTGATTGTCACCGGTTATGCTCTGCCATCTTTTTCTGTCTCCCCAACCTGACTGACAGATCTATTCTAGCATTTAGAAGATAGTCACTAAAGTTTCAGTGTAATGGCTAAGAACATAGCATGTATCATTTCTACACTGATGAGTGTGTTTCATTTCTTCCATTCATGAGTGAGACATTGGTCAGAGGTCTCATCCTTATCTTATTTTCCCTTATTTGAGGAACCCTGGTGGCATAGTGATTTTCAAGTTGGGCTGCTAACCACAAGGTTGACAGTTCAAACCCAACAGCTGTTCTAATGGAGAAAGATGAGACTCTGCTCCAGTGAAAATTTATAGCCTCAGAAACCTTATAAGGTCGCTGTGAATTGGAATCAACTTCCAACTGGAAGCAGTCAGTGTTGGTCTCCCTTATTTTACTTATTTGTAACATTAAATTTCTAATATGATTCCATATGATTTTGACAATTAAATTACATACTGTATTTGAGTGCTCAGCAGAAAGCATGAAAGCCAGCTTATTCATTTACTACTTTTTATTTGTTTGTTTGTTTGTTTTTTAATGCCATCTAAAATATAAACTCCAGGAGAGCCAAGAGTTTGCCTGATTTGCCCACTGTTCTATGCCTGGCACCTACAGATATGCCTGTAATATTTGAGAAACCCAATACATGTTTGTAGACTACTTGTGGAGTGGCTGTATTGATGAATGACATGGGAGATTCTAATCATGTGTTGAAGCCACGACAGATCAAGCAGTTTCCTATAAACGCAGAAGTACCATCTTCCTAGCAGGGTCCCAAAACACAGTAAATGCTTAACAAATATTCGTGCCTTTTCACTTCCTGTTGTTAGCCACAATCTCTTAACATGAGAAAGAGACCCTTTGGCAATATCCGTTTTGGAGTTTAGTGACAATGACAAATATGAGGACAAATATCAGCAATCCCAATCTCTTTCAGACATGTACATATAAAACATTGCTACAAACAATGACAATCATAACAACTATCTCAAAACAACTCACACAAAGCAACTTCCTAGTCATCACTTGTACCTCTGCTGAAATTGGAATCTAAGTTTTGTAGAGTTTATATTCTCCACCAGAAATTCATATATTATAGTTGCTCACATCATCATTTAACAAACAGGAACTTGACATTTTCAATATGAGAAATTTATTGTGACTCTGTTTTTTGTTTTATTTGCTGCTTTCTTCTTTTCCCATAGAAGAACTTTTTTTCTTATTTTTTAAGCTTTTCATCAATTAAAGAGAACATTTTATGTTTTTTTGGAAAGGTTTTCTTTGAGGGCTATTTTTTTTATAAGTGGAATTTGAGAAACGCTGTTAAACTTTTAATGTATTTTTGTTCAAGCTAACTGGCAATGCATAGGAAAAAGCATTGGGTAGTAAAAAGGAAAGTAGGTTTTATTAGCACCCAGCTTTCCCTTAACTTGTTGTGTGACCTTGGGTAATCATTATATTTCTCAAGGGGAGTTGAGCCAGGTAGGTGGTCTCCAAAGTCTTTGTAGGCCTAACATTCTGGATATCTTTAGCTGACATTGCTATTGTTGTTCTTAAGTTCCATAGAGTTGGTTCCAACTCACAGTGATCCTATATGTACAACAGAAAGAAACACTGTCCTGTCCTGCATCATCCTCACAGTTGTTGCTATGCTTAAACTCATTGTTGCTTCTACTGTGCCAATCCATCTTTTGGGGGATCTCCCTCTTTTTCTCTATCCCCCCTCTTTATCAAGCATGATGGCTTTCTCTAGGGACTGGTCCCTTTTGATAATATGTCTAAAGCATGAGAGACAAAGTCTGGCCATCTTAGCTTTTAAGAAGCATTCTGGTTGTACTTCTTCCAACAATGTTTGTTCCCACATAGTCCGTGGTACCTTTAAGATTCTTCTCCAACACCATAACTCAAATGCATCAATTCTTCTACTGTCTTCCTTATTCATTGTCCAACTTTCATATGCATATACAGCTATTTAAAATACCATGGCTTGGGTCAGACACACTGTAACCCTCAAACTGACATCTTTGCTTTTGAACACTTTAAAGAGGTCTTGTGCAAGAGATTTGCCTAATGCAATAAGTAGATTGATTTCTTGACTGCTGCTTCTATGAGTGTTGATGGTAGATCCAAGCAAAATGAAGTGTCCATCCTGGTGTGGCGCTGCAGAATAATGCGCTGGACTGCAAAGTCAGTTTGAGCTGCAAGATTAGAAGTTCAAACTCACCAATCACTCCTCGGAAACCCTATACAGGGTCACTATGAGTCAGAAATGACCTGACGGCACTTAGCAACAACAACAATCATGATGTAATTTATTGGTCAAGTTATGAAGATTTTTGTTTCCTTTACATTGAAGTGCAACCTGCACCAAAGGTTGCTGCTATAGGAGCTCTTTAATGAATGAACCAATCAGAAGATAATTCCCTGATTTGACTACACACAAAGTGTGATCAAGTATTGTGGTGCCTTGATTTTACTTAATGTGGCTTTTCAATCTAACGTCTTCTTAATTCCCACCCAGTGATTGGATGTTGTTGTTGTTAAGTACTGTGGAGTCGGTTCCAACTCATAGTGACCCTGCACAGGGTTTCCGAAGTTGTAAATCTTTATGGGAGCAGAAAACCTCATTTTTCTTCCATGGAATGGCTGGTAGTTTCGAACTGCCAACATTGAAGTTAGCAGCCCAATTTGTAACCACTATGCTACCAGAGCTCCTTAGATTGTTGTTGTTAAAGTGACGTTGAGTCCGTTCCAACCCATAGCGACCCTGTATAGGGTTTCCAAGGAGCAGCTGGTAAGTTTGCAGTACCAACCTTGCAGTTCAAATGGCTTTGCAGTCTGGTACATTAACCCACAGCGCCACATAGGACCATGCAAATAAGGTACACAGGACTCTAAAACTGGGATTGGTTAGTTTTGACGTTCAGATAGATAAAAAGAGCCCTTACAGAAGCAGAGATGGAAGACCCCAGGGCCATCAATCATGAAGAGCATGGCTGGAACATAAGATGGCAAGAGGCAAGAATGAGAGACAACAGCAGAAGCAGTGGCATAAAGAAACAGAGCAACTTTGGGCTCTAGGCCTATGGTCTGAGTAAAGCTGAGTGCCTACAGGTTTGAAGAATGTGCTAAAAGATTGGGCATTCATAGATTGGCTAAAAGAGCTTTGCAACACTTGCCTGAGCAGGGCAGAGGCCAAGGGACCACATGGATGAGAGGTTGATGACAAGAATGAGGCATGCCTACAATATGGCAGACAAGAGGTTTTCCTGACTGGAGAATTGCTGCATCCTAAGCTTTTCAATCCTTTTTGATCCTGTTTACTTCCCTAATAAACCCTATAATTATAAATATTGTTATGAGTTCTATGTGGTAAGCGCAATGGATTATGCGACCCCGATGTGAAACAGAGTGATGTGGGAAGAAATGGTTGGTGTCAGAATAGGGTAAAGAAGGTTGTAGGTTGGAAGAGTGTCTGAACCCCACTTTATAAGAATCAGCCTTGGGCTAATTTTGAGTTTGAGTCTCTTTCCCCTTGTGAAGTCAGACAGGGCTCTCACATGGTTTTTGCATGGTTTTATATAACAGGTAGACTCCGCTCTCAAGGAAATCCCTTGGTAGTGGAAGGAGTTAATGCTGTGAACTGATAACTGATAGGTTCATATCCACTACACGCACCTCAGAAGAAAGACCTGATGATTTGCTTCTGAAAAATCAAATACTGTAAACCCTAGGTCCCACAATTACACTCTGACACACATGTGGTTACCATGAGTCAGAGTCAACATGATGGCAACTTTTTTTTGTTTTTTTGCTCCTTCTTGAAAAGCTTACTAATGCAGAAAGATAGGGGTAGCTGGACAGACTTTGAAAGTGAAGCTGTTCTTTGTCTCAGTGACTTGACTTAATTTTACATACACTATTTGTTTTAAAAGATTATAAAAATATGTTAACAAGGACATGAAATCTTGTGTGATTAATAAGGGAAAGGGCACAAACAGTGGTCTGGTAGTGGGATGGTAGAGAAGATGGTGACAGGTTGGATTGAAAAATGATCTACTCTAGTCTAGTGAAACCAGATATGGGTACCAGCTATATGATGTCCTCTACCCTCTCATCTTTTCACCCAGTCTTAGGAAATGTTCCTGAATTCAGAGAAGCTTTGTTCTCCTTAAATCTGATTCTGGCTCTTCTGACATTCTTCCCAAATATTTCCATCAAGATTTTAGGTTTAGATTGAGGCATATTTCTGTCTCTTAGCCCTCCCCAGCTACCCCATTTCTCCCCACAGTCACACTCTCCCTTGAGATAATGAGCACAGAATGACCTAGATATTTGAAGGGATGGCGCAACAGTCATGGGAAAGTCTGAAAGAAAAGTGAAAAAACAAAATTCTTTTTTTTTCAAAGTTTGTATTTTAAAATCCTATCACTTCTACTAACATTATATATGAAGATATAACTGGATTAGTGGAGCTTGAATAGTTCACTCCACTTAAAAAATGAAAATTAAAAGGGTTTCAGAAAATTAGGAAAAGAAAATACTGGGGTACTACTAGTGTGGAGCTGTAGGATCAGCACTGAACTGCGAATCACAAGGTCAGCAATCAAACCCAGCAGGCACTCCTCTGAAACCCTATAGAGATTCGCTATGAGTTGAAACCGACTCAAAGGCACTTAACAACTATTAAAATTGAAAGTGAATATGAAGCTATAACTGGATTAGTTGAGCTTGGGATAGTTCACTCAGCTTAAAGAATAATTTTTAAAGTTTTTCCCGTGGTGAAGAAAGGAGAATAACACATAGTTTCAGTGATATGGCTGCATGTAGCCTTTGCTGGATTTGTGGCAAGCAGTGTCGTTCTGTATGTGATTCTCCTGCCTCTCACTGGATTCTGAGTTCTCCTCTGCAGCTGGTCAAGACTAGGATGGAAGCCCCTGTGTTCTTCCTCCAGTCTTTGGGTAATCCCTGGCTCAGCATCCTCTGGCTCCAGCATCATCAGATGAGGCCTGCTCAAGTGCTCAGAGTAAGCAGCTACCCTCCTCAACTCCAACCCT
This sequence comes from Chrysochloris asiatica, assembly GCF_000296735.1. Classification (NCBI taxonomy): domain Eukaryota; kingdom Metazoa; phylum Chordata; class Mammalia; order Afrosoricida; family Chrysochloridae; genus Chrysochloris; species Chrysochloris asiatica. The sequence continues at coordinate 4,250,870 of NW_006408754.1, forward strand.
TCCTGCCACAGGACTCAGGTTCTCCCACTCTTACTAGCCTGCCAGGCTGCATTTTCAATTACTGTCTTTGAAAAATGTCCAGGTGGACCTATTAAATCATTGAATAAGAAGAGCTGAACACAAGGCAATGGCAATTCTGTGGCCTCCCTTTGTGATACAACAGGGTGTTGAAAATTCCAAGTCTGAAAATCATTGCTTCGAAGGAGGAAAGGACAAGTGAATCATTTCTTCCATTAAAATGCATGAAATTTCAATAATATCCCTGTTCTTCTCAGTACCCATCAGTCTTTACTGTTTTAATGCCCTGAAAAGAATCTAAATATTTATTAACTTAAACTTCCAGAATTTATTATAGTTGCATTCAGTTGGGGCACCTACACATTAAAAAAAAAAAAAAAAGATATGGCACTTTAATACAGCATAACTTTAAAATTATAGGAAATAAGTGTTCTTTTAAAGGCACAATACTACCTAATTTAATAAAGTAATGGAATAAAATGGCTTGTGAATAAGGGCCCACAATCAACACACTTATGTTAGAGGAATTCTGAGTGGTGCAAAAGATTAAGGACTTGATAACTAACTGAAAGATTGGCAGTTCAAACCACCCAAAGGCACCTTGAAAGAAAGGTCTAGCGATCGGCATCCAAAAAAATCATAGCCTTGAAACTAGAAACCCCTATGAAGCATAGCTCTCTACTCTGTAACACATGGGGTCACCATAAATCAGAATGGACTTGATAGCAAATGATTTGGTTTTGGTTTATGTTAGCTAGATCATCTGGATAGAGCTAGCATTGTTTCACATAGAAAAACAGAGTTTCTCACATTTGGAGAATCAACAGCTGGACCAATCCAACTGATCATTAGATTGCTATCAGGAGGAAAAGAGGAAGGCTGTTTAGGAAGTTGGATTTCAGCCATGTTCCAGCCTGCCCACCCCTTCCCTGCCATGAGGTGGGAAGGCTAGTCCTCTGTGTTGTAAAAATTGGTGAGATCTCAGTCCAGAATCTTGTCACTTGGAGATTCACTTAAAACATCCAAAACAATTGCCAATATTGATTCCAAGTCATGGAGACCCCATGTGTGTAAGAATAGAACCAAGAAGCACACGATTTTCATGGTTGTAACATTCTAAAAAACAAAAACTTATTATTATGAATTGGGTAAAGGTTTACAGAGCAGATCAATTTTCCCATTTTGTTGCATCTCAGTGATTGCAATCCTCACAATGTAACATCATTTATTCTAAGTCCTCCCTGTGTTTCTTGTTTCTAACCCTCCTTCTTTCCTAATGTTTCTGAACTTTGCCCTTGGGTAAATGTTGCCCTTTTGATCTCTAATGATTGATTATTCTAAGATGTACATACTCCTTAGTGTTATTGTCCCCCTTATAAACCTGTCTATTGTTTGGATGAAAATTGACCCATGGCAGTGAGTAGGTTCCAGACCTGAAAAGTGACTAAGTGCCATAGTCTCAGGGTTTCACTAGTCTCTAGTCTCAGCAAGTCTGGACGTTTTAATGATTTTGAATTTTGCTTCACATTTTTCTCTACTCTATTGAGGACCTTTCTATGTGATCCCTTTCAAAGCAGTTGGTAGTGATAGCCAGGCACATCTAGCTCTTTTGGTACCAAGATCATGGAGACTGATATTCTCATGGTCCTTAGTCCATTGGACTAATTGTTTCCACTCATCTTTGATTTTCTTCACTCTTCTTTCCTCCAGACAGGAAGAGATCACTAGTTGTTCCTATTCACCAAAATAGAATGCAGAATATTGTCTTTGTAGGCAATATTAATGCCAATTGACTTTGTTGTTCCCTGGGACCATTGTCCTGAGTCCCTAGATCTAGAGATCCATTCCCTCCAAGTGTTTGATTATGGAAATGTAGGGTAAGCACTGGACCATAAAGTTGGTTTGAACTGCAAGGTCAGTGGTTCAAACTCACCAACCACTCCTGAGAAACCTAAGGCTTATGTGGATCATGACAATCTATGGACAACTTTGAGGAGAATAAGTATTCTAGAACACTTAATTGTGCTCCTGAGGAAGTTGTATATAGACCAAGAGACAGTTGTTCGAAAAAAAACAAGAAAACATTGAATGGTTTAAAATTAGGAAAGGTGTGTGTCAGAGTTGTAATCTTTTACCATACTTATTCAATCTGTATGCTGAGCAAATAAATAATCCAAGAAGCTGAATTATATTAAGAAAAACCTTACCAACAACCTGGGATTGAAGATTATACAACCTTGTTTGCTGATAGCAAAGAGGATTTACAATACTTACTGATGTGGTTTGCATCTCAATATAAAGAAAGCAAAAATTCCCACTACTAGACCAATGAACAAATCCATGTAAGTGAAGAAAAGATTGCAGTTGTCAAAGACTTCATTGTGCTTGGATCAGCCAGGAAATCAAACGATGTATTGCATTAGGCAAATCTGCTGCACAAGACCTTTTTAAAGTGTTCAAGAGCAAAGATGTCAGTTTGAGGACTGATGTGTGCCTAACCCAAGCCATGGTATTTTCAGTAGGCTCATAGGCATGTGAATGTTATACAGTGGATTAGGAAGACCATAGAAGAATTGATGCATTTGAGCTATCGTGTTGGAAGAGAATATTCAAAGTACCATGGACTGCCAAAAGAACAAACCAATTTGTGTTGAAAGAAGTACAGTCAGAAAGTTCCTTGGAAGCCAGGATGGCCAGACTTTGTCTCTAAAATCTCGAACATATTATCAGGAGGACCAGTCTCTGTAAAAGGATATCATATTTAGTAAAGTGGAAGGTTGTAGAAAAAGAGGAAGATTCCAATGATATGGATTAGCATATTGGCAGCAGCAATGGTCTCAGATGTAGCAAAGGTTGTGTGGTTGGCGTGGGACCAGCCAGTATTTCATTCTGTTGTGCATAGGTTTGCTATGAGTCAGTGCTAACTCAACGGCTCCTAACAACAACACAATTGAAAGATTCAGCAAAGTGGTAGGATAGAAGATTAAAATATAAAAAATGTGTCAAATACCTTTACACTATCAAAGAGAAGTTCGATAAGGCAATTAGGAAAAACAATACTATTTACAATGGTGGTGGTGGTGGTTATGTGCCATGGAGTCGGTTCTGACCCTGTACAGGATTTCTGAGGCTGTAAATCTTTACAGGAGCAGAAAGCCTTACCTTTCTCCCACGGAACAGCTGGTACTTTCGAACTGCTGACCCTGAGGTTAACAGCCCGATTCATAACCACTATGCTATCAGAGCTCCAAAAGATGAAATGATTGTAACCTTTTGAAAGCATATCACCAGGTTTTCTGAGGCACCACTGGGTGCATTTGAACCACCAAACTTTCTGTTAGTATCTAAGCACATAACTATTTCTACCACTCAGGGACTCCTCGAGGATCACCAGGGAATCATTGATTTAGTTGGCTAGAGAAGAGTCAAGAATTAGTGGAAGTAGGGGTGAGGGGAAACTTACCCCAAATCTCTACCTCATTTTTTATCTATAGACAATTGAAATGGATATTGACTCTGGCTTATCTTATTGAAAGTTCTATGAACACAGCATCAGGCTATTTCCGCCAACAGATACCCAACAGATGTTTTGGCACTACTTCTTTTATGAGTTTATAAATGGTATTTTATAAACTCCCACAGAAGTTTTATAATTTCCCACAGAAACTACAAAAAATTAGCTAAGAAGATGCTCTGTTGCTCTTCTCTGTGTTCTTCACATCATGCTTTCTTATTCAATAAACATATATATATATATATATATATATATTTTTTAGATACATTAGGAAAAAGAAAAAACTACATAATTTAAAATTTCACCACCCAGAGAAAACCACTTTTCTGAGGGAATGTAGGTCTCTTCCAATTTATGAAGTCATCTAGTTTTCAAAGTCTTGAATAAATCACATTTCATATACACTGAAATGCTTTAGATTTGCTTCTACTGCTTTTGTATCAAAACTAATCGTGTTACTGCTCCCTTTTAAAATTATTACAACAACATAAAAAGACAAGATCTTTAAAATTATTGAAACACCCATGACTAGTCACAAACTTTGTACTGGGGACAGTGTATTTTTCCTTTTATGCTTTCAAAAAAACTGTTAGCCTCTGTCCTTATCATCACTTTCCAGTCACGATTAGAATGCAGGAAAGGGGAATGACACAAATAACACAGAATTAGGAGTTAGTGTGGCTGACGCACTGAGATCACACCAGGTAACAGAAGCAGATGGAGGCTGGGAGTCGTTGGGTTGGGGAAACTGCTGGGCTCACATTTTCACTTCATAGTGTTCAGTCTTGATCTGGGCTACTTTGTGCTCTGTACCTGACGTAAAAATGACAACATCATTAAAATAAGTTATGGGCCTCATGGAGCAATTTGTATAAAACAACTTTTTGTCAGGGTGCATTTTATAACCTGGGAACATCTGTACATTTATATGTGTTTGGTTCTAACAATAGACCTAAACTCCCAGTATATATTTGTGTACTACTTTGTAAAGGAGCTCTGGTAGCCTAGCAGGTTATGAGCTGGGCTGCTAACCACAAGATCAGCAGTTTGAATCTACCAGACACTCCATGGGAGAAAGATGAGGCTTTCTGCTCCTATGAAGATTTCCTGCTTCAAAAACCCTATACAGGGTCACGATGAGTCAGAACTGACTCAACAGACCCCCACCACACTGCTTTGTAACTCTTTTTTGTTGTTGTAGACAGCCACCTTTTTAGGTCAGTATGCATAGCATAATTGTTGATAACTGAAATATTTCATTCTATGAATCTACATAGGTCCTGATGTGGTTCTGTAGAATAATACTGGACCACAAGGTCGGTTTGAACTGCAAGGTCAGTAGTTCAAACTCACCAGCCACTCTTTGGAAATCCTATACAGGGTAGCTATGAGTCGGAACCAACTTGATGCACTCAATAACAGCATGAATCTATAAGTGTTGTTGTGGTTTGCTGCCATCAGATTGGACCTTGACTCATTCATGTTGACCATATGCACAATGGAACGAATACTGCCTTGTTCTGCACCATCCTCATGGTCCACTGTTGTGATCCATAGGGTTTTCACTGGCTGACTTTTGGAATTAAATCACCAGAACTTTCTTGTATCTTAGCCTGGAAACTCTGCTGAAACTTGGTCAGCTTCATAAGCTACATGGCAAGCCTCTAACTGACTGGTGGCTATGCATAGGGTGCACTGACCAGGAATTGAACCTAGATCTTCCCCGTAGAAGGCAGGAATTCTACCATGAAACTACCAATGCCTCATAAGTAGCTATAACAATTTATTTAAATTATTTCCAATTATTTGTTATTTTGATTATTTCCAACTGGGCTACTGCTGGCATCTCGGGTTCCTAGGGTCATTTTCCTGATTTTAGCCACACCTGGACTCGACAACTCCCAGCTAGCACTGGGCTTTCTATATTTTTCAACAAGGCCATTTCCAGAGCTGAAAGTACCTGGAACTAAAGGAGACAGATGGACCCGCTGTCCTACGTGACTCTCAACACATGGGAGACACACATGGCGAATGTATGATCCAACCTCCTGTCCTTCCAGCATAAAACTTTGGGAGGATGCAATGGAGGTGAGCCCCCAATCCCTAAAGCAACAACCTCATTAACACACTCATTATTTTCTTTCCTTCTTCCCTACTCCCTTCGTTCTGTTTTCCTGGAATCATCTTGGAAATTAACTTTTATCCAGGCAAGTCCTGGTGTCTCAGGCACTGCACCAAAATAGGGACTATGATTAACAATGAGACAAAGGACATCCCTGAATACACATCTCTGCTGTTGTCTAATTATTTCCTTAGGATAAATTTTTAGAAATATACATTGCTGAGTCAAAGGGCACGAACTTTTAACAAGAAGCTCAAACTAGTTCTCTGTTTAACAGAGCTCCCACCTGTGAGGGGATTGATTTTATTTTATTTGCCTAGGTCTAGTCAATCCCAGCGGTCTCACGAAGCCATCTCCTCGATCATGAAGAAAAACATTTATACTAACTTCCTGTAACCTTTTAAGCCACCCTCTCCAGAGGCCATGGAAATCCCTGCCTTTTGCTATCCTGAAATAACAATGAAGTGGTATAATTGGAAAGCACGCCCACTCCCAAATTGACATCTCACTTTATTGCTTAGTAGTTATTAAGAATGAGTAGTAATTTTGCTGAACAGACTACTTATGGGAAAAGTAAGAAATGAGAAAAACATCCACTCATAATTTAAACTACACAAAAAATAAAAGCAACCACAATATAAAATATCTGTTTCTCAAGCACACTCAGCCTTTATATCACTAGTAGCATTGCAACTCTTAATTATAGGTAATAAAGTCTCATATCTTGTAGCTTACCCAGCATCACTCATAAGGAATGTGTAAGTAACTGCTTGGAGTAGAACAAAGGAGCTCTAAATGCAGGCACCTGCATAGGGCAGAAGTGTGGTCTCACTAGAGGGGCCACCATGTGTCAAACACAAATTTAAATTAGCAACAGCCTTTTCACCAGGACCGCTGGTGAGCAAACGTTTGCATGTATCATTTATTTAAACATATATGCTATTTTAAAAAAAGAAGTAAATATTCATACACCTTAATCATTTAAACAGGCAATGTACCTTTCTGTCACCTCCTTTCTGGAAGTCTATTTTTAAATGGCAGATAAATTCTTTCTCCTGGCAAGCATTTGTAGGTGTCTTCACTTAAATGAAACAGACAAAAAAAAATAAAATAAAAACACTTCCTTGGCTGTGTTTCCCATCAACATCAATAACTTCAGTAAAGCATTCTGACTGCTATTTATTCTGTCATAATTACTATCACCAAACTTGCATGATTACAGTGTTAGTAATTCTGTTGATTATAAATAGCGCTAATGCTGTAATACATTAGTAAAGACTGGCAGTGTTATGGAGACATGGTCCATATACACATGGATAGTTGTACCTTTGAGGATTATAATTTAGACATTTTCTGGAAAGTGTTTTCCTCCCATCACCTCTCTTTCCAATCACTCCAATGAAGTTTTCCTTTAAACCACATGCTCCCAGTTCAGTGTTTCGGCAGCCTTCTAAGATGCCCTTTTTGCAGTCTAGGCCCTGTTTTGTATTCAAAAGATAATCCCTTGATAGTATATGGACCTAGTAATGTCTTAGCTTCTTGAGTTTGCTAAAAGCAGGGCCATTGGATTGTGAAAGCCCATTGGAGCTGTTTCTATTGTTATTTTAGGGCTGATATCTCTTCCTTTTGGAAAAAGTCCTACTGAGTGAATTTTTGTAGCATTAAATTATTCTCCAATTGTTTCACTTTGTTTTTGTTGATTTTTATTATTTGGAGGTGGGGCAAGGTGCACAATGAGGACTTTATTTTAAACACACACATATTATAGAGGGAATCTGCCTTTACTATGTAATTTTAGTTTTCAGTGTGGATGTACTGCAAGAGTATTTCTGTCAAGAGAATTCCCCTGCAGAAAGATGCATTTGTCTTCCCTAAAGCATACTCCATTTCTGAGGAATGATGCTTCCATTTCAAATGGTACATAATGGATAAAACTGTTATAACTCTTTTACTTTTTTTTTTTTAAAGCTGTTTAGATGATTTTGGGGAGAACTATTTTTTAGCATAAACCTCTATTGACTTAGACTGGAATAATGTTTAATGCGGTAGTAACATTTAGTAAGAAAGGGAAATATGTTTTTAACAATTCTGAGATTCATGACATGAAAGTTGTACATAAAATTAATTTGATTCACTTTAAAGTGAGTTTCTTAAAAAAAAAATAAAAATAAAAAAAGGTCCTGCTTTTGTTAGGTGCCAACTCATAGCAACCCTATACACAACAGAACAAAACACCGTCCAGTCCTACGCCAACCTCACAATCATTGCTATGCCTGAGCCCAGTGCTGCTGCTACTGTGCCAATCCATCTCATTGGGGATCTTCTTTTGCTCTGACCCTCCACTCTACCAAACACGTTATCCTTCTCCAGGGACTGGTCCTTCCTGATAATATGTCTGAAGAACAAGAGACAAAGTCTGACCATCCTGGCTTCCAAAGAGCACTCTGTCTGTACTTCTTCCAAGACAGATCTGATTGTTCTTTAGGCAGTCCATGGTACTTTTAATATTTTCTTTCCAACACCTTAGATCAAATCACCAACTTTGTTACAGTCTTTCTTATTCACTATCCAACTTTCACATTCATATGAGGTTATTGAAAATACCATGGCTTGGGTCAGGCGTACCTGACGCCTCAAACTGACATTTTTGCTCTTCAACACTTTAAAGAATTTTTGTGCAGATTTGCTTAATGCAATATGTCGTTTGATTTCTTGACTGGTGCTTACATGAGTGTTGATTGTTGATCTGGGTAAAATGAAGTCTTGGATAATTTAAATCATCTCTTCATTTACATAGATGTTGTTTATTGGCCCAGTGGTACAGATTTTGGTTTTCTTTACATTTGTTTTCTTTATATTACTCATAGGAAAAGCTGTGGTCTTTGATCTTCATCAGAAATATTTTAAGTCCTCTTGGCTTTCAGCAAGCAATGTTGTATCATCTGCATTTTGCATGTTGTTTTTTTTGCATGATGCTGTTTTTTTCTTCACATAATCCAGCCTCTTGGATTATTGCTCAGCGTATAGATCAGATAAGTATGGTGAAAGAATACAAACCTGTTACACACCTTTCCTAATTTTAAGCCATTCTGTATTCCCTTGTTCTGTTCAAACAACTGCCTCTTAGTCTATTTACAGTTTTCTCATGAACCCATTAAGTGTTCTGGTATACTCATACTGATGTCTGGTGTGTGATGCAGGGCAACTCTGCCAGGCTCCATGTCTTGTCATGGTACCAGCAGCTGAAGGGGAGTAGCCCTACCTTCCTGTTGAGTCAGTGAGAAGGGTCTCCGTCCAGCTATGGTTTGGGTGTGAATTCCCGCTTCCTGGCAGAACTGGACCTGACCTTTAATGGTGCCCACCTTACTGTGGTCAATGCCAGCCCTGCTGATGAGGGTATCTACTACTGTGCCATGTGGTTTTCTAGCCAGTATATCTTTGGAGAAGGCACCTATCTGTTCTATCAGGCTGCGGTGCAATCCCCTGCTCTCTGGTCCCCCCAGCTGAGCCTGCTCATCCCAACCCCTGGTCTACCCTGCCTCACACTTTGTGTGGCCCTAGGACACCACCCTGCCTCTCTGAGGGTCTCCTGGGTTGTGAGGGGCCAACAGCAGGAGGAGGAGGACTTCAGAGGAGGACCTGGGGACCCCGTAGTCAGCTGGCTGCAGGTGCCTCAAGGGCTGGCAGGGATGACCATGACCTGCCGAGGCTTACACCAGAGTGGGGGCTCAGAGGTTAAACGGACCCTGCCCCAGGGCCAAGGCTGCAGAAGACTACAGATACACAACTGGAATGCAACTCAGGAGATGAACCGAGACCTCCCTCTCAGTGCAGCTCAACTTTCTAACCTGATCCTGGTTGCTCTCTGGAAGAACAGATGTTCTTGGGTCCACCATCCAGGCCCCATCAGCCAAGAGGACCCAGGAATCAGTCTTCACTTCCCAGACCCAGGCAGGCAGAAGGCACACTGCTGCCAGGGCACTGGAGTATGACCATCTAAACTCCAGCAATTTCCAAGTCCTTAAAACAGCTGCCCTCACAACAGCCACTACCTCCTTGTTCCAGCCAGCTTCCTCCTAATCTGCTGCCTGTTGTTGCTTCTCAGCTTCTCCTTCCCTTCCACATGACCCACATTTCTCCATAAATACACAGAATTTGAAGAAAAAAATGTCATGATCCATATAATCAAAAGTCTTTGTTTAGTCACTAAAGCACAAGTAAACATCTTTCTGATATTCTCTGCTTGCAGCCAAGATCCATCTGATGTCAGCACTTATTCCTTATTCCACGTCCTCTTCTGAATCCAGCTTGAAACTCTGGAAATTCTCTGTCAATGTACGGTTGCAGCTGTTCTTGTATTATCTTTAGTAAAACTTTACTCACATGGGACATCCATGAAATTGTCTGATGATTTTTGCATTCCATTAGGTGAGTTATATATAAATATATATATTTATATATATATATATAAATTAATATCCTATTATTTGAGACTACAAGTTGATATTTTCCCTGTCATTTTATGCACACATTCAGACATGGTCAGGCTTCATCCTAAAGTTTCTCAATATATTCAAAAGTTCAAATATTTGGTTATTTTTTTTTAATTCATTTGTTCTCATTTGAGGGTACAGAAAAGATGTCCTCTAGGCAAGGGCTAAAGAGAGAATGGTGTCTGCTGTGGCACTGTAGGATAAAAAACTGACCACAAGATCGGTTTGAACCACAAGGTCAATGGTTCAAACTCACCAGGTGCTCCTTGGAAACGCTATACAGGGTCTTTATGAGTCAGAATTGACTTGCTGGCACTTAACAACAACACCAATAGAGAATATCTGTAGCACACAGTAAAATACACAAAGTGTAAGAAAGCCTTATCCCAACCTTAATATCAAAATACCTATTTTTTATCAACTAAGATGAGTTTAGAGTCCCAGTGTGGAGCTGTAGGATAAACACTGGACTGCTAACTGCATAGGTGGCAGTGCAAACCTACCAGCCCCTCCTCAGAGTCTATGAGTCAAAACTGACTCAATGGCACTTAGCAATATAACAAGAAAGCATGAGTTGGGGATCAAATAAATCTTTTTGATTGTTCACTAAATTTCAAATTAAGCTCTGGTAGCGTAGTGGTTATGAATCGGGCTGTGAACCTTAAGGTCAGCGGTTCGAAACTACCAGCCACTCCACGGGAGAAAGATGAGGCTTTCTACTCCCGTAAAGATTTACACCCTCGGAAACCCTGTACAGGGTCGCTATGGGTCGGACCCGACTCGATGGCACTTAACAACAACAACAACAAATCTTCTAAACATTCGGTATTTATAGACACTTAAAGGAGTCCTGGTATGGCACTATAGGATAAGCGCTGGTCATCATTTCAAACCTACCAGAAACCCTATACAGCGTCTCTATGAGTCAGAATCAACTCAATGCCACTTAGCAAGAACAATAAATGATGCACATAATGAAACAAATTCTACAACTAGCTGCCTTGTGTAGATCCAACTTAAGCTAAATAAAAACATAAATGTTGGTTGTTGTATTGTCATTTTCTTTTTAAAGGATAAATAAAATTCAGGCCAATTGTGGAACTGATTTAGAACATGAATTAATCTTTAAAAAATAAAATCAACCCATCTACTTTACTTGGCCCTGCTCCAAATGGAATAAGACCCTCAGTGTTGACAGATCATTTCTGAATGAAATTCAGATACTTGCACTAACTATTGCAAATACCAAGTTGATAGATTGTTGTTTTGTTTTCTTATAATTACTAGAATTATATTTTTTTAAATGTCTTTTATGAGGTCCAGAAATTAGGATGAAAAATAAAATATATCCAGTAATTAAAATAGCTGCTTGGGTCTTAAGTACAGGCAAAGTAGGCCATGTCAGTGGTCTTAAGTTTCTTATTTACTCTGCTTGAAAACCTTAGGACTTGGACTAGAGATTAATTGTATTGATCTAAATATTTCCAGTAGCTATAGAGTGAACTCCAGCTCAAGGTAATCCCTTTTGTGTCAGACTAGTACTACGCTCCATAGGATTTTCAATGGCTGACATTTTGGAAGATCTCAGGCCTTTCTTCCAGATGCTTTTGGGTGAATTCAAACTACCAAACTTTCACTTAGCAGCCAAGCATGTTAACCATTTTACCACACAGGGTCCTTCAGAAATTTTGTCTTGCTGCTTGGTGCCATAGAGTCAATTCCAACTCATAGTGACCCTACGTATAACAGAACAAAATGGTGTCTGGGACGGTACTATATTCACCATAGTAGGTTTGTGTAAGCTTATTGTTGCAGCCACTGTGCTGAGGATCTTCCTCTCTTATTGACCCTCACTTACCAAGCCTGATGTCCTTTTCCAGGCATGGGTTCTTACTGACATCATGTCCAAAGTGCATGAGATGAAGTCTCACCATCCCCTCTTCTAAAGAACATTCTGGCTGTACTTCCTCCATAAAAATTTGCTCATTCTTCTAACAGTTCATGCTATGTTCGATATCTTTTGACAACACCTTAATTTAAATGTGTCAGTTCTGACTTGGGTTAGGACTATTTTAGTAATCAAAATGACATCTTTGCTTTTTAATATTTCAAAAAAGTCTTTTTGCATGGATTTGGCCAATGCAATATGTTGTTTAATATCTTGACTGATGCTTCTGTTAACATTGATTGTGTATGCAAAATGAAATTCTTAACAACTTAAGATTTTTCTCTGTTCATCATGATGTTGCTCCAGTTGTGAGGATTTTTGTTTTGGCTATGTAGAGATGTAATCTATACTGAAGGCTGTAGTCTTGGATCAGCAGTAAGTCCTTGAATTCATCTTTACTTTCAGTAAGCAAGATTGTGTCATCTACATATCACAGATTGTTAACAAGTTTTTCTCCAACACTGATACCATATTCTTCTCCATATAGTCTAGTTTCTTAGATTATTTGATAAACATACAGATTAAATAAGTATGGAGAAAGGATACAATGCTGATGCACACCTTTCCTGATATTAAACCATTCAGTATCTAGTTGTTATGTTCTAAAGACTACTTTTTGGTCTGTTCAGGTTCTACATGAGCACAATTATGTGTTCTGAAATTCAAGTTATTTGCAATGTTATCCATTATTTGCTATGACTTACATAGCTGAATGCATTTGCATAGTCATTACAGCATAGATTAATATCTACTGTGGTGTTTGTACTGAATTAGCTAATGTCTCTTCTAGCCCTAGTCTGTAACTCCCACCAAACATTATTTCTGCCCTGCTGGGTCTGGGTAAGAGAAGGTGGGAGAAGATAGGATGATGATATGGTTCAGTTATGGATGTTAGCAGAATTTATTGTAATTGCAAAAACCTGAAACTCTAACATGGGTTTAAAGTAAGCCATCTCAGAAGAGAAGCCAGGAGTAGAGCACATCCTTTGGACCCTGAGATTTCTGTGCACTGCGCCTGCTCCACCCAGGACAGGGACAGAAAACTGTTACATCAGAGGAGTTGTAGGTGAGCAGCAGTAGAACCAAGAACCAGAGCATGAGACAGAGAAATGGACTTCCAGCTGACGGAGACACTAAAGCTAAGTGACTTTGGGCAGGAAGCTCACTTTTGGAGTGAGGTACCTCTAGGCACTTAAGTGGGGGAGCTAGGTTAGTTGACCCATGGAGCTAGAGCTTAGTGCCCTCAGACGAAGGCTTATGGTGGAGTGATGTGTCCTGTGGGCATTTATCAGCAGCTGACTGGAACAACTGGGCCCTGAGCATTTTCTGGTCCTGCAATGTAGTCTGTGAACTTCCCTAATAAACCCCATAAGTATGGTGTCTTGATTTCTATGTGATCATTGCAACAGATTATCAAGCATGGGTAGAGAGTACTGTGGCAGGAATGCTTGGTGCCACATGCCACATATTATTGCATCTACATGTCCCTAAAAAGAAGTGGAAGAACATGGACAAAAAGCCTTCAGGAAAAATGACATATTGCTTATTTGTTGATTGTAATTTGAGGAGAGACTGCTGTAAGAGGGGCTTGTCTTCAAATCTGAATGACCATGAGATTTGATTATATATTCAAGCAGCCCAGAAGACATAGGCCACCCAGAACGCACACAGGTCAGGTGGCTCTTCTTTCCTGGCTTGATTCAATACATTGGCAGCATAGACATAACTTCAGCATGATTAAACTTCAGAGCAAGCTGCCAAGAGGACTGTGAAATCTTCATGCCCTGAAATTAGGAGAGACAACCACTTGGCTCAGATAACTTGTGAAGGCAAAGGTGAGGGTTAGAATAGTAATTTCTAAATGCCAGTATGAGTACCCCTGTCAGACAGCAAAGTTTCTACTAATCCTCTGCAAAGCAAGAAAAATATGAGCGGTATGTACGCTTTTCTGTAAGTTAAATTTATTCCATTTTAATTACATAGAGATTTCATTTGTAATATAACACAATTTATTTGTAACACCATACTGTTGGTTGTTGTTGTTGTTGTTTAGTGCTGTCAAGTTGGTTCAGACCCACAGTGACCCTGTATAGGGTTTCTGAGGAGCAGCTGGTGAGCTTGAACTGCCGACCCTGCAGTTCAAATGACTTTGCAGTTTGGTGCATTAATTCACAGCACTCCAATACTGCTGGTAGTAGTTGGAAATTCTTTTATTTAGAAAAAATATAAAGTAAGCAGCCCTGTATCACTCCAAATTTCTTTTTAAAAATTGAAATAGCCCTTGCAATCACAAGGTCTAGAAATCACTGGTTGAGATAAATGTTTGTTAATCTGTCTGTCTTTATGACATTGTATGCATGATTCCTTTTAGAAAGATCACCACGAGGTTGGATGCTATGAGGTGGAGGTTAAAGATGTCCCAAAAGTCCAACTTTTCCACAACGCTGTACCACTCCATCAACTCTGATATCAATGACTGCTTCTCCCTTTATTATTCTCCTTTGTCTTTTTGTTATTGTTGTTAACTGTCTTTGTGTTGGCTCTGACTCATAGTGACCCTGTATAACAGGGGTGGGAAATGTCTGGCCCTGTACCAGATTGTTGTTGTTGTTAAGTGCCATCTAGTCGGTTCTGACTCATAGCAACACTGTATATAGGGTTTCCAAGCAGCGGCTGATGAATTTGAACTGCCTACCTTGTTCTTCAAACCAACCTTGTAGTCAAGTGCTTTTCCTATAAGACCACACCAGGAATCCCTGGGCTATATGTTGTTAGGTGCCATCGAACCATGAAATCATTTGGACTGGCTCTGCCAAGATAAGTGCAGTTCCAGTCATCATATTATGGATGGTGGTGGTGGTGGTTATATGCCATGGAGTGGGAACCGATTCATAGCTACCCTGTACAGGATTTCCGAGGCTATAAAATCTTTACAGGACTCCAGCCGATCTCCTCCCTCCCTGCCTTCCTCGGATGGCGGCTGTTTATGCTGGACGTGTGGCCAGAGACGGGTAAGGATCACGTGGAACCTCGGCAACTTAAGACAGAGCCATTGCCATGCTGCAATGAGTTTCAATGACTGGTAAGACTGAGGAATTCGCACTGACCGCCTAAGACAGGCAGCATCCCTTAAACAAACAATAAATAAGGAGGATTCGGATGCAGACCGTGCAGACCCGGTCAGGAGGCCAAGCCCCTGTGGGCCCAAGCGTTGTTGACCGTCCAAACCATAGACTCTGAGGATCAGACTTTAGCTACCTAGTAGACATAGCAAACTGTCCCTCATCTGATTATTCAGTAATGATTGTTAGTAATCTCATACATGAGCCCTGGATATCCACAGACAAATGTAAAAACCTTCCCTAAAAGCTGAGACTGTAAATTCCAAAAAGGCAAGTCCCCCCCCAATCCAAAAAAAAAAGCTAACGAGGATAGAGAGAAACACTGTTAACTGATGATATATGGAGGGGATAATAATCAATGTAATGAAACAAGCTATATGAATGGTTGAATGTGAAGCTGATGATGTGCCCTGTAAACTTTCACTCAACCCAAAATAAAAACATTTAATTAAAAAAAAAAATCATTACGGGAGCAGAAAGTCTCATCTTTCTCCCACGGAGCAGCTGGTAGTTTTGAACTGCTGACCTTAAGGTTCTCAGCCCGATTCTTAACCACTATGACCAAATATAGCAGGCTAATTTTTAAGTTGATCATTTTGTATGGCCCGCGAATGATGTTGCAAATTTTGGTAAAAAAATCATTCCTTACCCCTGCTGTATAGGGTTTCCAAGGAGCCTTGTGTGGGTTTGAATCGCCAACCTTATAGTTAACAGTCCAGTGCTTATCCTACAGCACCATGCCAGCACTCCCGTGTCTTTGTTGTTGTTAAGTGCCATCGAATTGGTTCTGTCTCATAACAACCCTGTCTAGTTTTTCCAAAATGCAGCTGGTGAGTTTAAACTTTGGACCTTTTGGTCCAATGGGTTCCTTAATTTGCTGCAACATCTCACAGAACTCATGAAATAGCTTGCATGTCTGTGGAGACTGGCAAGCTCCAAAGTCATAGTTCAGAAGCCAACCTGAAGGATTCTTCCCATTCACATGACTTCCGGGGCTGACAAACCCATAATATCAGTCCAGACAATAGACTGCTGACCCACAAAGTCGCAGAAGTCAAAGAATCAGATCAGCTGATAAGCCATTAGCTCAAATCCCAAGAATGTCTAAAACATTAGAGCAAATCTAGCCAGTGAGACCACAGCAAACCTTGCCAGTGTGTTTCCCAAATCTCATTCTGCACAGCTACAGAGATTCCAATCAGTGGAAAGCAAAAGAAGCTCTGACTTGGTTGGTCAAGCAAAGAAGTACATTGGGACTCATATCACCAAGATAGCTCCCTGATCCTGGGTTATAGTCTCTTATGAGGACCTTCTAGGGTGGTTAACAGTCACCTGACTGGTGTTTGACAGAATGATTCAGCACAAGAACTAGTCTTCTACACATCCTCAGTAGGGAAGGGTGGTCACAAAGATGGTGTTTTGTCCAAATATGGGGTGCTGGTAGAGGTATGTTTTCAGCCTCTTGACATCAAAAGATCAGATTGAGGATACGTTGGTCATTACTGCATGTTAGGTGGACCAGATCTGGTCTCAGCCAGTTCTGCGCCCCATCCTGTTATTTTTCTTAATTAACCATGGAACTGGCAGCTTGTCTAATAAGGGGATAGCTTAAAACAGGAAGTTAATTCTTGTTTTAACACAGATATCAAAGGACACTAAGGGTGGTGACTTGAGTCAAGATAATCTCACATACAATTCACTTCAAAATGGGACCACAGCCATAGGCATGGAGGCTAGGATCTACAAATGGAGATCCTATACCACCAAAATGGAGGACTTACAGCTAGAAGGGTTGTTGTTGCTGTTACGTGCCGTAAAGTTGGTTCCGACCCATAGCGGCCCTGTATAGGGTTTCCAAGGAGCAGTTCACTACACCAGAGTCATAAAAAGAAAACTCATTATTTTTCTACAGGATAATTAAAATAATAAGCTCTATTAATATCATCTGTTGCGCATGATACCATACGACATGCTTTTGTACATTATTAAACTTAATTATTACAATACCCCTAAAACAAGGTTGGAGTCTTGGTGTGGCACTGTAGGATAAACACTGGACAGCAAGTTCGGTTTGAATCACAATACTGGCAGTTAAAACACACAGATGTTCCTTGGAAACACTAAACAGGGTCACTATGAGTCAGAATTGACTTATGGCACATAACAACAGCAAGACAAGGTGACCCAACTAAAATTGGAGGGGTGGGAATTAGCATCAGGTCTCATAAGTGATCTTATTTGTAGCTTCCTAAGAAAACAACCTATTAATTGAAAGTAATTCTTGCAGATGCATGTACACCAATGTTTAGTGGAGTACTTTTTACATACCCAAAATGTGCAAACAACCCAAGTGTCTATTAACAAATGAGTGAATAAACAAAATCTGGTATTTGCATACAATGAAATATTACTCAGTCATGATAAGAAAATAAGTCCGGATTCATGCTACAATGTGGATAAACCTTGAAAATATTATGGCCAATCACAAAGGGACAAATATTGGAATATGAAAACATATAGAAACCAAAGTTTATTCATGGCTATCAAGACTCAAAAGCATTGAAGGAAGAAGTTCAAGCCACACTAAAGGCATTGGCAAAAAACAAGACTCCAGAAAATAACAGAATATCAATTAAAATGTTTCAACAAACAGATGCAACACTGGAAGCATTCATTCATCAAAGCTAAGAAATTTAGAAGACAGTTACCTGGGCAATTGACTAGAAGAGATCCATGTTTGTGCCCATTTCAAAGAAAGGTGATCCAACAGCATGTAAGAATTGTCAAACATGATAATATTATCTCACACAGGTTCTGCTGAAGATAATATAAAAGTTGTATCAGTACATCAACAGGGAACTGCAATAAAGTTGGATGTAAAAGGTGATTTGGAATGAATGATATCATTTTAAGAGTTAGATGGCCCTTAGCTAAAAGCAGAGAACATCAGAAATGTTTGTTGTTATTCTTAAGTGCCATCGAGTTGCTATCGACCCTATGCACAACAGAACGAAACACTGCCTGATCCTGCACCAACCCCATAATCGCTGCTATATTTGAGCCCATTGCTGTTGCCAATGTGCCAATCCATCTCATTGGGGGGTCTTCCCCATTTTCTCAGACCCTCCACTTTACCAAACATGATATCCTTCTCCAGGAATTGGTCACTCCTGATAAGATGTTTGATGTATGAGAGACTAAGTCTGGCCATCCTGGCTTCCAAAGAGCATTCTGGCTATACATCTTCCAACACGGATTGGTTTATTCTTTTGGCAGTCTGTGGTATTTATAATATTCTCCTTCAACACCATAATTCAAATGCATCAATTCATCTTTATTCATTGTCCACCTTTCACATGCATATGAGGCTATTAAAAATACCTTGGCTTGTGTTAGGAGCACCTTAGACCTCAAACTGACACCTTTGCTCTTCAACACTATGAAGAGGTCTTGTGCAGCAGATTTTCTTAATGCAATATATCGTTTAATTTCTTGACTGCTGCTTACTTGAGTGTTCATACGAGCAAAATGAAGTCCTTTCTCCATTTGTATGGATGTTGTTTATTGGTCCAGTGGTGAGGAGTTTGTTTTTCTTTACATTGAGGTGCAACCCAATGATAGTGGCCTTCATCAGTAAGTATTTTCAGTCCTCTTTACTTTCAGTATGCAAGGTTGTATCATCTACAGGTTGCAGGTTGTTTGAGTCTTCCTCTAATCCTGATGCCATATTTTCCTTCATATAATCCAGTTTCTCAGATTATTTGCTCAGGATACAGACTGAATAAATATGGTGAAAGAATACAACCCTGGCACACACTTTTCCTGATTTTAAACCATTTGGCGGTCCTTCTGTTCAAACAACTGCCTCTTGGTCTATGAGTCATGAGTACAATTAACTGTTCTGGAAATACTCATTCTGCACAATGTTTCCCATAGCTTGTCATGATCCCCATGATCAAAAGTCTTTGCATAGTCAATAAAGCACAGGTAAACATCTTTCTGGTACTAAATGCTTTCAACCAAGCTCCATCTGTTGTCAGTAATGATATCCCTCATTCCACATCCTCTTCTGAATCTGGCTTGAACCTCTGGAAATTCTCTGTCAATGCATGGTTGCAGCCATTTTTGTATTATCTTTAGCAAAAGTTTACTAGCATGTGTTATTAATAATATTGTCAGATGATTTCTGCATTCCATTGGGTCACTTCTCTTTGGAATGGGCACAAATTTGGATCTCTTCCAGTCAGTTGGTCAAGTAGTTGTCTTCCATATTTCTTGGTATAGATGAGTGAGTGCCTCCAGTGCTGCCTCACTTTGTTGAAAGATTTCAATTTGTAGTCCATCAATTCCAGGTGCCTTGTTCTTGCCAATGCCTTCAATGCACCTTGGACCTCTTCCTTCAGTATTATTGACTCTACCTCTTAAAATGGTTGAACATCCACCATTCAACTGACATTCAACCGTGTATATCATAACCAATTATGACTATTGCAAGGAATGAGAATTCCAGAATATTTCAATGTGTTCATACAGAACCTTTACATAGCCCAACAGGCAGTTGTTCAAACAAACCAAGGGTAGCTTAAAATCAGAAAAGTGTGTATCAGGGTTGTATCCTTTCACTATACTTATTCAATTTGTGGATTGAGCAAACAATCTGACGAGTCAGTGTTTTGTTCTGTTGTACATAGAGTCACTATGTCAGAACATACCCCAGGGTACCTAATAACAACACAGTCAGGGTGGACGAGGTAGAGGGGAAATATGAGACTTATTGTTTAGTGGACAATGACCTTCAATCAAGGGTCACGGTATAATTTGGGAACAGATAATGTTGATGAGTTAGCAACATGATGATCATAACTAATATTATTGAAGTTTGCAGGTGAAGAATGTTGAAATGGAAAATGATTTGTTGCATATATTTACCATGATTTAACCTGGTGAATTAATGGCATTTCCAAGGAGACAAATGGTACCAGAGAAACACCTCAAACTTTTCAATGTATTGCGCTTTCATGAAACCAGAGCTGGAGTAGTAGCAGGGTAGATGCAGGGTGGTGCTGAAAACAAACAAAAACAAATAGGGTGGCTGTTAGAAGCATGAGTGGAAATTCTGATGTAGGGAACACCTCTAATCAGTAAGTCTTTAGAATTAATCAGAGACCACTTGTTCAGCTGACCTAATTTTCCTGGCATAACAGCCCAATCATATCCCTGTGGATTTCACACAGTATCTGTTGCAGGCTCTCTGATTTGTGCAAGCATTTCTGCTTATGCAGAAGAACTAAAGGGGGTGTGAACAGGAATTAACATCTAGCTAATGGTGATGGCTAATTGTAGAATGGAGAAAATAATACACATTTTGCTTTTGATTGAGCCACTTTAACCTTAATTCTGGATTCAAATTGAGTCAATAACTCAGTTGCAATGGAAAGGGGTTGTAACCAGAGCTTTTTTTATTGAGTTGAAAAGGAAAAGTAATGTGACCCCAAGATATGAAACCCTTTTGGCAAAAAAGAGAGAGACATCTGGGATCTGTCAGGGGCCAAAGCCTGGCACAACTGATAGCCACAGGAGAGAGCACCTCCACTAGTCTGTCAGTTTGTCCAGCAA
Organism: Chrysochloris asiatica; assembly: GCF_000296735.1. Classification (NCBI taxonomy): domain Eukaryota; kingdom Metazoa; phylum Chordata; class Mammalia; order Afrosoricida; family Chrysochloridae; genus Chrysochloris; species Chrysochloris asiatica. Next base: position 4,271,703 of record NW_006408754.1, read on the forward strand.
GGGAATCATTCTGGCCATGCCTGGTGCTGAGAGACTGTCTACCTCAGAAAAATTAAAGCCAGCCCAGTTATGGGTCAGTCAGGTGTGAGTGGGCTTGTCTGCAGGGCCAGCTTTCAACAAAGCCAACAGGGAGAAGCAGAAAGCAGTGGCAGTAATGGCAGGGGCGGGCTTCCCTGGGCACTTTCCAAACCAAGTTGGAAGCTGCCTGACTCCTGCAGCATCCTGGGGCAATTTGGAACTATGGGAGAAGACAACTCCAAAGAAAAGTCATTTGACCTAGAGAGTTTTACACTGGTTCCTATTTTTACATTGGTATAATGTCCTGGTGTGGTGCTGTAGAATAAGCACTCGACTACAAGGTTGGTTTGAATGGCAAAATTGGTGGTTCAAACTCACCAACCATCCCTTGGAAACTCTATTCAGGGTCACCATGAGTCAGAACTGACATGATGGCATTTAACAACAACAACATAATAGAGAAGATACGTACCCTGAGTTTATTGAGTTGTTATAATGAGTAGAAATAAAACAGGACTATATGAAAATCATTATCTCTAAAGTCTGTAAAGTCTCTTAGAGAGGCAGTTTTATATAGATGCAAAGAGCATGGACTTGTGCCAGGTTGCCTGGGTTTGAACCCCAGTCCTGCCATGTATTAGTCGTGGAAAGTGAATGACTCTCTGTGTCCCTCATCTGTCAGTGGATACAGTGATAATACTTTCCTTCAGGAGTTATAGTAATTAAGCATAAAGCATTGAGAATGGTGCTATGTATACAATATCTTGGTATTATCAGTCCCAGCCCCAACATTCTATAGAACAGTTGACCAATATCCAGAAGTAAATTCCACAAGGTCACAAACTTAGTGTAACTAATTATTAAATAGCATATTAGGGGAGTCCTGGTTTGGTGCTATAGGATAAGCACTGGACCACAAGGTCTATTTGAACCGCAAGGTAGACGGTTCAAACTCACCAGTCACTCTTTAGAAACCCTTTACAGGGTCACGATGAATCAAAACTGACTCGACAGCATTTAACAACAATAACAGGGGCAGATTATTCAATAAGCAAGGTAAACCTGTGCTTACCTTGCACACTAGGTTCTCCATCCTTGTCAGGGATTGGAAATTTGAAAAGAGGCTTTGATTCTGTAGGAAGGTGCTGTGAGGTTGGGAGAGAGATAGATGCCAGCCCTACATAGAAGCAAAATCTTTGATGTGGTGAAAAAATGTGAAACTGTTCACTATAGATTAGTCAGTAAGCACAAGTAAGCCTGTGCTTACCTTGCTTATTGGGTAATAATCCACCACCAGAATGACCGGCGTCCTTGGTTATCCCGGGACTATCCTGGTGTAAGCACTGGAAATCCTATATCACAGACAAAACTAGTCCAGGTTAAACTGAACGAAGTGGAATCAGCTGAATGCGGACCTAGCCATGGAAGAGATTTTCTGTTGGAAGGGAGCAAAGCTAACACCCCAAATGCAAGTGCTTGGTACGAGACTTTGATAACAGTTAAGAAAACATCTGTCAGGTTGTATGTGACTATATAAAGCAAAGTTTCTAGTAATGTGTGAATTTGATGGTCAGGAATTTTCCAGACAGGCTTTCGATCCTCTCGGGGAATTCCAGCAGTGCAGATGTCTGCGTGAGCCTCATCTCATAAACTGAAGGTCTGTCCTGATATTTACAGAATGAAGTTCTGAATAATAATCTAAGATTGCATTTGTAGAACGTTTATCTCAAAGGAGTTTGGTGTTCTTGGCAGTCATTATTTAATTAATCCTCATACTGTCTCTGTGCGACACAGAGCAGGCAGGTGTAATTATCTCCGTTTTGCAGATTACATGACTTGGAGTTATGCCTGGTGACAAGGTGCCTTGGAAAGAGATGTCCCACTCTGATAATGGGTTTGATTTGGTTCCCATTCTTTCTGGTGAATCTCAGACTTCATAGGACTCTAGAGAACCCTAAGTGAACATCCTGAATGATGCACTCCATATTAATAGTCCATCTTTCTTTGCTTGACACACAGTATATTTAATTGCCATGCAGAACAGCCTGTGCCCAACAGGCAGGATACACAGCCATGACACTGATCATTCAGCCAGGCCTCCAGAGGTCAGAATCAGTACTCATCCCAATCTCTGGAAAGAGTTCATCTAATACCTTATTGTAAACTGCAAAAATCTTTACTGTTTGATTGAATAATGAATTAATAAATGAGAAAATGCCACAGAATTCACTTCATACCCTTACCTCAGGAGGTAAATCCAAACAGAAAGGCAAGCAATTGGAAGGATAAGAATCAATTTCCCCAACAGAAGAGAAGATTCCTCTGAAAAAGGTAGTGATAAGAATAACTAAACAACCATGATAGCAAACATGCATTGGATTTATATGACATATCAGCTCCCCTAGGAGTCCTGGTGTGGCCCTGTGGGCTAATGCATCAGACTGCAAAGTCATTTGAACTGCAAGGTAGGTGGCTCAAGCTCACCAGTCACTCCTCAGAAATCCTATACAGGCTTGCTATAGGTCGGAATCGACTCAACGGCACTTAACAAGTATACCAGCTCCCATGTTAACTGTTTTATATGTATCAACTCGTTTAATTTTCACCAATAAGATAGAGATCAATTTTTCAGATGAAGAACAGAGATGTTAAATGATTTGCTAAAGTTTACCCAGCTAACTAGTGCCAGAGCTGGGGTGTGGCGCTGTGAGTTAATGTGCCAGACTGCAAAGCTGTTTGAAAGGCAAGCTCACCAGAAGCGCCTCGAAAACCCTATACAAGGTCACTAAGGGTTGGAACTGACTCGACGGCGCTTCACAACAACATCCTGACTTTAGAGGTTGTGGACTTAACCACCATGCTGTAAAGAAAGCAAAAAGAAAACACTTGGGGAGTAATTTCCAAGTCTTGCCTAAGCGATAATGGTCTCTTGTTCCTTAGTCAGTCTTGCTCTGATTGGTAAAAGTCCAGGGGTAAGATCAGAGGTGAGTCTGTCTAACCTGAGACCAGCAGGAATGAAAACACTGGCATAGCAGCAGGTTTCAAGGAATTGAAGGCTTTTCTGGGTTTGTCTACTTTCCCAAGCATGCCATTCAGGTTAATTAGAAATCAATGTAATTATTCTATGCCCAGTGCCTCCAAATTTATCATGGTTTGCTCACAGGGACACAAGCTCATCATTTATTGAGCAACAGCACCTCAGTTAATCCATCATATAAATTAGGAAAAGGTGGTAGTAGGGGAGAAATTCAGGAATGAGGAAAGAATTTGGAGATACTCAAATTGGAGGGCGGAGGAGACGGTTTCTTTTAGAAACATTTCTTACTAGTTCCAAAGAACCATGGTCAAACATCCCCTACAAACATTTGTGTGAAAGGCTACAAATGCTGGCAAAAGCTAGGAGTATTTCTACAGTCCCTAGAACTTTGCAGGAGTTGGTACTTCAATCAAGTCCCACAGGCAATTCCAGTCAATGGTTGCTTTTGTACAATTTTGGAAACTCCCACCACTCCACTAGGGCAATACCAATTCAGCACAACTGGCTTCCATTTCAATTTTATCTTTGAAATACAGACCAGCATAAATCAGCATGTCATTTGACAATTTGGACATGATCTTTGTTGTTTAGTGCTGTCAAGTTGGTTCTGAATAATTCTGTATAGGGTTTCTGAAGCTGCAAGTCTTGGCCAGAGCAAAAAGCCTCATCTTTCTCCTGAAGAGTATCTGGTGGGCTTGAACCATATACCTTGTGATTCGCATCCAGTGCCAGAATCCTGAGCCTCAGGTAGAAGACTTGAGTTCCAATTCCTCCAGGTCCTGGAAACCCTACCCTGCTCTTTACAACTTCCTTCCTCAAAAACTGAAGTCCAACCATTCTTTCAGCACAGTTTTCTGAGGACTACTGTAGATACACATTATTGTAGGAATAAAAGAGATTGTAGTGAACAAGATGGACAAAGTCCTTGCCCTTATGGGCAAAAGACAGATAGGTAATTGTTAGTGGTTAAATTGTATCCATTAAAAAAATGATATGTTGACACCTTAACCTCTGTACTTTAATTGTGACCTTGTTTAGGAAAATAAGCTGTTTTTGTTTTTCAGCAGATGCTATCAGTTAAGTTAAAAATGTCATACAAGACTAGGGTAGTCTCTAATTCTATATGACTGATGTCATATGAAAGAGAACAGACATGAAAACAGATTTCCACACACAGAGGAAGACAGCATGTAAGGATTCATCTACAGCCAAGGAATGCCAGGGATTGCTGGCAGCCACCACAAAGTTGGAGAGAGATAGAGAGCATATCCTCTCTCAAAGCCTTAGAAGGAATCAACAAGACCAGTGTTATGAATTCAGATTTCTGGTCTCCACACTGTGAGAAAATAAATTTCTATTCTTTAAAGCTACCTACTTTGTGGTGTTTTGCTGACAGTCCTACAAAACTAAGAGAGGTCTAAGCAAGTAACAAAGCATGCTGCTGTTGTTAAGTACCACGGAGTCAGTTCTGACTCATAGTGACCCTGTACAGGGTTTCTGAGGAGCAACCGGTGAGTTGAACCATCAACCTTGCAGTTCAAACTGACTTTCAGGTTGAGTGCTTATCCTATGGCACCACACCAGGGCTCCAGAAATACCGGAATTTCATGAAATGCATACTGCTCTGGAAAAACTGCGAGTAGGGTCAGAAGAAAATGATGCACTTGAGGAGGGAGATGACCTTCTGCCCTAAGCCCACCTGAGAAGAAATATCTCCCCACCCCTCCCTCAGCTCCCACACAGCCTCTCAGGACTGACTGCATAAATTACAGATCCCTTGTTAAACATGTATTAAGAATTTCACCATGGCAACAACAGAGCATTTTACCAGGCATGGGGCCCTTTTCAGGTTGGGGTTAGGGTTCAAAAGCATAAGCCTATGAAGCAGCAAGATCACACCTTCATGCCTTTGCAGTATCTTACATAGCACATTGAACCCTGACCCTGTGCCCCCATCTCCCACCTGCCTCCCAAAACCTCAACAAGCTGCCAGGCTCACTCTCAAGCACTTGTTCTACAGAAGCTGTTATTACTAAGTGTGCCAAATCAGTTCTAACACATAGCGATCCTGTTTAGGTTTTTTGAGGAGAGGTTGGTGGGTTTGAACCACCGACCTTGTGGTTAGCAGTCCAGTAATTATCCTTCAACAACACATGAGGCCTATTTTCAGGTCATGAATTATTCGTTGTCTCTCCCACCTGGCCCCTATCACAATCAATACTTCACTACTTACTCAATTCTCTCTCACTGCTTCTGTCTTGATATCAGCAGTATGATTATATCCTGTGTTAAAATTGATACTAGTATTTGGCCTTGCTTTCAGAACTTCTAGGCATATTCTTCTAAGCACCACTTAGAATGCTCAGAGGAATGCAATAAATAGCAAGCTTGTCCATTTAAGAAACACTATCGGTTCACCACAATGTGTAACTATTGAGATGCTGCTACTGGAATACCTTGTGGGCTCTTTTAACCTTAGGCGAAGCAGGGCCCAGGTTTAAATGCCACATCCATTCTGTCTCTGCTCCTGCTCCTCTGTGAGATGAAGGGGAAGGTATAACAGAAAATGTGTTTGTTGAATCAGCTTCTGTAACAAGAGAGATAACAAAAGCGACTCAGAAGGCGAAAGGAGTAAGTCTTACAAATAGGAAGCACCATCTTACTTTTTCCGGTGGATGGAACATGGAGCTGTGTCATGTGGAAAGGATCAGGGTTGGTAAGCTGTTTGGGTGCATAGAAATGAGGACGATAAAAACGCATGCCTGAAACTTATTATTTCATATGTAGAATGAAGAGAATTGCTAGTTTAGTAATGAAAGGATTTAAAAAATGTGTTTTCAGAACCACGTGAACTTTTATTTTCTATTTTCGAAATTAACCTGGTTCCATCCCCCACCACATACAAACTCAAAAAAAAAAAAAAAAGAAATCCGAAATTTAATGAGTTAAAATGACTCAAGCATATTGGATAACCTCAGAATATGACCTATTATTATGATAAAAGTATGCAATGTATGCCTACATATAAAAACTGTTGCCCAAGGCAGGGTTTCACTATTAAAATCAAGACAGCACAGTGACAAAGTCTAAACATTGCCGCAGTAATTTCTCCAAACTGAGGAAGGTGTTGGGCGCGAAGTCAGAAATTCACAGGAAGAGACAGTGGGGGGATAGGGGGAGGAAACCTGCAGGAGGCGCCTCTGAGTCTGGACTCAGTGCACGTGTGCCCCCTGGTGCCCCCTTACTACTGCTTTTCTTTAACTCAGGGCTTCAGTGTTTTCATTTTGCTTTCTGCCTGTGGACCGCTTGATCTCAGAACTCTATTCTTTCATCCTTTAGGTGAAAGATGATCATTCTGGGATTCTGCCCAGACAGCCTCCCCCAGGGCCACTTTTACCTCAACCTCAATTTTAGCTTATACCAAAACAGACGTTTAAAAAAAGTTGCCATAAAGTTAATCTTGACTCTTGTCAGAGTGTAACTGTGCCATAGGGTTTTCTGTGGCTGCTTTTTTAGAAGCAAATTGCCGGGCCTTTCTCCTGAGATGTTTCAGGGACTCAGACCTTCAACCTTTTGCTTGGCAGCCAAGCATTTAAATGTTTGCATCACCAGATACTCCAAATGTGCATATACAGACCACAGACTAAACATCACTGAACACAAGCAGACTAATTATTTTCTTCTTCCCTTTTCTCAGGACAATCTAGAGTTGTTGTTTTTTAACGATAGTATTTATTAAGCTGTGAATCATATGAGTAATGCCTTTTTACTCAAATAATGCTGTCACACAGTTTTTTGAGAAGTGCACAACCTCTTGCACATTAATTTCTATGTATTATTTAGTGATTGTGTTAGATGCAAAAATATGGTATGTCTAAGTGCTTTGAAAACTGTAAAGCGGTGTGCAGACATTAGTAATTATGGTCAATATCATGAATTGTTCTGTAATTATTGGTGTAGTTGTTATGTGCTGTCAAGTCGGTTCTGACTCATAGCGACCCTATGTAGGGTTTCCCAGGAGTGGCCGGTGGGTTTGAACCATAAACCTTGAGATTAGTCGTCCAATGCTAATCTTAATGCACCACACCAGGACTCCAGTTTTGGAATGATGGGTAGAAATACTATCTTTCCTGCAAGGTTGTTTGAACGGCAACGCCAGCAGTTCAAACTTATCAGCTGCTGCTTGGAAACCCTATACGGGGTCTCTCTATGAGTAGGAACTGACTCAAAGGCACTGAACAACAACGAAGGGCATTATTTACTCACTTTAGATTTTATTTTTTGTCTTTCACAAGTAGTCTTAAAATTAAATGCCACTCAATATTTGTAGAGTCCTTAACCATATTTCTAGTCATATCTAGTCATAATTAAAGAATTCTATTCAGAGCACATGGGTATTGTATGAAACCACTAATTTAGTCACCCTGGAGTCCTATTGATACTGACAGGCAATGTGCTTGCTAGAATTTTCCAGACTTCTAGTGAAATAAACCTGTCTAGAAGATCTACAACCAGTAACCTTTGTTATACACAAAACAAGTTATATATGGTGTGTGGTTCCCAGGGCATGTATGTAGAGAGGCATGTGAGCTTTTGAGGATGTCCAGTCAATATTTTGTTGCAATAAGTTATTAATAAAGTATTATTTTTTCCAAATATTGTTGTTTATTTTATGTGTGCAAGAGGACTTCAAAAATTCATGGGAAAATTTCATTATCTTTTCCTTCTGTTTATCCATGAACTATTCAAAGACCACTCACATTTATCCGGAGCCCTGGTGTGGCGCTGTGGATTAATGTGCTGGACTGCAAAGTCAGTTTGAACCACAAGGTCGGCAGTTCAAATTCACCAGCCACTCCTCGGAAACCCTATATCAGGTCGCTATGGGTCAGAAGTGACTTGATGGCACTTAACAACAACAGCCAACATATTTATCCAGTGTGATACAGGAAAACAACATAATATTTAATTTTAAATGAGGACTTTATAGACTCTTTAGTGATAGCATTAACTTCAAATGAGCCTATTTCATCTAAAGTGTTCTATATTACTTCCATGATATAGTCAGTAATACGTTGTTTTAAACTTTTCTATGTTTGTTCATCACTTTGTTAGCTTCCTATAAGTACCTTAAAGAGGCCTGAGTAGAATAAATTGAAAAATACTTAGAAGTGCAATTTCTTGAACCTGTTTGTTGTTTTTTCAAGTATGCAGTAAGAATTATTTTAAGAAAATACCATAGTCTTACAAGTACTATATTTGCTAACAGCTAGAGCTATTGTTGTAATAGTTAAGTCAATAACTGCATTTAAAATTAGATCACGCTTAACATTCAGTGGCTGCTATTATGCTACCTTTGTATTTGGCCTAAGGTTCTCCACCTCATACTTAACCTTGATCTAAAAATAAAACGTTGAATGTTTCTAAGAAAGAAATTCACTAGATTTAATAGTAATTTTCAAACCTTACTGCTTGTTACAATTATCTTGGGAATTAATAAAAACCTAAATGCCCAGACCCCATTGAAAACCAATTAATTCCAAATCTCTAGTTCCATGCATCTTAAAGTGTGGTCCCAGACCAGCAACATCAGCATCACGTGGAAATATGTAGGAAATACAAATTTTCAGACCCTCCCTCAGACCTCCTGAATCATAACTCTGAGGATGTTGGGTCCAGCCATCTGTTTTAACAAACTCTCCAGGTGATTCTGATGCTAAAGTTTGAGAATCACCATTCTAAGTGCCAGCATTTATATTTTTGAAACGCTCCCATGGATTAAAATATTCATCCATGGTTGGAAATAGTGCTGTGTAATTTAAGAGGCAAAAAAAAAAAAAAAAAGAGAGAGAGAGAGAGAGAAGGGGGGAGGTGGGATTACTGGACCAACAAAAACAAAACACATAAAACTAAAGGGAAGAAGGCACTCCAAATGCATCTTTGTGAAGAAAACCAATCTGAGGTTATGCTTAATGATGGCACTAGATGGGTCAGTCTCTTATGATGTGACATGACTTTTCGTCCTGGTCCAAGAGTTGATCCTCTCAATTAGTATGAAGGTGACAGGGACAAGAATGATTGGATTAGGTATATTAAATCATTGGGTGTAGAGAAAGTAGTTTTAGATAGATGAATTTGGAATTTCATGAAAATATTTTATGTGATCCTTTACTTAAAAGAAATTCAGGGTGGTTCAAATAATTAAGTGGTGAACAGCTAACTGAACAGTTGGAGATGAGAGAACACACAGAGATGCCTTGGAAGGAACACCTGTCCGTCTACTTTTGTAACGGCACAACCTTGAAAACCCTATGTGGAGCACAGTCTCTACTCTGACATACACGGAGTAAGCATGAGTTGGAATCGACTCCAAAGCCAATGGCTGGTTTTGGGTTACCTAGTAAGTTTCAATATAATTAATATTCTAAGTGATTGCTTATAAGAACTTTCAAGTAAGTACATTCAATATGACAAAAGCCATGCTTCTACTTCATCAAGCATTCAGATCCAATACAATAAATTATTTCCAGCAATATTTAAAAACACATCACCTAGGAGTGGCTCTTTAAGGGGTTGATAATAATTATGGGAAAAAAATACTGATTTAAGTCAATTTTATAGTATGTTGCTGTTAAATGTGGTCGAGTGGGTTTGGACTCATAGTGACCCTGCTTAGGGTTTCTGAGAAGACTCTAGTGAGCTTGACCTGATGACCTTGTTCCTTGAACAAGGAAGACGGAAGAATTGTTGTCTAAGAATATTAAATATGCCTTGGACTGCCAGAAGTACAGATCTATGGTTGAAAGAATTACAGCCAGACTTCTCACAGACTTTGGATATATCACTAGAAGGAACCACTCCGTGGAGAAGGACATCATGCTTGGTAGAGAGTCAGTAAAAAGAGGAAGAGTTTAAGAACATAGAGATTGACCCAGTGACTACCTTAATGGGCTCAGACATATAAACCATTGTAAGGCTGGTGCAGTACCAGGCATTGTTTCATTCTGTTGTACAAAGGGTCACTATGAATCAGAACTAACTGCATGTCACCAACCACCACCAACAACAAATGTATTTAAAAATTACAGGCCTACTTAATTTTCCCTATAGATTAGTCTTTTTAAATAGTATTGGATAGTTAAAATTTGACAGTGCTACAAAATTGTGTGTACATATGAGGTTAAGAAGAAAGCATTGCTATTAAGTTTCCACTGCATACATACATGGGTTTATTCCAAACAAACCATGCTTATACCTGTCTCTGTGATCAGTGGATGACTGCAGACAAGTGTTTTCAGTAACATACTTGTTTACTTTCATTAGGATGATTAAAAAAAATTTTTTTTAAAGGTCCAATCAACAACAATGGGATCTGCTGGGTCAGTTAAATTCAAGGCAAAGAGTGATCAGCTCATAAGGTTATACAGACTGTGTTTTGGGATTTCAAAGGGATAATCTTGATAGGCACTTCACCACAAACAACAACCTTGATAGGTTTTCTTGAAGGACATAGTATGATCATGGGGAATTATTATGTAGAAGTTTTAAGAAAATTGAAAACTGCATTGGTGAGAAACAGGCCAGGAAAAGTTGTCTTGAGGAATATTTTCCATCATGTAAATGCACCTGCTCATTCTTCAAGTGTAGCAAAGACTGGCCTATAAAGATTTCATTGCGAAGCCTTCCCCTATCCAACCTCAGCCCTGAACTTGTTTAGATTTCTTTTTGTTCCTCAAACTCAAATAATATTTCAAAGAGGCCTGATCTGAGTCCCTCAAGGTTGCTAAATCTGCTGTTTTGACTTGGTGTAAATTGAAAAGCACAGATTTCTTTGAGGAAGGGTTGTTGTTAAGTGCTGTCGAGTCAGTTCCAACCCATAGTAACCCTGTATAGAGTTTCCAAATAGGAGCTCTGGTAGCATAGTGGTTATGAATTGGACTGTGAACCACAAGGTCAGCAGTTCGAAACTACCAGTTGTTCCGCGGGAGAAAGATGAGGCCTTCTGCTCCCGTAAAGATTTACAGCCTCGGAAACCCTGTACAGGGCAGGGTCGCTATGAGTCGGAACCGACTCCATGGTACATAACAACAACAACAACAAATTGTTACGGGATCAGAAAGCCTCATCTTTCTCCTGCAGAACTGCTGGTAGTTTCAAACCGCTAAGCTTGAGGTTAGTAACCTGACTTGTAACCACTAAGCCACTAGAACTCCTTTGAGGAAGGGTTAAAGAGATGGAAATACTGCCTTCAGAAGTATATTGGCCTAGATGTAGGACATGTTGAGAAACAATAGTTTCACCTTGTGATATTTTTATTTAATAAAGCTTTCTGTAGTTGCTATAGTTCTTTTCTTGTTGTTAGGTGCCATAGAGTCGGTACCAACCCATACACACTGCCCGATCCTGGGCCAACCTCACTACTGTTGCCATCCTGGTTATTCCATCTTGTTGAGGGTCTTCCTCTTTTTATTTACCCTCATATATGTTGTGAATAAAACTGTATTTTTACTTTTTAGTATTATTATATTGTATGAATGCTTAGCATTAAAAGTTATCTCAGAAAGCCAGGGCAAGAGTGTGGTACCAGTACAGGTTCCTGTCCCGGTCCTGCCAAGGTGCTGACTTTGGTAGCAGGCAGGAGGTGTTGGACCTGCAGCCACCATACATTGTGCTCTCAACTCAGCTCAAAATGAACTGTATATCTGGCACAGCCTGCCTCATCAAAGATATCAACAAAAAGCATTTGGTCCTTCTTTGAGATGGAAAGATGCTTCTAGGCTTTTAAAGAAGCATTGATCAATCTGGACTTGGAAAAGGAAAGTGACACAGCCCTCCAGCAAGTGTCCATTGAAGAAATCCCCGAAGAACAAAGGGTGAAACAGCAGACCAAGTTAGAAGCTGACAAGCTGAAAGCCCAGGCTCTTAAGGATGGAGGTCTTTCCATTCCTTGAGCAGATACTCTGGATGAGTATGAAGTCTTTTGCTCAAGGATCAGGAGCTGTCACCTAAATGAAAGTGACATCCTAGTCACCTTTGATCAGATAGAATAAAATTTTGAAAAGTCATTTTTATTTTTAATTCTTTCACTTATGCTACATGAAGAAATCATGTGTTATATATATATATATATATTTTTTTTTAATAACGAAATTATTGTATAAAGAAACATTGCACGGACTCCTTTCTTCATCACTATGGAGCCAGAAACGATTTATTCCTATTGCTTTCCTCATCCCAAATTAGACTACACAAGACAGTCTTCACTTGTAAATAAAATATGCATCCCTTAATATTATCCCCCAAATTAAAAAAAAAAAACAACAGATAAATAAAGCAAGTTTATAAAGAGAGTTTCCTTTGCCACGTAAATGTTAAATACTTACTCACTGAAATAACTTCCTTCAGAAAGGAGGCTTTATAGTTACACAAAGAAAAATAAATATAGTTTAGGAATTACTAAAAATAGAATTATCTCAGAAAGCACTAAGAAAAAAAAATTGTTAGATACGACGTCAGCTCACGGCAGTGAAAGCCTCTTTAATTGAAACCTCATTAATCCTCAACCAGAAGGCCATTATCTTCCTATGGGTTCCCATTGCAAGTTGATTAGAGCCTATTTAGTGCATTTATGTTTGTAAATGATGTCCTCTGATGCTTGAATTTTCTCCACTATGTCCCATCCCTGTCACCTTCAGCCTTTAACTGAACATCTTAAATGACATGAAACCCACCCTCTCCTGACACAGATCGTGCATGTTATTTTTCTTCTGGATATTAGAAAATTGCTTTTTCATATTGACCCTTTATCTTTCTGTTACCCATATCCATCTTGGTTCCAGTCTCAGGGCCTCGCGGACCATGTCTAATCCCTCCACCAATGCATAACCCTTCATATATTTGAAAGTTGCTACCAAGATGAAACTTTAGAGATAAAGGTAAAGTTTTCTATTGAGGTCTAAACACGGAACTGTTTAAGCACAAGATTGGAACAACATTACTCCACAGGCCACATACTTTAGCTCCATTGTACAGATGAGGCAGTTGAAGCTTAGAAACTTGAGCTAACCCTGCCAGCTGTTGTTGGGACTAAGGCAGGAGGCAGATCATTTTAGACCACATTTTATTCTTTTTCAATCTCTCTATGCTGCCACACTGTTAAGATATTTTAAATTTTCAACTTTGATCTCCAATTAGTTGGCTTTCTATTGTATTTCCATTGTGTATCATTGACAACAGCAACTCAAAAGATTAGAGATGAATTGTTTACCTTGCCTCTTTTTAAAGAATGTGATTTTTAATCTAAACATTTTTCAAATAAACTTTAAAAATAATTTATTTTTGGTATTGCTGGAAATGTACATGGTGAACCACATACCAATTTAACAATTTCCACATGTCAGTGATATTGACTACATTATTTAAGTATGTAACCAGTCTCATCCTCCTTTCCCTAATGATTCCTGCACCGTTAATATGAACACATGGTCCCCTAAGTTTCTTTTCTCACCTTTTGAGTTGCTATTGTCAATTTGACTTAAATAAACTTTTTTTTCATGTTTTATTGTGAATTATATGATATTTTACATGAGAGAACTTTAGTTTTACATTCATTCCATCATATATCGTCTCATTGCCATGGTTCCAATCCCCTCCATGCATCATCAACTGACCAAAGGGTATACCCTATAAACACCCCCTACACTCCCCCCACCCCCCATTCTTCAGGACCCAGTCCCTCTCCCTCTCTGGATCCAAAGTCCCCGTCCGCTTCATCACTCCATGTCATCGTCTCTGCCTCCATCTCGGGCCTCGCTGCTTCTCTGGGTAGGGTCCTGCTCTCGGCTCTTCTCCCTTGATGGTCCCAGAGACCTCCGCTCCTAGACTGGAGAGTTAATAACTCCCTCCCTTGCTACCAAACGTCTACCTTTACATTTCCAACCCTCACAATCAGTCCTGATAATTCACTATTGTATCAATCACTACTGTATCACAAGTGACCCTTCTGCATTTTATTTCATCAGCTCCGCCTAGACAGATTGGATATTACTCACTGGAGATTCTGCCTTCCTCCATGCCCCCTAGCTCTAGGTTCCCTCTTGAAAGCTTGTAAGCCTGTCACTTCTTGTCTTTGTGGTCCCTCCCCCGCATTTGGGTATCCAATGTCCAAGTTGCCCATCTCTGTCTACTCTGTGTGTGGGTGTGAATGTTTCTTGCTGTGAGGGTTTGTTCCCTCTTTTGGGTTACTGCATCCATAGGTGTAGATCAAGTTCATCAAATTGTCTCAGATCACTCTTCCCCCCTCCCCCTTCTTTCTTCTCCTGGTTGAGTTCTGATCATCCATTCATCAGGACCAGGTCACGTGGGTACCATCTGCAAGTGTGTGTGTTCTTGTGCATATGCCCTCTCTTCCTATCAGCTGGTAGCTTCACTCTCCACTCTAGTCCTCTGTGGCCATACCACTGACTCTGGTCTCCCCACACTGCCCCAGGTCTCCCCACATTGCTGGCCAACAAGGTCCCCATCTGGGTTCACAGAAGCCCAACGAACATTGTAGGGCTTAGCTTGCCGCTTCATTGCTGCTTTTACCCCACTTCCCCCTATTGGCGATGCGTGTGGTCACCAATCAGGGCGCTTATTTCCGTTGAGTCTTAGTCTTGGAAGGGGGTTTGCATTAAGGGGACCGGACCACTTGCCTTGATGTTTCCTGGACAAGTAAATTGTTTGTTCTTGTAGTAACAGTCCATCAGCCTCTATTGTTTTGTATTTTTCCTGTAGGTCTTTCTTTCAAGAAGTATCTTCTGTTCTTCTAGCCGCTCCAGGCTAGTTTGCTCATCCTTTCAAGAGGGAATTTCCCATCTCTGGCGATCTGGATGTGGTTCAGGCTTCTACCTATTGTCTTATGTATTGCAAAGGCTCTGCAGGAATCCTCCTTCACTGGACACTTTGTAGCCCCATTTTAGGTATTCCAAGAGCAGCTTTAAGTTTATTGTGCAGAAAAACTATATGGCAAGTACAGATAGTTCCCTTATATTGATTCTCCCTCCTCCATCACTGTTTCTCCTATTATTAGCATATTACATTCTTGTTGTATATTTGCTACAACTGATAAAGCAAATTGATGCAGTATTACTAACTAAAGTCCGAAATTTACATTAAGGCTCGCTGTGGTTTTTTACTTACAGACCTGTGTATTTTGACAAACACACCATGCCATGTGCCCACCAGCATAGCACATATACTCTCCTAACAATTTCATCCCTCCTCCTCTCTCCATGAGCCCTGGCAACCACTGAGGTAACACAGTGGCTTAAGCATTGCAGCTATTCAAGCATACCAGCTACTCCATGGGAGAAAGACATAGCTGTCTGTTCCTATAAAGATTTACAGTCCTAGAAACCCATGGATCAGTTCTACTCTAGCCTATGACTTTACTATGATTCAGAATCCACTTAACAGCTGTGGGATCTTTTTGTTGCCTCAGTTTTGTACTTTCATATATATATATAGTTATAGTTATAAAATATGTTGCTTTTACAAACTGACTTATTTCACTTAGCAATATGCATTTAGGATTCCTCTGTCATTTGGTAGCTTGAGGGCTCATTCCTATTTATCACTGAATAATTCTCCATTGTCTGTGCCACAGTTTGTAACACAGATACGATTTTTTAACAGCAAATATTATATCTTTAACTTATTCTAGTATTTCCTATAGAAGCAAATACATTGAGATGTGCAAAATGTATTTATTGAAGTGAAATGAAAGGTCAGATATCTTTCTTTTGAACATTTTCTGTCTGCAGAGTAAACTAACACAAATATTTAAAAAAAGTTACCTTAATGTAGAAATGTAAACTAATATATTTTAAAGTGTGGTTTCATATGACATGTAATTCCTAGTGGCCAAAGATATGTCTTAAGTTCGTCAAGTAAGTTCTGATTCGTAGTGACCCGGCATAGGGTTTCCAAGAAGTAACTGGTGTGTTTGAACAACCAACCTTTCTGTTAGCAGTCCAGTGCTTATTCTACAGTACCATACCAGGACTCCAAGATATGTCTTAGTTACTTTAAAACTTTAATTGGTGGTATTTTTTTCCTAAACATACTAATACTTTAAATGTAAAATTGTCTAAATATTTTGTATTTTTCCACTTCTCTTAATAAACAGTTTCCTGACCATTTTCTCTATTTCAAATCCTTAGTTCCTCAAGATCTGTTCATAAATTCTTTCTAGATTATTCTTTCTACATAATAAAATAACTTCCACTGCCACCAGAGTAAATTACATGCTTCCTTGGCATGACTCAGAGTCTCTGGGTAGTGCATTTGACTGCTAGCCAAAAGGTTGGCAATTTAAATCCACCCAGAGGCACCTTGGAATCCTGGGGTGACACTATAGGGTAAGCACTGGACGGCTAACCATCAGGTTCAAACCCATCAATCAATCCTCAGAAATCCTATAAATAGTGGCTGAGTTGGAACCTACTCAACAGCACTTAACAATATCAACACAGTGGCATCTCAAAAGAAAGACCTAGTTGTCTGCTTCTGAAAGGTCATAGAATTGAAAATCCTGTGGAGCACTTCTACTCTGCACGCAGTGGGTCACCATGAGTGGGAACGGACTTAATGGGAACTGGTTTGGTTTTTCTGTTTGTTATGGTGCAGGTCTAGCAATTTACCTCAGTTCCTACCCCTTGCAGACACCATGCATATTGCAGTCAAATAAAACGACGCTATGTACTATTCTCCAAACCTGTGTCATGTTCTCCTGTCATAGTTGTCTCAAGAATAGATTACTTAATAAGCAAGACAGGCACGTGTATAGAGTATCAACAAAACAGGGGTACCAGTTGTCCAAAGCAAAGACCCATAGATGCCAATCAGACAGGAACAAGAAAATGTGAGCACCACAGTGGAAGGGAACTGACAGGGAAATAAATGGATTGACCATTTTATAAATTTTGTACACAATAACTATGTTTTCATTTTAGACTAATCAAATATAACCTCACGTTCGGTTCTCTCTTATTGACCTCATAAGAAAATGCTTGTTGTTGGTGTTATGTGCCATCCAGTTGGTACAGACTCATTGCGACCATATGCACAACAGAACGAAACGCAGCCCAGCCCTGTGCCAACCTTACAACCATTGCTATATTTGAGCCTATCACTGTTGCCATTCTGCCAATCCACCACACTGGGGGTTGTCCTCTTTTTCTCTGACCCTCCACCTTACCAAGCATGATATCCTTCTCCAGCGACTGTTCTCTCCTGACAATATGTCCAAAGTATGAGAGATGAAGTTTGGCCATCTTGGCCTCTAAGGGCACTCTGGCTGCACTTCTTCCAAAACAGATCTGTTTCTATAGATATAGTCAATTTGATTTCTGTGTATTCTGTCCATTGAGGTCCATATGTATAATTGTCAGATTAGGGAGAAGCAGAGTACAGACCTCTGACAGTAATAACATAGAATACCAGATGAAGCACGTTCAGAGAACAGTCCTAGAACTCTGAACTACATATAAAGGAATATTTAGAAGGATAGAAGACATATTGCTAGCGGGATTTGTAATAGAAGCAAGAAAAGCGGTGTTTTCTGATCTGCAGCTGCCAGTGGGTGCTGGAGCCGCTATTTTGGATGTACTGGAGTAGGAACAGGGTCAGAGGAACACTCACACTGCAGAGGTCTGACCAATTGTTGGAGATAAATGTGTGAACTTTTTTTTTTTTTTTTTTTTTCCTTTTCATTGGTTTCTCACAGTCTGCGCACCTCTACTCTGGTGACTAGAAGGGGTACCTGAGCGAGTGGACACTCTCCCTCTCCTGGAGGGTTCTAATATACATGTTCATGGATCTGCTCAGCAAAGACCACAGCGCACAGAATCTAAGAAGGGGGCAGAGTCAGCAGGAACTGCTTAAAACAGAACGGTCTCTCAGAACAGCTCCAGCCAGCTAAGCAAGGAGCATTAAAGTCATACTTGTATTTTGCTATGTTTTGTGTTTTTGCAATTATAGGCTGTAGTATCCAATCTTTTTTTTTTTTTTTTTTTTTGCTGTTGTGATTCTATTTTTTTGTTCTTTGGTTCCCCTTTTACCTTGGGTGGGTTGGTGGGGGCTCTTTCTCTCCCTATGTTACACAAGAAGAGAGAGCAACTGCAGTCATATAGTTAAGCTACAATCACACCCTATAAAATGCCACCATCTAGGCAAGAGCCAATACCAGCTACTATATACCAGATAGACAGCCAAAACCTGCTACAGTTATTCTGAGTTCAGTAATAAGAAAAGTGAAAAGGGAAACCCATCTCCTGATCACATATACCTGGAGGCAATCAGAAAGCTTAATAATACATCAACATATATTCATTTAATTAATACAAACACATCTAATTATTGAAAATGTCCCCAGACAGTCAAAGATTTCGGCACATGTCCAGAAACAAGATAGAGTAACTGAAATAAATGAGCTGCAGGTAGACTTAGAATTTCCATAGGAAGGAGGACAAGCTTTGGAATTGTCTGAGAAGGAATTCAGGAGAATGATGCTGAGGTGCATCCAAATGCTCCACATAGGGGTTGAGAAAAATAAGGAAAAAGTCAGGAGAGTGCTATAGGAACAATCAAATATAGAAATAGCATTGGAAACAATTCAAAACCTGCAAAAAGAGGTCCAAAAGGTTAATAATAAAATATCAGAAATGGACAATACACTGAAAGGGTAAAGGAGTAGAATTGAAGTGATGGAAGCTAGAACCAGTGATCTGGAAGACAAATGTCTCAATACTGCTAAGATAGAAGAGCAAGCAGAAAAATGGACTTAAAAATCTGAAGAAAATCTAAAATTCATGTGGGACAACATGAAGACTAGTAACTTGAGAATTATTGGAATTCTGGAACAGGAAGTGTCACTGAAGACCACAGAGGAGACAGTTGAAGAGATTCTGGAAGAAAATTTCTCTAACATCCTGAAAAATGAAAAGATAAGCATTCAAGAAGCTCAATGAACCCCAGGAAGGATAAGCTCCAAAAGAAAATCACTGAGACATATCATAATCAAGCTCTCCAAAATCAAAGATAAGGAGAGAATCATGAAAGCAGCTAGGGAAAAGAGAAGTGTTACTTACAAAGGCAAACAAATAAGATTAAGCTCGGCTCTCTCAGCAGGAACCATGCAGGCAAGAAGGCAATGGGGAGACATGTATAAAACCCTGAAAGAAAAAACTGCCAACCAAGAATTGTCTACCCAGCAAAGCTGTCAATAAAATATGACAGTGTAATAAAAACATTCCAGGATAAACAGAAGCTGTGGCACTGTGGGTTAATGCACCAGACTGCAAAGCCGTAAGTACTGTAAGGTCAGCGATTCAAGCTCACCAGCTCCTCCTCGGAAACCCTATACAGGGTTGCTATGTGTCGGAATTGACTCGATGGCACTTAACAACAACAAGGAACTTTGTCAGAGCCAACCCAGCACTTCAAAACATCCTAAAGGGAGTTCTTTGGACTAAGAACCAACAAGAACATACAATAACCAGAGACTGACATATGTGGCAACACCACCCAGAACTTGATTGACAGATAGAAGAGTCCAGAACAGAACTACAAGAATGAATTCAGAGGATCTGGGAGGTCAGTATATGATCAAAAAATTTCAATGTGAATGAAGGTAAAAATATAGGAACAGAGATCCAGGTGATGAGAAGGTCAGGTAGATTGCAGGGTAAACTAGATTATTTTAAATGGAGGAAAAGTTAATGGAATATAGGATAACCTCAATGAAAATTAATACTTCACAACACACCAAGAAAATGAAAATCCAAGAACATGGAAACACTAAAAATATGAAGCTTAAGAAAAGATACTCATACTAAAAGAAAGAAAGAAAGAAAATTCTTTGTTGGCTACCAGGGGTGGGAGGGAAGGGAAGTTAGATCACAGGTTAGGGGATAGACACATCATAGCTCTGGTGTTAGGGAGGGCAATACACAAGAGGGGAGGGGATAGAAAAACAAAGTAGATACAGGAATACTTTGGTAGGTTTGCATGGGCTAAATAAGACAGAGGGAAATAGTGATGTATGCTCAACCTTGGAACAACAGGACTCTGTAATACAGGGATCGAGACATAGTCTGAATGGGTAAAAGAGGGTTGAATGTTGGTTTCCCTTGCCTACTATTGTAAAATAGATACTTGAGTGGGATAAAAAGGAATATTGGAAAACATGATTACAGAGAACTTGTAAGCCTGTCTTCAGCCTATAACTGATTTTAATATCTAAAAGGGGTTCTAGAACTTCCCAGTGAAATAGGCTTCTTGCAGATCCTGTGTAGTGTATAGAACCTAAGGTGGAATCCTGAGCCCCATCCAGAACCTTCTGAGGTGGGACAATCCCATTTGAAAGGACATAAAGGCCAGCCTGGAGCAGCTAGAGAAACAGAAGATATTTCGAAAAATAAAAAACAAAAATGGCAGTCTGATTGGTTACTACAAAAACAAGCAAGTTGTTCACCGGGGAGCCATCAAGGCAAGTAATCGAGACCCTTCAGGACAACCCCTCCTCCAAGACTGAAACTCAAAGGGAACACATGAGCAGGCATGTAAGCTTGCTGGCAACCCCGTTGGTCTACTGAATAGTGGAAGTGGGAGAAAGGCAGCAATGAAGATATGAGCTGAGTTTGACCATCTTTCATAGACGCCCATTGACCTGGAGATGAGAGAGAAAAGAGAAAGTGCTGGTTTGTCCAAAGTGGGTGAGACCTGAGGACTCCTAAGCCCATGGACAAGGCTCTAGCCACAGAGGGCTAGAACTGAGAGTGAAGCTTCCAGCTGATATGAAGTGAGCGAAGACACACAAGAATGCCCAAACTTGCAGATAGTACACATTTTACCTAGCTTTGATGGCTTGATGATCAGAACTAAAATAGAGGAAGATTTTTGATAAAGGACACAAGTGTAAATTGCTGCACTTTGCTTAACGTGACCTATACTTATAGATGTAGTAACTCAAAGTACCAACCGAAAGGGAATAGGTCATCACATCAAGGATCAAGCATATCCCCTCTGTACAAAGGGTTGATAGGGATGGGCAACTTAGATATTGGCTACTTAAAATGGGGGGAGGGGGGGCTATAAAGGCACAATGTGGCTGGCTTACAAGTTTTCAAGAGGGAGTGTAGCTTCAGAATGTGGAGGAAGGTAGCATCCCCATTGAATAGTTTTCATTTTGTCTAGACGGGTCTGGTGAAAGGAGACGGGGATTCTTATGATTCAATAGTGAATAATTGTTATCATGACAAATTGCAATTATCACAACTGTAAACTTAGCTTTGTAACATAAAGGAGGGAGTAGTCAATCATACAATCCAGGAACAGAGGATCCTAGGACCATCAAGGAAGAAGAACATGAGCAGAATGTGGGACAGTATCCAGTGATGGAGGCAGAGATGATGATATGGAGAGATAGAGCAGCAGAGGACTCCAGACTCATGGAAAGAGAAAGGCTGAGTGCTGGCCACCAAGAGGTAAGCTTTCAGAATGTGCCCTTTGGTTGTTTAAATGATTATATATCCCTGAGTGTTTTTGTGTACATATTTTTTAAAAAATGGAAAAGAAGCAAATACTGTTGAATGGTGATGCATGGAGGGGATTGTAATCATTGCAATGATACGAAATATGATAGGATGAGTGCTAAATTGATGTTCTCCTATGGAAGAGATCCGTATTTGTGCCCGTTCCAAAGAGACATGACCCAATGGAATGTGGAAACCATTGTACAATCTCTTTGATATTCCATGCAAGTAAAGTTATACTAAAGATAATACAGAAATGGCTGCAAGCATACATTGACAGGGAACTGCCAGAGGTTCCAGCCAGATTCATAAGAGGCTGTGGAACAAGGGATATCATTGCTGATGTCTGATGGACCTTGGCTGAAAACAGAGAATAACAGAAAGATGTTTATCTGTGCTTTATTGACTATGCAAAGGCTTTCAATTGTGTGGATCATGACAAGCTATGGACAATATTGCGAAGTATGAGTACTCTGAAACACTTAATTGTGCTCATGAGGAACCTGGACCTGGACCAAGAGGCAGTTGTTTGAACAGAACATGGGAACACTGAATGCTTGAAAATCAAGAAAGATGTGCCACATGGTTGTGTTCTTTCACCATACTTATTCAACCTGTATGCTGAGCAACTAATCTGAGAAGCTGGGTTATATGAAGAAAAACGTGGCATCCGGATTGGAGGAATACTCATTAACAGCCTGAGATATGCAGATGATACAACCTTGTTTGCTGAAAGTGAAGAGGACTTAAAATATTTACTGATGAAGATCAAAGAGCACAGCCTTTGGATTGCATCTCAATGTAAAGAAAACAAAAACCTTCACCACTGGACCAATAAACAACATCCTTATCAACGGAGAAAAGACTGAAGTTGTCAAGGACTTCATTCTTGGATCAACTATCAACACTCATGGAAGCAGCAGTCAAGACATCAAACGACATATTACATTAGGCAAATCTGTTGTACAAGACCTTTTAAAAGTGTTGAAGAGCAAAATGTCAGCTTGAGGGCTAAGATACGCCTGACCTAAGCCATGGTATTTTCAATAACCTCATATGCATGTGAAAGCTGGACAGTGAATAAGAAAGACTGTAAAAGAATTGGTGCTTTTGAGTTATGGTGTTGGAGAAGAATATTGAAAGTGCCATGGGCTGCAAAAGGAACCAACAGGTCTGTGTTGGAAGAAGTGCAACCAGAGTGCTCCTTGGAGGCCAGCATGGTCAAACTTCGTCTCTCATACTTGGGACATATTGTCAGAAGGGACCAGTCACTGGAGAAGGATATCATGTTTGGTAAAGTGGAGGGTCAGAGAAAAAGAGGAGACTCCCAGTGAGATGGATTGCCAAAGTGGCAGCATCAATGGGCTCAAGTGTGGCAACAATTATGAGATTGGCCCAGGATCAGGCAGTGTTTAGTTCTGTTGTGCATGTGTTCGCTATGAGTCGGTACCGACTTGATGGCACCTAACAACAACAACAATGTAAACTATCACTCAATGCACAATAAAAGTTTTTTTTAAAAGATATTTACAATAAAGAATTCATTGGTCTTGCAAAATTTAAGAATACGCTTGTTGTTGTTGTTAAGTACCGTGGAGTCGGTTTCGACTCATAGCGACCCTGTACAGGGTTTCCGAGGCTGTTAATCTTTACGGGAGCAGAACGACTCATCTTTCTACCACAGAACAGCTGGTAGTTTCGAACCGATGACCTTGTGGTTCGCAGCCCGATTCATATCACTACGCTACCAGAGCTCTCAGAACTATAATCACATGACGTACGATGGCATGTGATTATACCAATTTCTTCTAACAACTTCTATCAGTTCTCAATATGAAATTAAGATGCATTGGTAATCACTGGTGATTGGAATGTGAAAGTTGAAAA
Source organism: Chrysochloris asiatica (assembly GCF_000296735.1). NCBI lineage: Eukaryota > Metazoa > Chordata > Mammalia > Afrosoricida > Chrysochloridae > Chrysochloris > Chrysochloris asiatica. The sequence continues at coordinate 4,295,220 of NW_006408754.1, forward strand.
CAAAGATGAAGGATCAGTAGTTAAAAATAAGGCCTTGGTGATAGAAATAATGCTGGAAATCACATGATAGAATTTTTCAAGACCAACAACTTATTCATTATAAATACCTTTTTTAAACAACCAAAAAAGTTTTATATACATGGACTCACCAGATGGACTTCAAAGGATTAAAATTGACTGCCTCTGGGCAAGAGATGATGGAGAAGCTCCATGTCATAGTTCATATCAAGGCCAGGTTCCAGCAGGCAGAGGAACCATCAATTGTTCATATGCAAATCAAGGCAGAAGCTAGACAAATTAAAACAAATCAACAAGAGCCAAACTATTACCTTAAATATGTCCCATCTGAATAAACTTGGAGATCATCTCATGAACAGATTTGGTACGTTAGACATTAATGACCCAAGATCAGAAGTGTTGTGGGAAATCAAGAATATATATGAAGAAAGCAAAAAGTTATTAAAAAGACAGGAAATAAAGAAAGACCACAATGGCGTCAGAAGAGACTTTGAAACTTGCTCTTAAACCTAGAGAAGCTAAAGTGACTGGAAGAAATGATGAAGTAAAGGAGTTGAACAGAACATTGCAAAGGGCAACTTGTGAAGACAAAGTAAAGTGTTATAATGAAATGTTCTAAGACCTGGTGATAGAAAACTGAAAGGTAAGAACATGTTTAGCATTTCTCAAGCTGAAAGAACTAAAGAAAAAAATTCAGGCCTCGGTTTGCAATATTGAAGGATTCTATGGAATCCTTAGGTGATGCTATAGGATAGGCACTTGACCATAAGGTCGATTTAAACTGCAAGGTTGGCAATTCAAATACACCAGCCACTCGTCGAAATTCCTATACAGGGTCACTATGAGTTGGAACCAACTCGAAGGTATTTAACAACAACAACAACATGGGCAAAAACTTCAGTCCTGGTGTGGCACTGTAGGATAAGCACTTAGCTGCTAACTGCAAAGTTGGTGGTTCAAACCCACTAGCTGCTCCTTGGAAACCCTTTACAGAGTCACTATGAGTTGCGATGGACTCTAGCGCACTTAACAACAACAATGGGCAAAATACTGAATGATACAGAAAATATCAAAAGAAGATGGAAGGAATACTGAGTCACTTTACTAAAAAGAATCGGGAAGTGTTCAAACATTTTAAGAGGTAGCATATAATCAAGAATTGAGGGTATTGAAGGAAGAAGTCCAAGCTACACTGAAGGCATTGAATATAAACAAGACTCCAGGAATTGATGGAATAAAAATTGAAATCTTTCAGCAAATTGATGTAACGCTGGAGGCTCTCACTTGGCAGCTACCTGGCTAACCAATTGGAAGAGATCCATATTTGTGTCCATTCCAAGGAAAGGTAATCCAGCAGAAGGTGAAAGTCATTATTCAATATCATTAATATCACATGCAAGTAATGTTTTGCCAAAGATAATTTTAAAACTATTGCAGCAGTACCTTGACAGGGAACTGCCAGAAATTCAGGCTAAATTCAGAAGAGGAATAAGAGCTATCATTGCTGACATCTCATGGATCTTGACTGAAAGCAGAGTATACCAGAAGTTTACTTGTGCTTTGTTTACTAAGCAAAGGCATCAGACTGTGTGGATAACAAAGTATGGATAACATTGTAAATAATTGGTATTCCAAGCACTTGTGTTCATGAGGAACATACACATAGACCAAGAGACAGTTATTTGAAAAGAACAAGGGGATAATGAATGGTTTAAAATCAGGAAAGGTGTGCACCAGAGTTGTAACCTTTCACCATACTCATTCAAACTGTATGCTGAGCAAATTGTCTTAGAAACTGGATTTTATAAAGAAGCACGTGGTATCAGGATTAGAGGAAGATTCATTAGCAATCTGGGATATGCAGATGATACATCCTTGCTTTCTGGGCTTAAAATATTTACTGATGAAGATCAAAGACTCCAGCCTTCATATGGATTGCCCCTTAATGTAAAGAAACAAAAATCCTCACAACTGGGCCAATAAATAACATCATGATAAATGGAGAAAAGATTGAAGTTGTCAAAGTCTTCATTTTGCTTAGATCCACAATCAATAATCATGGAAGCAGCAGTCAAGAAATCAATGACATATTTCAAAAGACCTTTTAAAGTACCAGTTTGATGACTAAAATGCTTATGACCCAAGCCATGGTATTTTCAATTGCCTCATAAGCATGTGAAATTGGATAATGATAAAGAAGACCATAGAAGAACTGATATATTTGGTTTATGATGTTGGAGAAGAATATTCTATGTACCACGGACAGCCAGAAGAACAAACAAGTCTGTCTTAGAAGAAGTACAAGCAGAATGCTCCTAGGAAGTAAGGATGGCAAGACTTCATCTCTTATACTTTCAACATGATATCAGGAGGGACCAGTCCCTGGAGTAGGACATCATGCCTGGTAAAGTGGAGGGTCAGAGAAAAAGAGGAAGACCCCAATGAGATGAATTGCCACAGTAGCAGCAGCAATGGGCTCAAGCATGACAACATTTGTAAGGATGATTCAGACCCAGGAAGTTTTTCATTCTGTTGTGCATGGGATCACTTGAGGATACCTAACAACAACACTGATGTATCTGCTCCTGTGCAAAACTAATGAAAACACGACTTCAGTATCAGTATACCCTTCCAATTGCAATCACTGTCCTACCATCAGATATTAGCACTAGTCCAATCAACTGTGAAGTCTCAACTTCCAAGGATGGAAAGCAAGTAAGTGCACAAGATTTAACGTACTCATTCAAGATGAAAAATACTCATGGAGATCTATAAAGGGCCCACCAACAAACAATGTATGACAAACAATTGAAATTACTTTTGACTGCTTTGTAAGTATTATTTCTTTGACTATCCAGATCTTAAAAACAAAATTACATGTTCCAAATCAATTATTTTTACTTACTAATTTTCAAATATAAAATCTTGTGTTGAATCCAAATTTGAATGTAAATTTTATTATACTTGCTTTGCACATTTTATTTATTTTCAATTATTCAAATGTATTTGCTACAGTAGAACCAAACTATTAAATTGTCATAATTTTATATCCAGGTAAAATGAGACTAAGTAGAGTACAAAAATGAAACATCATAGAAGGTAAAAAGAAAAGGATTTGTGAATCCCTAAAGACAGTTCCAAGATTATCTTCCTTTTAAAATCATAATGAAACAGAAGAGGCTTTTTCCATTGAATGCTTGAGTTTAATGGATACAAATCATTGTGCTAGTACCACTAGTGCTGAAATTATGAATAGCAATATGAAAGGAGATGGGGATAAGATTCTTATGATTCAATAGTGAGTAATTGTTATCATGACTAATTGCGACTGTAACAAAATGGGAAGAGGGGTGGAATAGTTAATCTTACAGTCCAGGAACAGAGGACCCTAGAACCATCAAGGGAGAAGAGCATGAGCAGAATTTGGGACCCTAACCAGAGAAGCAGTGACACCAGAGATAGAGGCGAGATGATGACATCGAGAGATACAGCAGCTGAGGACTCTAGACTCATAGAAAGAGAAAGGCTGTGTGCTGGTGGCCAGGATGCAGGCTTACAGAATGTGCCCTTTGGTTCTTTAAATGATTATATATTTCTGAGCATTTTTGTGTACATCCCCAAAACAAAAAGAAAACAAAACAAAAAACAGAGGGAATAGAAGCAAATACTGTTGAATGATGATCCACGGAAGAGATTTTAATCATTGCAATGAAACGATGAGTGTAAAGCCAATGTTCTGCCATGTAAACTATCACTCAATTCACAATAAAAACTTAAAAGAAAAAAAAGTCATTCCAGTGAAAAAAATTACAAAGCAAGAATTTCATTATTTATGTGAAGTTTGAAAAATTGATTTTTCTAAGTGCAAAGACCAATCCAATGACAATGCTGCCAATATTTCATGGCATTATAAAGACATGCAACTGAAAATTTTAGAATGTAATGAATATGCCAGTTTCATACCATGTGCTGAGCATTCACTTAGTCTTGTAGGACACAGTGCAGTAGATTTTTATCTGGAAACAGTTGGGGGTTTTTTCTACTAAGCTGCCCTATGGATTTTTTGCTGCCTTACTTACTGATGGGCAGTTTAGGCAAGGATTGAGTATTAAAATGTCTTTTTTACATGCAGGGAGCACATGCAATGGCATGGAGTATATTCCTGGAGTCATAACTCTTATTCTAGATGCTTTAGAAAATATCATTGAAGACTAGACACCAAAAAGAGATACCAAAAGAGAAACTAAAAACATCATCAACAAAACGCAAACATTAGAGTAGGTATTTATGTTGGTTATGTGCAATTGTATCTTTAGCAGTTTCCTAAGACAAGTCAAGCGCTTCAAGATTCAAAAGTAAATGTGAAGCCACGCACAGGTCTCTACCAGTCATTAAGAGGCTACTTACATAATTTAAGAGATGATTTTGATAACAGCAAAACAAATACTGCTAATTGTCAAGCAATTCACTATTGCAGAAGCATTAGAAAGAAAGAAACAAATAGCATGAGAGTTTAAGGAGTATCATTGAGTTCCAGAGATCAATTTCTCATAATCACAAACTTCAGATATGTTATTAGGAGGGACCAGTCCCTAGAGAAGGACATCATGCTGGTAAAGTGGAGGGTCAGCGAAAAAGAGGAAGATCCCCAATGAGATGGATGGTGCAGTAGCAGCAGTAATGGGCTAACGCCTAACAATAATTGTAAGGATGGTGTAAAACGAAGCAGTGTTTCCTTTTGTTATGCATAGGGTTGCTATGCATTGGTGCTGCTGACCTAAAAACAACAATGATTCTGTGATAGAAGATAAAATACAATGCTTTACACATATTCCTAACTTTAATGACCACTAACTGTGCAAAAGAATGCTCATTTTCATCCTAAAGAGAATCAAAAACATTCAACATACAACAATGATTCAAGAAGAACGTGATTCAATATCCTTAGTTTGTTAGATAAGCCCTGGACTGCTAAATGCAAAGTTTGTTGTTCAAACTCATTAGCTGCTCCTCAGAAACTCTGTGTTGTTGTTAAGTGTCGTCAAGTCGATTCTGTCCCATAGCGACCCTGTACAGTGTTTCCAAGGAGTAGCTGGTGAGCTTGAACCATTCAGAAACTCTATTCAGGGTCAATATGAATCAGAACTGGCTGGATGACACACAACAAAAATAAAACATTGTTTAAAAAGTTTTAAGAATAAAGAATAAAAAGATATGTTTAATTACAACTTGTGGAGATACAAAAATTATCTAAAAATGAAATCTAAAGATTTGTTGCAATATTTCTTTTATAATTATTAAAAGAAAGAAAGAAAGAAAGATGTGTAGGCAGTGCCCAATCTCCTCTGACTTCACGAAGGAAAAAGAGAATCAAACTCCATAGCAGCCCAAGGTCAATTCCTAGGGGGCTGAGGTCAGACATGCCTCCAGTCTTCTACCTTCTCTACCAAATCTGATACAAACCATCCCTCCCATGTTACTCTCTACTTCTCTGTTGGATTTGATAATCCCTTTCAATGACCACACAGAACTCAGAGACGATAGTCATGATTATGAAGTTAATTAGGGAAGGTAGAATCAGAAATGGTCAGGATACAGTTCTCAGCTCAGGATAGCCTCATTTCACCCTTTTTGTTGTTTTGAGGGAGTGTTTTTTTGTTTTTGTTTTTGTTTTAGCTTTTTTAGGGCTGCTGATAACAGCCTAGTGGTCACTCCATCCTACTATAAACCTCAACCCAAAGCATGGGTCAGCAAAGCCAGCTCCCCCAATTAAGTGCCTGAAGGCACCCCACTCCAAGAGCAAGCCTCTTGCCCAAGGCGCTCAGCTTTCTCATTCCCTGGGCTCTGTCTGGCTCTTGGTTCTGTTGCCATTCCTCTGGTGTCACAGCTTTGTCTCTTGGGTCAAGGAGAGTCAGCGCGCAGGAATCTCTGGGTCCAGTGGACTCACTCCACTCCTGGCTCTTCTATCTTGTTGATAGCAAGAGCCCCCTTCTTGCTTTTTGGATGGCTCATTTTAAACTCAGCAGGATGCCAAAACTGACCACCTCCCTCATTAGATTTCCAAGTTCTTACAATCACTATGAGTCCTGTTAACAATCATTCTCAACCGAGTCATACATTCTATCAGCATCTTCTTCCACCTTCTCTTACCCAAACCCATCAGGCAAAGAAGTTGTTTGGTGGGAGTTATAAAGATTTGGGGTAGAAGAGCCAGTATGAAGTACTTCACTGCACTGATCATTAAATTTTTTATGACATTTTTCATTTGTTCATTTATAAGTAAAGCATTTATTACTGAACACGTCTCAAAGTTGAAGTTTAAACTGCTTAAAGCAAAACTGATGAAGGCCAGTTTGTCATTGTGGTAGATGAACAGTATTTTACACTGATTGTTGGAACAATAATTAAGTTCACTAACTAATTTTCTTTGCCGTTGAACATGTGATATATTCTTTTTGTAGAAAATTGGTATATTGTAAAAATCTTAGTACTCTGTGTCATCTAAAAAAATTGTATAATTCAGTTCATCTCATTCCACTAAAATGACATATGCTACTTTTGAGCTTAATATTATTAAACTAATATTATGTTGTTGTTATTATTAAGTGCTGTTGAGTTGGTTCTGACTCATAGTAACCCTGTATAGGGTTTCCAAGGAGCTGCCGGTGGTTTGAACCATCAACCTTGCAGTTATCAACCAAGTGCTTATCCTACAGCACCATAAAAAGATATTACATCATGGATAGTTCTCTCACACCCATATATATAACCCACAAATCCCATTCAAATGAGTGAGTAAACAGAAGAGAAGGGGCACCACAGATTATCAGTATTTAGGGTCCTGGCATGCCTTAAACCAGTCTTGCTTACCATACACTCTCTACTATTTTATAAGTAGACAGGTATTAGCAGTTTCCTATATGACAAGATTTAAAGGTCTTATACTAGGACAGACATGACCTGAAAAACACGTGCATTGTATGCTGAAGGTCACTATTTATATTTGTCTTTGGAGTTCGCTCTTTTTGGTAGATTAGCTTTGCTTATTTCATTTTGGTACTCTTCCAAACTATTAAAAAAAAAAAATTCTAAAAGACAGTCTTCAAACAGTATAATAAACTGGCTCTTGACATACTATAAACTGTGAGCGGAACATCTTTCCTAGTAATTCCTAGTTACTCCTTACATAGAAAGAGTACTGGCAAAGGAACAACTGACAGACATTGATTTGTTTCAAGTCCAGTTTAGTTGACTGTTACTCTTGAGTTGACTTCTTACGAACGTTGTATTCTATCCTTGAGCCAAAAGATGATTTTGAAGAGAATAAGGAAAGTCTTGGTAGATCACCTTTATTGTGAGCCTACTCTCAATAAAACACCGATACTGTTTGAAGTCTTTATGTGAATAATCTTTTTCACCTTGCTCTGTAATCCCATGAAATAGGTACAGTGTATTTTAGAACACAGAGGCTCACAGGGGTTGAGTAGATAACCCACAGTCACAGAGCTAGTAAATGGTGGAACAGCATTTAAATCCACGTCATCTAATCCAAACCCTGTTTTAGCCACCATGATATATTGGTTCTTTATATCCAAGTGTAAGCAACCATCTAGCGAAGATTGATCAAACACTTTTTTCTGTTAGCACCACATCTGCCCTCAGGGCAAAAGGACTCTCCCCAACAGTTGTATGCACAGAAGAGAATCATCTGATACTGATCAGGTTTAACTGTGATTCTCAACCTAGTCGGCTTTTTCTGGCACTCTTTCAAATAGAAATGCATGGGCCCTGTTTTGATTTAAGGATTTAATTGGTCTGGGGTGGAGCGCCATTCTCTGTAGTTTCTAAAAGCTAATGATTCTAAGGAGAATCACTATGGTGCTGTTGTCATCAATAAGTGGAAAGAATAAGGCTTTAATTTCACTGGGGAGGAGTCCACATATTCAAAGTGCAGAGAGCAGCACTTGAAGGCAGAGAGACCGCCAGACCTCTGTTCTCTGACTCCAGCCGCATATCTCAGTCAGGCATTAGCTCCATTCTGGCCTCGAGGAGCCATGAGAAGCCAGGCTGGCTGGGCGGATGGGAACATATGGGCTTCAGTCAGTGTCCCAGACCCTGACAAACCCAAAGCCCTGGCAATGGCCCAACAAGCAGGTGTAATCAGAATATCTCAGGGGATATTTAGAGCAGATCCCTCAGCAGGCACAGCTTCTAAATTTGTCTTCGAGAATGATTAATCTGTTTAAGCAAATTCCTCGAGCATAATTAAGGTGTACTAATCAAGGAAGGAGATTGTTATGCAGGCGGCTCAGGCATTGATATGGTAGAAGGAGCTCGTGACCAAAAGGCCTCTGTAACCTCATGGAACCAGTGAAGGTGACAAAGTAGGTCCAGTCAGGGAGGTAGAAGATTGTTTGAAATCAAAGCTCAAAGGAGGTGTCACGCTGGTGGGGGTTCAGGTTACTTACTAATGGCCGTAGGATCTACAGCTGTGTTTGTGGACATGGATGCTCTTAGACCAGAATGAACAGTTCAAGGGAGGTTCATACTGGATACATGGGTCCCTGGTGGCATCAGAGACTGGGAAATAGAATGTCCAGGTTCCTTGGGAGGAAGAACCTTTGGGAGGGAAGGCTGCTTCTCCAGAGATTACTTGAGATATGTATGTGTCTACATTCTGTCTATATACTTCCCACTCCAGGGGAGTAGATGTTACTGGTGATGGGCCTGGGTCAAGTGAGTGAGAGTCATATGTCCTCCTAGCATCAGAAAGTCATGTGACACCTAGCATCAGAAAGAAATTTGCCTTGCCCCCATTCACTTGTTATTCTTTTTTTTCCCTTCTCTAGAAAATTTTAATACCACTAAAAGATAGGTAAAACTAATTTCTAGAGGAAACATTTGGCATTAAATATTTTCTTAATCATCACTCTCATCTGCTTCTATCAAAACTCTATGAATACTTTGGTTGATTGTTGATTGGTTATATACCATGCAGTTGGTTCCAACACACAGCGGCCCTGCATAGGGTTTTTTTTTTTTTTTTTTTTTCATGTTTTATTGTGAATTATGTGATAGTTTACATGGGAGAACATTAGTTTTACACTCATCCTATCATATATTGTTTCATTGTCATAGTTACAATCCCCTCCATGCATCATCAACCAACCAAAGTGTATACCCTGTAAGCCTGCCCGCCGCCCCCCCTCCCCCCGGGTCCTGAGCACACAGCCCCTCTCTCTCTCTGGGTCTAAAGTCTCCAGCTGTTTCATCTCTCCATGTCATCGTCTCTGCCTCCATCTCTGGCGTCACTGCTTCTCTGGGTAGGGTCCCGCTCTCCGCTCTTCTCCCTTGATGGTCCCAGGGACCTCCGCTCTCACTTGTTATTCTTGAAGAGACATACCAATCTCCCCACTAGCCCCTCTTTTATCCCCTCCCCACACAATACAGTGAAATCTAGAGAACAGAAATCAAATGATGTATTGCTTTAGGCAAAGCTGCTGCATAAGACCTGTTTTAAGTGTTGAAGAGCAAAGATGTCAGTTTGAGGACTAAGATGTGCCTGAGCCAAGCCATGGTATTTTCAATAGTTTCATATGCCTGTGAAAGTTGGACGGTGAATAAGGAAGACTGTAGAAGAATTGATGCATTTGAGTTATGGTGTTGGAGGGGAATGTTAAAAGTATCATTGTTGTTGTTGTTAAGTGCAGTTGAATCAGTTCTGACCCATAGCGATCCTGTATAGCATTTCCAAGGAGCAGTTGGTGAGTTTGAACCACCGATCTTGTGGTTCAAACTGACTTTGCAGTCCAGTGCATTAACTCACAGACTGCCAAAAAAAAAAAAACAAACAAAAAAAAACACCCACAAATCAATCTGTGTGGAAGAAGTACTGTCAGAACGCTCCTTGGAAGCCAGCATGACCAGACTTCGTCTCTCATACTTTGGACATATAACCATGAGGGACCAGTTCCTGGAGAAGGACAACATATTTGGTAAAATGGAGGGTCAGTGAAAAAGGAGAAACCCCAACAAGATGGATTGGCACAGGGGCAGCAGCAATAGGTTCAAGCACAGCAGTGATTGTGAACAGTGTTTCGTTCTGTTGTGCATACGGTCGCTGTGAGCCCAGGCCGACTCGATAGCACATAACAATAACAAGAACAAAGAGAACAGAGTCCCACTAAATCCCATGTTTTGGAAGAGGCTTAGGGGTGAGTGGCTGGGAAAGAGCAGGGGTGACAGCTGAGGGAGCAGCTATGGTTGAATGAATATTTAATTTCTAATTCATCTCACACCATCACATCAGACCCTCTCTACCTCTCTTAACCGTCTTGCTGTGTCACTCTGAACCTCTCAAAAACGCAGATCTGAACTTGCTAGTTTCCTCCTTTAAACTGGATGCATCAAATCAAACTGAGTCACTGGTGAAAACTATAGCTCTCGGTGGGCTTTCTAATTGCCTTCCTAACCCCCATGAGGCTGATTAAATTAAGCACTCTTGAAACCCAGGCTCTTAAAACAGAAAAGGTTCATACGTTGCATGGTCAGAATAGGAAAGATGGTAGTGGAGTTCTCCCTGTCCCGTTTCTTGGACCTAGGGATTGGGACTCTGTGATCACAGACCTCAGATGGCACAGAGGGTTCCCATGGTGAGCTCGTGAGTGAGCTCCTGAGTGAGTAGTGAGCTGGGTACACTACAGACACAGAGGCACATGTGAGGTATAGGTGTGTAGGGAAGGTATCAACACACATAGAGTTGCCTCCTCTTTTACCTGCTCACTAGCTCAACTTCCAGCTGATGTATTATTTTCACAGAGTCCTGGTGTGGCGCTGTGGGTTAATGCGCCAAGCTGTTTGAACTGTAAGGTCAGTGGTTCAAGCTCACCAGCTACTCCTCAGAAACCCTAAACAGGGTTGATATGGGTCAGAACCAACTTGACAGCACTTAACAACAACAAAGACATTAGAATGTAGTTTCTGAGTTTGGGGTACAGATTAATCAGAGGGAAGCAGAATCAACTGTTTGAAGTCAGTGTCGACAAAAATGCTAAGAAAATAAAACAAAACAACACACAAAAAAACTACACCAGTAGTATGTTGTCAAGGTGATTCCAACTCATAGCAACTCTCATTTGTACAAAGTAGAACTGTGTTCCAAAGGGTTTTTTTCCCCTCTGAGGCAAGCTCTTAACAATTTGCACCTTAAAGGGACTCCTGTTAATGGGCTAGTTATGAGCTTTCCAGGAAATCTTGGTGAATATTCAGCTGGGAGGAAGAGAGAGTGCTTGACTCTAAAGAAGAGCACTCCAGAGGTGAGCAAACCTCCATACAGAGGGTAAAGGCCTGCCCTACAAAGTGAAATCCAGCCGCTCCTCAGAAACCCTATACAGGGTCGCTATGTGTCGTGTTGGAGTTGACTCAACTGCAATTAGCAACAGCAACAACAATGGAGTCCTGGTGTGGCACTGTGGGTTAATATACTAGACTGCAATATTGATTTGAACCTCAAGGTCGGCGGTTCAAACCCACTAGTCACTCCTTGGAAACCCTATACAGGTTCGCTATGAGTCAGACCCAATTCAGTGGCACTTAACAACAGTTACCTGGAGTCCTGGTCTAGTGCTCTGGAATAAAGAACTGGGTCGTAAGGGCGGTTTAAACCACAAGGTCGGTTGTTCAAACTTACCAGCCATTCCTTGGAAACCCTATACAAGGTTGTTATTAGTCAGAAACAACTCGATGGCAAGTAAAAACAAACCAACAATAACAGAGTGCCTGGAGTCATGGTGTGCTGCTGTAGGATAAGTACTGGACTGCTAACTGCAAGATTGGTGGTTCAAAGCCACCAGCTGCTTCTTGTGACCCCTATACAGGGTCACTTTGAGTCTGAAAATGACTTAATAGCATTCAACCACGACCACAATGGGGTTCCTAAGGAGCCTTGGTGGTGTTGTCCACCAGCCAGTCACTCCACAGGACAAAGATGTGGCAGTTAGGTTCTGCAAAGATCACAGCCTTGGAAATCCTATGTTGTTGTTGTTATTGTTAAGGGCCATTAAGGAGCAGCTGGTGAGCTTGAACTGTCTACCTAGTGGTTCAAACCAATTTTGCAGTCCAGCTCAGGGCAGTTCTGTTCTGTCCTCTAGGGTTGCTGTGACTTGACTTGATAGCAATAGTGTTTTTGTTTTTCTTGGTTGTCTTTTGTAATGGCCTTCCTAAGGAGTGGTTAAGTGTGTGGCTGCTAACCTTTTGTGGCAGCCAGCTTCTGTGGAGATTACAGCATTGGGAACTTTATGGGGCAGTTCCCCTCTGTCCTACAGGGTTACTATGAGTTACTATGAGAATCACACAATGACAACAGTGGATTCCCTGGGTGACACAAACAGTTAAGCGCTCAACTACTAGCCAAAAGATTGGCAGTCTGAGCCCATTCAGAAGCGCTGTGAAAGATAGGCTTTGGTAAAGCTGACAGCTAAGAAAACCCTATGGAGCAGACTCCTCTGTAACACATCGGGTGACCATGAGTACAGGCTTACTTCAAGGTAACTAGCAACAACAACAATGTGTAACAGCACTGTGTCTCTACAGTAGAGCAGCCACTGGGTCTCTAAGACCTTTGCTTTCATCACCATGCCTGCTGGAGTAATGTCTGGTCTCCACTTCAAGTGTCCCTCTGAGTAGCTTGCACAGTCCTGATTCCTATTAAACTGTTTTCTAAGGTTTGTTGACTAATGTTGAAGACAGATTCCAACTCCTTAGAGAGTACAGCTATGGAACAATGTCAACAGCATTAATGCTCTCCAAATAGAAGATATGTTTAACTCAAATATTTAAACACAAATGCTCTGTTTTGGTACAGTATGCAGGTGACAATGCTTTGCTGCTTTGGATAGCTAGTGAGCGATAGCCACAGTATACACACTTACAGTCATGTTCTCCTGGACAAAGCCATTGAGGTACTGTGTACTGAGCCTCATTTTTTTTTGCAACTAGCTATGCGTTATGTTGACTATTTTTTCTCTCCTGTGGGATAGTATTCCTGCTGAAGTAATGCTTCTCCCTAATCCAGACAGGTCAAGAGTGTGCCCATCACCACTGGACAGAACAAGGGACTGGTGATAGAACATGTATGTGGCTTTATCGGCAGGCTACAGCTCTGTCCTCCTTGAGACTGACGGCAGTGCCATCAAGGTCAGTCCTGTGGACTCAGGCAGAACAACACATATGGTCCCTCATCTGGTGCCTTTGATATTCTGGGCTGGAATTGACTGAGATGCACCAAATTAAAGACCTGAATATACCAAGTAAGGAGGACCCAGTGAAGACTTTTTGAGGCCCAGAGAATAAAACAAAATAAAACAAAAACCCATAGTTACTTTCTGATTGTAGAGAAGGGGGCTTAAAAAGTTCATGGGAAAATGGAATGAAAAGATAAAGGAGTTTTTACATGAACTTTTTGAAGTCCATTCATGTTTTGAAGTAAAATCCCAAAATGTAAAATAAAACCCAAACCTAACAAGTTGCTGTCAGTTGATTTTGACTCATGGTTACCCCTTGTGTTGTGGAATAGAACTGCTCCATGGTGTTTTCAAGACGGTGATCTTTCTCAAGCAGATTGCCAGGTCTTCCTTCCAAGATGCCTCTAAGTAAAAACACAAAATCCCACTACCATCAAGCCGATTCCAATTATTAGTGACCCTATTTAAGGTTTCTGAGACTCTAAGTCTTTATGGAAGTAGAAAGCCTCTTCTTTCTTCTGTGGAGTAGATGGTGGATTTGAACTGCCTTGCGGTTAGCAGTTCTCCTTAAGTAAATGCAAACGGTCAAGTACAAACTTTCAGCTAATAGCGAGTACTTAACCATTTGTACCACTTAGGGTTCCAAAATATAAAACAAGTTAAAAAATGTTGGTGCCATGAATGAATGAATGAATTAGTAGATACATAAATATTCTGTGCTAAGTACCTTCTGTTTGCCTGCCTGGTCCATTCTCTACCTGTCTCCATTCTGTACTGTGTCCTGGGAAACTGGTACTCTGGCTTTCAGTTTGGTTTGGCCAATGGGGAACAGAGCGGGAGATGAAAAGGAGCGAGAAGAATGAAGTTGGTGTAACCACAGGCTGGCTGTGACCATTACCTGACCCTCTTCACATCTGTGTCACCAAGTTCAGATCTCCCTTCCAACATTTGGACCCTTCAGACCTATGGGGAAGGTCAAAGGGCTCTCTGTAACCAGCCAGCTCTAAGACCTTGCACAAGCTTTTGTGTGTCCCTGCACCTTTGTACTACTTCCTTGATTAAACTCAGACTTCCCTGATTTGACAGCAAGACCTGGTGGCATAGTGAGTTAATTGGACTGCTAAACGAAGGCCGATGGTTCAAATCCACCAGCTGGTCCTCGGGAGAAAGATGAGGTTGTCTGCACCCATAAAGATTTATAGTCTTAGAAACTCTATGGGGCAGTTCTACTCTGTCCTATAGGGTCTCTGTGAGTCAGAATCAAGTCAGTGGCAGTAAGTTTGGTCTGGGCTTTTTGGTTATCAAAAAGTTCTTGGAAAAATGGACTTCCAGTTTTGGTGGTTGCAGAGCAGAGTCAGGTAGGACAGGCTTTGTTGGGGAGGGGCTGAAAACCCACCCAGTGAAGCTGCTTTAATGGAACAGCACCAGAGCTCTGGATTTAGCATAAGGTGCAGGGCATCAGTTTCCTGCACCTGTCAGTGGAAACATCAAGGAAAATATTGTGATTTAGAAATTGGTCAAGACACGGGACTCCCTATGCAGCCACCCCGCCCAGGCAGAGTTCAGAGGGTGGGGCTATAGCCAGACCAGCACAATGAACTGGCTCTAAAAGCAGAGCAGTGACATTTACAAAAGGAGGTGTGGGAGAATTCTACACATTTTTTTCCTTCTCTTCCCTGCCCCGCCTTCTTTGCCCAGCCCAGACACCTTCAGGCAGGTGGGTGTGCACCCCCCAAAAAGTCCTGCATTTAGTGCACAGTTTTCCCACCGCACAGGGAGAAAGAGCCCCATTGGTCCCAAGGGCAAATTTTTTGGCAGCTGATTATGACTTCTGCCTCTGGGTCCCAGCCCTAAAGTTCACATATGTGGGACCCTTTACTCTGGCCTATCCAGCAAGATAAAGGCAGGTATGGCCTGACAGACAAACCATATGAACAATCTGTAAAACCCCAACATAAAAGGACACTAACTATTTCAAGAATTACTCTGTGTACACACAGATATCTAATTGATGATCAGAGACAAAAATAGTAGACAATCTTTCCCCCATTAACTTCTCAATATCTATATGTGCACTTCTACGGTGGTGACTAGAGGAGGGGCCTGAGTGAGTGGACACCCCCACCTACTACTGGAGTCTTCTACAGTGCACACACCGCCTGTGTAGCAAGGTGACTGGCCAGTCAGCCACAGTTTTATTTTTGTTTCAAATTGGTGGTTTTTGTCTCTACTTTTATATGGCTTCTATTTTTGATCACACATTTTTCCTGGAGGTGGGAGCTTTTTCTCCCTCCATTACCCAAGAAGAGACAGCAATCATGGCCATATAGCCAAGAAGCTACAAGCATATCCCATAATATTCCACCATTGAGAAAAGAGCCAATAACAGCTGCTAAGCATTACATGCAAAACACCCAGTAAGTTTAATAACACAGAAACAAACATCAATTTAAGCATTAAAAGCCCACATAACTGCTGGAAATGACAAAACAACAAAAACACAACAAAAGATCTCAAAACATGTCCAAAAACAGAAAAGGATAACTGAGACAAATGAGCTGGAGACAGACAAAGGCTTTCCAGAAGAGGAAGATCAGGTTTTGGATTTGCCTGAGAAAGAATTCAGAAGAATGATATGGAAACAAATCCAAATGCTCTGAAAAGGGATCGAAGAAAACAAGGAAGAAGTCAGGAGAATACTACACGAGCAATCAAAGAAGATCGATACAGAATTGGAAACAATTAAAAACCTGCAAAAAGAGGTCCAGGTGATTAATAATAAGATATCAGAAGTGGGCAATACACTGAAAGGGGAAAGGAGCAGAATTGAAGAGATGGAAGCCAAAATCAGTGAGTTGGAAGACAAATCTCTCAATACTGCTAAGATAGAAGAGCAAGCAGAAAAAAAGATTAAAAATCTGAAGAGAGTCTAAGATTCATGCTGGATAACATGAAGAGGAACAAATTAGAATTATTGGCATTCTGGAACAGGAAAAATCAGAGAAGTGCACAGAGGAGATAGTTGAAGAGCTTCAGGAAGAACATTTCCCTAACATCTTGAAAGATGAGAAGATAAACATTCAAGAAGCCGAAAGTACCCCAGGAAAGATAGACATCAAAAGAAAATCACCAAGACATATAATAATCAAGCTTTCCAAAAAAAATCAAAGACAAGGAGAGAATCCTAAAAGTGGCCAGGGAAAAGAGAAGTGTTACTTACAAAGGTTAGCAAATGAGATTAAGCTTTGACTTCTCAACAGAAACCATGCAGGCAAAAAGGCAATGGGGACACATATACAAAATGCTAAAAGAAAACAACCTGCCAACCAAGAATCGTCTATCCATCAAAACTGTCAATCAAATACGATGGTGCAATTAAAACATTTGAGGATAAACGGAAGCTAAGAGATTTTGTCAAAGCCAATCCAGCACTTCAAAACATCCTAAAGGGAGTTCTTGGACTGAAAACCAACAAGAACAGAAAACAACCAGAAATTGACAGATGTGGCAACACCACCCAAAACTCAGACGACGGATAGCAGAGTCCAGAACAGAACAAAATCACAACAACGAATTCAAAGGAGCTGGGAGGTCAACCTAAGATCAATATAATAACAATGTCAAGGAAGAGAAAAATGTAGGAACAGAGATCCAGGTGGTGAGGAGGTCAAGTAGATTACAGGATACAATGTTGTTGTTGTTGTTAAGTACCGTGGAGTTGGTTCCGACTCATAGTGACTCTGCATAGGGTTTCTGAGGCTGTAAATCTTTACAGGAGCAGAACGCCTCATCTTTCTCCCATGGAACCGCTGGTAGTTTCAAACTGCCAACCTTCAGGTTAGCAGCCCGATTTGTAACCACTGCGCTACCAGACCTCCTTACAATAGATAGTCTTAAATGGAGGGAAAAGTTAATAGACTATAAGGTAACCCCAAAGAAAGTTAATATTTCACAACTTTACCATGAAAATGAACTTCCAAGCAGAACAAGCAAACATGAAAACGAAGAAGAAGCTGACAAGAAACAGCACAAAAAACACAAACTCAGGAAAAGAAGGCAAGCAGAACAAAGGAACCAACAGCACTACCAAAAAATTAATATAATGGCAGCAATTAATTCATATCTATTGATAATTACACTGAATATCAATGGATTAAATGCACCAGAGAAGAGACAGAGAGTGGCAGAATGGATAAGAAAACAAAACCCTTCAATATGTTGCCTGCAAGAGACATACCTTACACACTAAGACAAAAACAGACTAAAAGTTAAAGGATGGGAAAAATATACCAAGCTAACTGCAACAATAAACAAGCAGGAGTGGCAAT
>NW_006408754.1:4315051-4316207 GCF_000296735.1 Chrysochloris asiatica
CTGTCACCAATTCTACTCAAATTATTCCAGAATATAGAAAAGGACAGAAAACTTCCTAAAACTATTTATGAAGCAAGCATAGCCCTCATATCAAAACCAGGGAAGGACATCACTAAGAAAGAAAATTATAGACCAATATCCCTCATAACATGGATGCAAAAGTTCTCAACAAAATCCTAGCCAACAGAATCCAGCAGCACATCAAAAAAAAAAAAAAAATCATGACCAAATGGGTTTCATAAAGTGATGTAAAGATTGTTCAACATTAGAAAAAGAATCAATGTAATCCACCATATAAATAAGGAAAAGGAAAAGTACCACATGATCATATTGATTGATGCAGAGAAGGCATTTGGCAGAATCCAACATCATTTCCTTCTAAAAACACTCAACAAAGTAGGAATTAAAAGGAAATTCCTCAAGATAATCAAGAGCATATGTACAAAACCAACAGCCTATATCACTCTCAATGGAGAGAAACTGAAAGCCTTCCCTTTGTGAACGCGAACCAGACAAGGATGCCCTTTATAACCACTCCTATTCAATATTGTTTTGGAACCTTTAGCCAGAGCTATACGGCAAGATAGGGAAATTAAAAGCATCCAAATTGGCAAAGAGGAAATAAACTCTCTCTATTTGCAGATGATATTATCCTATACATAGAAAATCCTAAAGACTCAGTGAAAAAGCTACTAGACATCATTGGAAGATTCAGCAAAGTGGCAGGGTGTAAGATCAACATAAAAAATCAGTTGGATTCCTCTATTGTAACAATGACAGCTCTGAAAAGGACATTAGGAAAACAATATCATTTACAATAGCCACCCAAGGGATGAAATATTTAGGAATAAACATAACCAGAAAAACAAAGGACCTATACAAAGAAAATTTCAAAACACTACTACAAGAAACCAAAAGAGACATATAAAAGTGGAAGAACATACCATGTTCCTGGATAGGACGACTCAACATTGTGAAAATGTCAATACTGCCCAAAGCAATTTACACATATAATGCAATCCCAATCCAGATTCCAACGACATTCTTCAAAGAAATGGAAAAAACAATTACTAACTTTATATAGAAAGGAACGAGACCCAGGATAAGCAAAGCGCTGCTCAAGAAGAAGAACAAGGTTGGAAGCCTCTCACTTCCT
>NW_006408754.1:4316652-4455482 GCF_000296735.1 Chrysochloris asiatica
AGAATGGGAAAATATCTTTTGCATGACACATCAGACAAGGGACTCATTTCTAAAATATATAGGCAACTACAACACGTTTACTTGAAAAAGACAAATAACCCAATTAGAAAATAGGCACAGGACATGAACAGATACTTCACCAAGGAGAAGATCCAGGCTGTCAACAAACATATGAAGAAATGTTCATGATTACTAGCCATTAGAAAGATGCAAATCAAAACAACAATGAGATATCACCTCACACCAGCAATAAGAGCAAAGATAAAAAAAGTAGAGAACAATAACTGCTGACGAGGATGCGGAGAGATGAGGACCCTCCTACATTGTTGGTGGGATTGCATAATGGTCCAATCACTCTGGAAAGCATTATGGTGCTTCCTCAGAAGGTTGGAAATAGAAATACCTTATGATCCAGCAATTCCTCTACTTGGTATTTACTCACAAGAAACACGAGCCATAACACAAATAGATATATGCACACAGATGTTCATAGCAGCACTATTTACAATAGGAAAAAGGTGGAGACAGCCTAAGTGCTCATCAATTGAAGAATGGATAAACAAACTGTGGTACATACACACAATGGAATACTATGCTACCTTGAAGAACAACAAGGAAGCTGAAAGCCACCACATATTATGGATGAACCTTGAGGTCATTATGCTGAGTGAAATTAGTCAGTCACAAAAGGAGAAATACTGCATAAGATCACTACTGTAAAAGACTAAGAAAAAGAACCCACCCTAAAAAGGGGGGAGAATTTATATATATATTTGCTGGTCACTGGGATATATGGCATGAAAGTAGGGGAGAGAATGAGGGGAAGATAGAGCACAGGGTTCGGAAAAGACACAGGATAGCTTGGATGCTGGGGGAGTGGAAGGCAATACACAAGAAGGAGAAGGGAAATGGAAGAACAAGGCAGATGGGAGAACAGTTAGGCAGGTTCGAATGCACTAAGTGGGACAGAGGTAAATGGTGATGTATGCACAACCTTGGAACAACAGGGCTCCGGGATACAAGGATAGAGGCATGGTTTGAATGGGTAAAAGAGAGGAATAATGTTAAGATGCTTGGCTGTCTTTTGAATGTTGGTTCCCCTTGCCTACCATTGTAAAATAGACACTTGAAGCAGGGAGAAAGGAAAGCCAGAATCATCACTACAGAAAGCTTGTTAAGTCCATCTTCAGCCTCTAACTGATTGTTGTTGTTGTTGTTAAGTGCCGTAGAGTCGGTTCTGACCCATATCGACTCTGAACAGGGTTTCTGAGGCTGTAAATCTTTACGGGAGCAGAAAGCCTCCTCTTTCTCCTGCAGAGCAGCTGGTAGTTTTGAACTGCTGACCTTGCGATTCGCAGCCCAATTCGTAACCACTACGCTACCAGAGCTCCTTGGAATACCTTAAATAGGGCTTGAAGTTGCCCAGTGAAAGAAGTTTCCTGTGGAGTCTTTGCATTGTATAAGACCATAGGTGGAATCCAGAAGCCAATCCAGGATCATCTGAGCTGGGAAATTGGAAAGGGCAAATAGATCATCCTAGAGTGGCTAGAAGAACAAAAGATACTTCTTGAAAGAAAGATCAGCAGGAAAAATCAGAAACAATAATGGCAGTCTTATTGATTACTACAAGAAGAAGAGCCGTCAAGGCAAGTGGTTGGGTCCCCTCAGAGGAAACTCCTTTCTAAGGGGAATACACAAGCAGACATGTGGCCTGGCTGGTGACCACATTGGTCACTGATAAGGGGAAGAGGGAGAAAACACAGCAATGAAGCTGGGAGCTAAGTCTGACCGCATTCAATAGACCCCTATGAACCCGGGTGGAGACCTGGATGGTAAGACCCAGAGACTCCTGGGCCCAGAGGCCGTGACATGACTACAGAGCAGAGAGTGAAGCGTCCAGCTGATATGAAGTGAGGGGAGATGCACAAGAACACCCATATTTGCAGATAGTACCCACTTGTACTGACTTTGATGGCTGGATGATCAGAAGTCGACTAGAAGAGGAAAAATAAATAAATAAAAGGAGTAACCCACTACAATTTGATGAACTTTACCTATACTTATGGGTGTAGTAGCTCAAAAAAGGGAACAAATATTTACAACGAGGATCACTCCCACTCCCTTGGTATACAGGGCTGACAGGGATGGACAACTTAGACATTGGCTACCCAAAATGGGGTGGGCCTATACAGGCAAGAAGTGACTGACTTACAAGCTTTCAATAGGAAGCCTTGTTCCAGATGGGGTAGGAGTAGGTAGAATCTCCACTGAATAATATCCTATCTGTTGGGACTGGGCTGGCGAAAAGAAATGGGGATAAGACTCTTGTGGAACAATAGTGAATAATTGCCATCAGGACTAACTGTGAAGGTCAGAAATGTAGAGGTAGATGTTTCCTGACCAAAGGAGGGGAGTGATTGATTTTGCAGCCCAGGAGTGGAGGTCCCTGGGACCATCAAGTGAGAAGAGCGGAGTGTGGGACCCTATCCACAGAGGCAGTGACACCAGGGATGGAGACAGAGATGGTGAGGTAGACAGATGGAGCGGCTGGGGACACTGGACTCAGGGAGGGAGAGGGGCTGTGTGGTGACAGCTGGGCAGTGGGCCATCAAATAACCAAATAACCCTTTGGTTATTTGATGATGCATGGAGGGGATTGTAATCATTGCAATGAAATGAAATACGATAGGATGAATGTAAAACTGATGTTCTCCCATGCAAACCCACATAAGTCACAATAAAAACTTAAAAAAAAAGAAAAGTTCTTGGAAAAATGGACTTGAAAGATAGTGGAACTTTTTCACAAACTTTTTGAAGTCCTCTTCCCTCATACAATATCAAATATCAAATGATTTTTTAAAATGTATCTTTAGGTGACCCCACTTTGTGGATGCCTTAAAAATGTGCTGAGTTTTCATCTAGGTAATCTAGAGCCCCAAGTGAAGGTCATTTGATCATGCAGAGTAGCAGGTTTTGAACCACCCAGGCAACAGTATCCACTCTTAAGTTTTTACACCATTGCAGATGCACAAAGCTGTAGAAGCCCGTGTAGGAGAACAGGATGGGGATGATAAAAAAACACAATACTCATTATTTTTCTCACAAAAACACAGAGTGATTATGATTTCTAACTTAGTGTTGCTGAAGATCATAAATGACTTTATTATCAACATTCAACCAATTAAAGATGTTGGATTTGGATTTCAGCATTGCCTCGTGAAACACTGCAAAGACCATTAAGAAAGTAAGATCAAATGGTCAACTGTGCTACCTCTTGTGCTCACTTGGAAATCTACACAGGCATTCACTCTCTTTGTGCAATGGTTTTTCTGCTTTCTGTAGAAGAGAATCACATGCTATCCCAACGTCCACAGTGCAAGATATGCTGGTAAGTCAGAACTAGACTTCAGTAGGTCAGAA
Organism: Chrysochloris asiatica; assembly: GCF_000296735.1. Taxonomy (NCBI): domain Eukaryota; kingdom Metazoa; phylum Chordata; class Mammalia; order Afrosoricida; family Chrysochloridae; genus Chrysochloris; species Chrysochloris asiatica. Next base: position 4,320,073 of record NW_006408754.1, read on the forward strand.
CTAGACTTCAGCTGGCTCAGTATGATCACAGGTCTCACTAGTCCCTGTTGAGGACTGGACTGTGTCCCCCTCAAATATAAATTGGAATCCTAACCTCTATACTTGTGGCTGTAATCCCCTTTGGAAACAGGATTTCCTTTGTTATGTTAATGGGGCCATATCAATGTAAGGGTTGTCCTAAATCAAATCACAAAGAGCAGCAAAGACTCTGAGGCAAGGCAGCACAAAGGAATAGACAGGTGCCACAGGCTGAGCAAGGAACCCGGAACGCTGGGGTTACAAAAGCTGAGCCAGATCTTCCCCTCCCCTAGGGCTGATAGAGAGAGACAACATTCCCCTAGGTCAGGTGCCCTGTGCTGAATGTGGACTTCTAGCTCCTTACCTGTGAGAAAATAAAAGTATGTTCTTTAAAAGTCACCCACTTGGGTTTCTTGTTATAGCAACATTAGAGAACTATGACAGTCCCTTCCTCTCGGAAACCTTCCTGACTCCCTCAGGCCAGGGGTGCAGCTCTCTCTACTGTATTCCTGAAGCATTCAAAGTGTTACTTTATAGAGTAATTATCAGATTTTTTTGTCTTTCCAACCTTTCCAGCAGCTTGTGATTTCATTGAGAGCAGAAATGATGTCTTTCCCCTCACATTCCCTGAACGAATCGGCTAGTCCCCAGTTGTTGTTATTAAGTGCCATCAAGTTGGTTTTGACCCATAGCAACCCTTTATAGGGTTGCCCAGGAGCCGCTGGTGAGCTAGACCCACTGACCTTGTGGTTTAAACTGACTTTGCAGTCCAGTGCATTAACCCACAGTGCCACACTAGGACTCTTAGTCCCCAGTAGGGTTGGTAAATGTTTGCTGAATGGATGGATAAATGAATCTACAAGTGAAGTTCTACCACTGCTCAAGATAGACCCATGACTCTCTGGTTTTTACTTGCAGACTCTAATAAATATTGGATTACTACCAAACCTGGTATGAAATGAATGTCATAAGAGTGGAAAAGTTTGTAAGTCAATTTTGCAAATCTAAAACAGTGAAGTGGTTTAGACTAACATGACAAGGCACAACCAGCCACCTCCTCTTTGAGCTACATCCAGACTCTCTGATAGCTATAATTTTTATAATATTATTTTAAATCTGAAACAAAGCTAGAGTACCTATGTAAAGTATGTTGCTTTTCTCAGAACTGAATTGCACAAAGTCCTGAAATTAGAAAACCAAAAAGGAAAAACACATTCAGCATTTTTCAACCTAAAAGAACTGAAGAAAAAACTGAAGCCTCAACTTGACATACCTAAGGATTCTTTGGGCAAAATATTGAATGATGCAAAACCATCAAAAGAAGATAGAAGGAATACATAGAGTCGCTGTACCTAAAAGAAATAGTCAATGTTCAACCATTTCAAGAGGTAGCGTATGATCAAGAACTGATGGTACTGAAGGAAGAAGGCATTGGTGAAAAACAAGCCTTCAGTAATTGATGGAATACAAATTAAAATTTTTCAAAAATGCGTCACCTGATGCATCGCTGGAGGTGCTCATTCATCTATACCAAGAATTTTGGAAGACAGCTACCTGGTCAATTGATTGTAAGAGATCCATTATTTGTGTTCATTCCAAAGAGAGGTGACCCAATGGAATGTGGAAATAATTGAACAATATTATTAATACCACATGCAAGAAACATTTTGCTGAAGATAATTGAAAAACAGTTGTAGCAGCACACTGACAGAGAACTGCCAAAAATCCAAACTGGATTCAGAAAAGGGCATAGAAAGAAGGAGAGCATTGCTAATGTCAGGTGGATCTTGGCTGCAAGCAGACAATAACAGAAAGATATTTACTTGTGCTTTATTGACTACTCAAATCTTTCCAATAGTGTGGACCTTGACAAGCTGTGGATAATATTGCAAAGAATGGGAATTCCAGAACACTTGATTGTGCTCATGAGGACCCTGTACATACATCAAGAGGCAGTCGTTTGAACAGAACAAGGGGGTACTGAATGGTTTAAAATCAGGAAAAGTGTGTGCCAGGGTTGTATCCTTTAACTATAGTTAATTCAATTTGTATGCTGAGCAAATAATTTGAAAAGCTAGATCATATGAAGAAAAATGTGACATCAGGATTGGAGGAAGACTCCCTAGCAACCTGTGATATGAATATGATACAACCTTGGTTGCTGGAAGCAAACAGGAATCAAAATACTTACTGACGAAGATTAAAGACTTCAGCCTTCAGTATGGATTGTATTTCAATATAAATAAAATGAAATTCCTCACAACTGGACCAATAAACATCATCATGATAAATGAAGAAAAGACTGAAGTTGTCCAAGACTTCATTGTGATTAGCTCCAATAATCAAAACTCTTGGAAGCAGTAGTCAAGAAATCAATTGACTTATTGCATTAGGTAAATCTGCTGCACAAGATCTCTTAAAATGTTCAAGAGCAAAGATATCAGTTTGAGGACTAAGGTGTACCTGACCTAAGCCATGGTATTTTCAATAGCCTCATATTCATGAGAAAGTTGAACAGTGAATAAGACAGACCATAGAAGAATTGATGTATTTGTGTTATGGTGTTGGAGAATATTAAAAGTACCATGGACTGCCAGAAGAACAAACAAATCTGTGTTGGAAGAAGTACAGCCTGAATGTTCCTTAGAAGTTAGGATGCTGAGACTTCATGTCTCATACTTCAGACATGTTATCAGGAGGGACCATTCCCTGGAGAAGGACATCATGCTTGATATATTGTTGTTGTTGTTAAGTGCTGTCGAGTCAGTTCCGACCCATAGAGACCCTATATGGGGTTTCTTGCAGTTCAAACCAACCTTGCAGTCCAGCACATTAACTTGCAGTGCCACACCAGGACTCCTGATACAGTGTAGGGTCAGTGAAATAGAAGACTACCCCTAGAGAGATGGACTGACACAATGGCAGCAGCATTGGGCTCAAGTGTAACCATTTGGGGGATGGTTAGGACCAGCTGGTGTTTCGTTCTGTTGTGTAGAGTTACTATGAGTTACAACTGACTTAACACCACCTAAGAACAACAGTCCACCAGGATGACTCTGTAGGACAGAGTAGAACTAACCCTTGGGATTTCTTAGGCTGCAGTCATCACAGAAGCAGACTGCCAATTCTTTTCTCCTGCAGAGCTGTTTGTGTATTCAAACCACCGATCTTTAGCTTAGCAACTGGGCACTTACCCATTGCGCCACCAGGGCTCCTTCCTCAGAGGACAGCTTTCTTTTTGTTTAGATACACTGTTTATCAATTTTTTTGGTATATGCATCAATTCAAAACCAGGAATTTTTCAATGATTTGTTATTTCCATTCAAAAATAGAAAATAAAATTGTCTTCCTGTGTCCCAAAGGAGGGGAACTGTATTTTTTCGTTATTAAACAGAACAATATCAATGAGAAAATGAACACAGCTTCATGGTCTCTAAACTGTTCCTTGTGGTGATACTTGATAAAGAGATACCTGGAGATGATGTCTCAATTTTTTTTAACCATTCCATTGTATATGTAGTTTGTTGTCATTTTTGTTAAGTGCCTTTGAGTCAGTTCGAACTCATGATGAATTTGTATAGGGTTTCTGAGGACAGCTGTTGGGTTTAAACTATTGACCTTGTGGTCAGCAGTCCAGCACTTATTATACAGAGCCACAGTTTAACGTTTACAAAATTTGCTCATATGTAGTATCTCATTAAGGAGCTCTGGTAGCGTAGTGGTTACGAATCGGGCTGGTAACCTCAAGATCGGCAGTTCGAAACTACCAGCAGTTCCACGGGAGAAAGCTGAGGTGTTCTGCTCCCATAAAGATAAAGATTTACAGCCTCGGAAACCTTGTGCAGGATCACTATGAGTCGGAACTGACTCCACGGTACTTAACAACAACAACTGTATCTCATTTCATCCCCAAATGACATCCAGAAGTATAATATAACGTTCATGTTCATGTAGTTGTTGTTGCATGCCAATTGCCTTAATAGTGACCCCATGTGACAGAGCAGAACTGCTCCAGAGGGTTTTCTTGGCTTTAATCAATTATTTGTTGGTGGTGTTATTATTGTTGCTATTAAGTGCCTTAGAGACGGTTCCCACCCTGTATAGGGTTTTAGAGGAGCATCTGGTGAGCTTGAACTGCTGATCTTGTGGTTCAAACTGACCTTGGAGTCCAGTGCTTTATCTCACAGTGCCACACTAGGAATCTGTAATCATCATGGAAAGAGCGCATTGTTAAGCACTTGACTGTGAACTAACTGAAAGGTTGGCCATTTGAATCACCACAGCGGCTCTGTGATATGAAGACCTGATGATACTTGATAAATGTTTGCCACAGTCAATGGGATTTCTCTGGCTACCTCCTGTGTGTCGGCCAGGATGCTGGGCGCAGCAGAGCTCCCCAAATGCCTCTCCATCTTCCAAACTTTAGTCTTAGACACTTGCGGGTATGTGTCTTCTACTGGGTGCTAGATTTGAACTGAAAATGGTCCTGGTTCTCAGATCAGGCAGTCCTCACACCACAACCCTCACTCAGAGTGATTCTCTTGGCAAGTTCTCAGCCTCCAATGGCTGAGACATGGACAGCAAATACTTCGAGACAGGAGATTTCACAAAAAATTTTATTTTCAGAATCCAAGATTGCCCTGAAGGCTCCCTGTCGTCCTTTGACAAAAACAAAACAAAACAAAACAACAACAACAAAAGCCACAATAAAACGAACAATACCAACACTGAGAAATAAAGCCATCCTTATGAACTGACACAATACATCTGGCCCAGCTGTGAACACATTGACTCAATGGCTGATCACCATTTTACTCTAGTCTCAGATTCTTGGACGGGAACTATCTTACCTGAGACTCAGAGGCACATTTGGGAAGCTACATAAACTCTTCCACTGTGGTGAAGAAATGATCCTAAAGGCATCATCCAGTCATGGGTGTCCATGGGCACACAGGTCCCACCTACAGTAGCATTAGGGTCTTTGAATTTATCTTCCCTGCAACCTAGAGCACTAAAGGCCACTTTCTTGCGGAGTCAGATTAAATAAGATAACATTAAGAATACAAAGAGTTTAATGGAGTGGCTAATGGTGTGGGTGATGTCAATAGGAATTTGGCAGCTGAGGATATCTACTGGGGATAATCTGTGAGGAATAATCAAGAACTGACAACCCTTCTTTCAGAGAGCAAAATTGCCTGGTTCTGGTTATATCCCTTGTTATTGGCTTCCCTGCTTGCAAAAAAAAAAAAAAAAAAAAAACTTAAAATACTTACTGATGAACGGAAGAGTACAGCACCTCTCTCAACTCCCGGCAATGCAAGTCATTTGCCATCTAGTCTAAGCAAAAAAAAAAAAAAAAAAAAGCCACACGCTAATTCCAATGAAGTTGTTTACACAAGTGGAAAAATTGGACTCCTTGATAACACGTTTCAGTAGCAGACCCCTTTAATGACACTCAAAGGCCTTCCAATAAAAGAGGAATTTCCTCCAAACTAAGAGAGAAGTTATCTGGGAACAATGCCCTTCTTGAGTAAGGTTATTTATGTTCATTGGGCTAATGGTTTTTGTCCAGTAATACATTTAAATTGCTTTCCATTTTACAGTTATGATTCACTATCACATTTCAGAATGTCGCTTCTCTTCCTCTGCACAGCCGGCAATTTCCTCAAGTACGTGATGAGAGCATTGTCCTTTCGAAGTCATTTGAAACAGACCCGGTCTCAGTCATCTCAGGAGAATATTCCCTGGATGATAGTCATAGCCAAGTGGAAAGTACAAATGAACTCAGGCCATCTGATAGAGCTTTTCTCTTTGTGTCCCTGTAGGCCTAGTCACAGGGTGATGGTGGGCTTATTGATCTGAGAAGGAGCCAGCCAGCCTCTCATGGCACATGAGAAATAGGTCCCCCAACTCTGGTATAGGAAGTACAGGGAGGTTGAGAAGAGACACTTGCTTCAAATGATTTATAAACTGAGTCACGTTTATCTGGTAGATGTCAAAGAAAGAGGATGCTCTGTGAAAATGAAATAATTAGGTTTATACAACCCTGTAGCAGTTTGTTCAGTGAAACTTGAAGCTCATGGGCAGTTGGGGGAAAAAATGTATTAAAAAAGCAAAGCAAAACTGGAAAAGGCAGAGTAGATTGTTGAGTGAATTTCAAGCACACATAATTTTGTTTAAAGGTCTTGAGTACTATGTGCAACACATAGAGTAATATGTGCTCTAAAGAATTTGTTGTGTTTAAGAAATGGAGATAAGGGGGTGGGCAGTGAAGTGTCACTTTCTTAGCTATTATTTTGTGTCCTGGGGATGTGAAAGGAGCCCTGGTGGTTCATTAGGATAAGCACTGGACTATTAACTGCAAGGTTGGCAGTTCAAACCCACCAGCTGCTCCTTTAGGAGAAAAACGAGGCTTTCTGCTCCTGTGAAGATTTACAGCCTCAAAAACCCTATAAAGTGTCGCTATGGGTCTGAGTCAATCTAAATGGCAGTGGATTTGGGTTTGGGGACATGAGGGGGTCATTGATTACATGAAAATGCATCACTCTTGTCTCTGATTTTTAAATCTAGACTATGTGTATGTTACAAGTTTAGATGATATGTGATGTAAGAAAACTAATATGAGATAGGAGTGTCTGGGGTGCACAGGCGGTTAAGTGCTCAGCTGCTAACCTAAATGCTGCTGGTTCCAGCCCATCAAGAGCACCTCGAGAGATAGGTGTGGTGATCTCCTTCTGAAAAATCAGCCACTGAAAATCTATCGAGCACAGTTATAGTCTGACACATGTGGGGTTGTTGTAAGAATCAACTGTACAGCAACTGGTTACTGGCTAATATGAGGTTAACATGCAGATTACAACGTAAACCTTAAGTAAAATTGACAATGAGAAAAATGTACAAGGACTGGGAAGTGTGAATCAGTATTGCTCTTCTATAGCACTTTAATCTTGGAAGCCCAGCTCCTGGTCCAAGACTTGGAGGTCAATGATGGCAGCTAGCACTCCTCCGGGGAAGAGGTGAAAACACCATGGAAAATGATTCTCTGCTTAGTGACTAGTGCGGCTGCCAGGGCCCTGCCTGCTGTGGAATTTTGCCACTTGGTTGGCTCTGCCTTGCCTTTGAAAGCAAGTGAAGCCCTGCTATTCTCCAGGGAACATTATTCATCAGCTAATTTATGACTCAGTTCATCTTGCCACCACCAATTACGACTGCTGCTTTTGGCAGGAGGCTCAAAAGCTGAGATGGATTCGATCTAAAATAGATCTTTGGCTGAGGAGCAGGTGGTGGTGGTGGCAGGCTAGAATGTCACCCAGAAGCAACTCGGAAAAGGAAAAGTGCAGACCCAGACCAGAAAACCATTTGTTTTTTAAAAGAAGACATATGGAATATTGGATGTGTGGGTAGGAGTGAAAGAGGAACCCAGAAAAAGTAATTCACATGGATAAATGCCCATATACAGAAGAAAAAGCCTTGGTCTGCATCCAATTTCAACACTGTCCTCCGGAGGACTGTGGCATGCTTCACAGAGTCAATCCCTCTGCATCTGTTGAAATTTCAGGTACCACATCAGAGATCATGGAGACTTTTGAAGAGTCATCTCATCTGCTGCTTCTGCCACATTCCTGTGTACACACTGAAAAAACCGCCCCCAAACCCAAAAACAACCCAAACAAAAATCCAGTTGCTATGGAGTCATTTCCAACTCATGGTGGCCCAATGTGTTTCAGAGTTTCAAAGCAGAGCTGTGCACCATATGGTTTTAAATGGACAAGATCATTTGGAAGTAAATTGTCTGGATTTCCTTTCAATGATGGATTTGAACTTCCAACCTCTTGTTTAGTAGCCAAGGACTGATTCCTTGGCACACACTTAGGACCTCAGTATGTGTAGTTTCATGTGGGGATCCCCTTATTTAAAGTCAGATCTTTGGGGAAGCTGGGAGGGAAATCCATAACTAAGCCTTTTGGCAACATACAGATTTAAAAGACTCAGTCTCTGGGAATACAGACAGGTGCTGATAAGCTTCAAATTGAACCTTTTAATTTCTCAAACTTCTCTGAATCCATACACAAATTGCAGTACAGTTTGCATAACTAGGTGAGATGAACTTGTCTTCTAGTCCAGATTATTTTGTAGTTTACAGAGTAGCTTTTGTAGTTAAGAGAGCTGGAACTTCTTTATCCACTGAGCTCTAAAGAGGGATTTTGATTTGTCTGTGCAGCAGCAATGGGCTCAAACATAAAGACAACTGTGAGTCTGGTGCAGGCCCGGAGAGTGTTTCATTTTGTCTTGCGTAGTCTCTGTGAGTGGAAACCCAACTCAATGGCATCTAATACCACCAGCAATGCTTAGTTTAAAAAGTAGTTGTAACTCACTCACAGCTGCCAAGTTGAATCTGACTCATAGTGACCCTTTCTCTTGAAAAGCAGCTGGTGGGCTCAAACTGTTGATCTTTAAGTTAGCAGTCGAGTGCTTAACCACTGTGCAACCAGGGATTCTACTAAAAGAGGTACTAATCTAAAGTTTAAGGAGCTGTGATAGCATAATGGTTATGTGTAAGGAAGGGCAGGCCCTGGTGGCGTTGTCAACATCAGGCTGCTAACTTCAAGGCCAGTAGTTTGAAACTACCAGCTGTTCTGTGGGAGAAAGATGAAGCTTTCTGCTCCCATGAAGTTTTATCGTCTTGGAATCAACTGAAAGGCACACCACGACCACCAGTCCTACAGGCTAAGTAATCTAGCAGGGTCCCAGATAGGAAGACGTACTTCCTGTACTTGCTGGGTGCTGTTGGCTTGGTTCTGACTCATAGCAACCCTGTGCAGATTTTCCAAGGAGCAGCTGGTGGGTTTGAACTGCTGACCTTTTGGTTACCAGTCCAATGCTTAGCCTACAGCGCCACACCAGGACTCCTTTATTAACGCACTATAAAGTCTGGCACTGCAGGATAATGCGCAGGACTGCAAGGTCAGTTTGAATCACAAGGATGGCAGTTCAGACCCATCAGTCACTCCTTGGAAACCCTACACAGGGTCGTTATGGGCCAGAACCGACTCCACAGCACTTAACAACAACATAAAGTCTGAAGCTTAGGCAGAGAAAGGCTTGCAATGAATGAAGCGTCCAATTTATATCCAAACTGAAATGGTGGCAAAAGACATCAAAGGAATCCTCATAGCAGCTCCCTTTTGTTCCAGGAATCTTCCTGGAGCAAAGTATTTGATATTCAACCAGGAATAAACGCTTTATAACTATTCTGTCTCAGTACAGAAAGATCACATGGCCTAAAGGAAAGGAAATGTAACCTAGCTTTTATGTGTAAGGAAGGGCAGGCCCTGGTGGCGTTGTCAATTAGGCACTGGTTTAGTCTGGGTTAGGGTATATACCCTTTGCCATCGTGTCAATTCCAACTCACAGTGACTCTAAAGGACAGAGTAGAACTGCAGAATATACCATGGACTGCCAGAAAAACAAATAAGTGTGTTGGGATGTATAGCCAGAATGTTCCTCAGAAGCGAGGATGGCGAGACTTTGACTCACTACATTGGACATATTGTCAAGGAGGACCATTCTCTGGAGAACGCCATCACACATGGTTGTTGTTAAATACCATGGAGTTGGTTCCAACTCATAGTGACCCTGCACAGGGTTTCCGAGGTTGCAAATCTTTACGGGAGCAGAAAGTCTCATCTTTCTCCCGTGCAGCAACTGGTAGTTTTGAACTTCTGACCTTGAGGTTAGCAGCCCGATTCATAACCACTACACTACCAGAGCTCCTTACACTTTGTAGAGTGTCAGTGAAAAAGAGGATGATCTTCAATGAGATGGACTGATACACTGACTGCCAACAATTTGCTCACATAGTGGTGGTTTTGAGACTAGCCTAGGACCAGGCAGTGTTTCATTCTGTTGTACATAGAGTCACTGTGTGCCAGAACCTATTCAATAGCTCTTAACAACAATCTTTACAGAAGCAGTCTGCCACATCCTTTTTCCTGGAAAGCAGCTCGTGGGTTGGAAGTGCCGACCATTCAGTTAGTAGCCCAGCACATCCACCACTGTGCCACCAGGGTTCCTTGGCCCGGTTGGTGTAGGGAAGGTCTATTGCTGAAGAAAAATCCAGCTTGGAAAAAAAAAAAAAATCAGCAATATTCAAGCATTGTGACCAACTTAAACAAAAGGGTACAGCAAAGGGAGAGGGGAAAAAAGTCACACTAACCCAAGTCCCTGTGTAGAGTAACATTAGGGTGCTAACCAAATGATTGGTTTTCGAGTCCAATCAGAGGCAACTTGTAAGACAGAACTGGCCATCTACTTCTGAAAGATCACAGCCACTTCGACACAAGGTGTCACCATGAGTCAGAACTGACTAGGTGGTAATTCCTTTGGTTTGATCATTAGAATTATTTCCAACTCCAGGGCCATCTCCTGAAGTTTTACTCCTTGACCTTACATCTTCAGGTCATACTCAATGACCATGCCAAGGCTTTAGTTAATGTGCAGGATGGACGAGCTCAGCTCATGAATCGATGTAGCTGAGATGTATCATGCCCCAGCAGGGCACAATAAAGGAAACACGGACTACATCATACATCTTTCTCAGACTTTATCACTTTTTTTTTTTGTCAGTCTTTGGTGATCTGTGACCTTGTCTTAGCAGCTCCTTTTCTCTGAAGAATTCTTCTGAGAGAAAATAGCCTGTTCTAACCAAATACATTTTTTCTTCTTAGTCTTCGAAATGCAGATGTTCCGCATTTCCGCTAGCATGTCACCTTTTCTTGAGTCTTTTCCACCTCTAATTTCACTGTATTTCCAAGACTGTCCTTAACCTTCCACCACACACCTCTGGAAGACGATGTCTCCTTGATACTTAGAGTATACAGAGTTGCTGAATGAATGGGTTATGATGGGAGCATGATATAAGCATCTTAGTGATCATGAGCTAGGAGTAACAGAGAATTCTTCTGGACCAAAGCAAATGAGAGGAAATCATTTTCCTGGATTCAGAAACAGCAGTGGAAGGCAATGCTGTGCCCCCCAATTTTTTTCAACCATGTGTCACATTATATGGTAAATATTACTTTTTCTATTTATAGAGTTTTGTTTGTATTTGTTTCCATACTTATGTTAGCATTTTTATTTCTGGATGATACGTATTATATCTATTTAATTTGGCTTTCATGTGTACCACAGACATTGATGCTCAATAATAGAAAAGATTCGCACTGGAGTATACTTTTTGAAATATGTTCATGCTAGCTTTAAAGTCATTTTGATGTCCAAACTTAATACAAAACAGCAAACTTTAAAGACCTATTTATATGAACTTTCCCTTTCCCCTTTTCATCCTCTATTTTCAGTTTAGAGTCACCAATCTAAAGTTTTGTGACAAAATGACCTTTTCTGAATTCCCAAGGGTACATACATCTCCAAATGGAAGTCTGAACCATAGTATCATTTTATCTTTTTTAGCAAGGGATTTCATTTTATGCTTTAATTTCTGGCCTATTGACCAAGCGTTTCAGATGATCTTGGGCAACATGCTTTCCAGAAGCTTCTAAAATTGTATCCCTGGTCTCCTCCCCACAATAGATTTCGTTCTTGGGTTTGTAGTGCAGAAGGAACAGGGCTGGAGGGAAAATGTAAAGGACATACTGTTAGCACATACTAAAAATGTAAAAATTAATTTTAGCCCTTAGGCTTTTTTAGTCTCAATCTAGAAAACCAGGAAAGCTATTTGAAAACAAGACCAAAAAAAAAAAAAAAAGCTGTAATAAGGTGGCTTTGATTAAGTTATAATCTCTTTAGAAAGCTGTGGATTAGAAAGGTGTATATATATATATATATATATATATATATATATATATATATTTCATTTGACCAGTGTTTTCTAATTCCAGATGACTTTACTCCAGCACTACTGCCTTTTTGGCACATAGGTACTTTGGACAGGAGACAAACATTTTTGGAATCATGAAGAGGGAATACACAAAAGAAACTGTTCATCAAAAGGTTTTATCTCAAATATTTGCAAATCAAATGTCTGGGACACATGCTTAAAAATTCTGGCTTGGTGGTAGTGGGGAGTGGATGAGATGAAATAGGAACTGGAAAACTGTAATTGTTGAGGCTGGGTGATGGGTACATGGGTTCAATACACTAGCATCAATATTATTGCATGTATTTGAAATTTTCCATAACTAAAAAGGTTTCTGATAAATTATGAATAATTTCATCTTCTCTGGGAAGCAAAGTATAATAGCCTTTTAAGTATGCCTGGCATGGAGGGAACGTATGACACCATTAGCTCACTTACTGTAGATAAGAACCCTTTTACTTTTCCTTGGAAGGAATTTCATTTTATGCTCCATCCAAAAGGACAGATTTAGTTGTACACGTAAGGCCATAAAAATGTCTATTGCCACTTTTATTTGGCATTACTTTCTACAGTTTCTAACAGAATTTATAATCTTGGGCATAGGGTCTCACCACAACACACAGTATTCTCAATGTTTGAAAGGAAGTGTACTGGAGTATTGGGAAGAATAAATCATTAAGCATACTAATTTTACAGAAAAATCTGACATATTAAAAGTTTGTGTTAACTGATGTGAATTTAATCTAGCCTAAGTCTGTGACATAGCAAGGTCAGTGGTTCAAGTTCACCAGCTGCTCTTTGGAAACCCTATGCAGGGTTGCTATGGGTTGGATTTGACTCAACGGCACTTAACAACAAGTCTTCTATACCAGCAAATCCCTGGACAGAGCAGGCCTTTACAGGTTTATTTCAAAGAGCATCACGGAATTATATTCAACATCTCTTTTGAATATGTTTCAAAAAAAAAAAAAATGCCAACCTTACAGTTGAAATAATTTTTAAAAAATCAGGTTATCATTAATGAGTACTTACATTGTGACAGGCACCATGCCAACATATTCATACACATTTTCTTTTCGTCCCCACAAAGATGGTGTGAGAACTATCACCATTCATTATTTCGGTAAGTGTGATTCAGGGAGGTTACAAAGTCCAATAGTTAATGGGCGGAGCTAGAATTTGAAGCCAAATCTGTTTGACTATAAAGTCTGTTTGATAATGACTCTCATTATATGGCTGCTTCCAGAGCAGAAAATAACACATGTTAAGGGTCAGGAGACCTCAGGTCTGAATTTATACTTTTTAGTATTTAAAAGATCTCACTTTCATAGTTTAAGTTCTAGGAAAGGTGTTATGCAGAGACCACACAGAAAGCACTCATCCTGAGTAGGAGAGGGAGGCAGTCTTCTTCCTTTGGTAAGTTGATCTCTGCTCCACACATGAGGGAAAGTTGATTTATTAAGTGTGAGGGAAAAGCAACCTAGGCTGCTTAGACACTGGTAAATCTCAGGCAAGCAATTTTGCGAGAGACCATCATTTGATCTTCAGAAATGATAGAAATAACCCATTTAATTAAAAGCATTTTTCCAACTGTCTTTTAGTAAGTAGGGTATATTGAGGGTACACATTCTATGGCTGGTTGTGTGAACATAAAGAAATATGTTGGAATAATATCTTTAAAATATTTCAAATTTTTATTAAATATTTTTATTCAGTTTTCAGATCACAGTTAAAGTACTTTAGCATGTTATACACATGACTTACATGTGCAATTTTTAGAAATATCAAATTAGGTATAAGATTGTGAAGAAAGAAATGATATAAACGTGTATATTGACTTTTACTACACATACATCTAATAAAGCAATAATTCTGTTGTACCATTAAGTGGAAATCATTTATTACATGGCATGTTTACACCAACTCTAAAGAGAACCAAGCCAATTTCTTAAAGCAAAAAAAAACAAAACAAAACAAAAAACAAACAAAAAGAAAAATAGAAAAAAAAAAAAAATGAGTGACTTCATCATGCTGAAACTATCAACAGACTTAGGACCTGGTGGTCAAATGAAGCTGTGGTTAGTTCATGACACGTATGTAAGCAATTCAAACCTATGAGAAAAGTTATTAATCTGGTATGCGTAATCTCAGGTGGTTTTAAGTTCTGACAAATTCCTGAGAGCAAGAGACTTTAGTGCTAATGAAATGAGAAAAACGCTGAACATTTGCTGAGTGCATTGCTGAGCCCCAGGTCACACATTTCCTACCCTCAGTTCTGCTGCTCTTAGAACCCAAGGCACCAACATGTGTCAGCCGACATGAGCCTGCCCCTGGTGGGCCGCAAAGCCAGATGAGTGTTAGTTCAGGAAGCCTGTGTGCTGAGGGACTTAGGTGAGAGCTTGTGAGGTAAGATTTGCATTGCAAGTGGGAGGGTTTGTGGGCATTGCATTAGGTCCTTGTTATTGAGTAACCAGTTCCAGCCCACATTATTAAGTCTTTGGAAGGAGTAGTAACGCTCATGATAACTAGTTTTGTGCATAAAAATCAATTTGAGGGCAGGATCAAGAAAAGTGGTCATAGAACTTTCCAGTACAAGGTTTCCTTTTACAAACAAAATTTGGCCAGAGGAGAAAACGTATTTTTTTTTTTAAAAGAAAGTATACATTTATATTTTTGAAGGAAAGGATAGCATGGACAAATGGGGAGTCTGAGGAGAATCAAATATTTTTGTCTTGTTATTCACTCTTGTATTGCTTCTCTGTTCTGAAATGTAAGGAAGTAATGTCCCAGTGATGAGGACAGTCATTTAATAGAGAGTTTAATAACTTAGCTATCATTTCCAAGCTAAAGCGGAACAGTCCATCAAACCCTGAATACTTCACCAGACATATCTGGTAAGATGAACTGAACAACTGCTTCTTTTTTAATCAGTAAAATGCTAGTCGTTCTAAATATGATTATATATATATTTTTTTTTAACTCCCCATACTCATATAAAAACAATGCTTGTATAATGAAAGAAACATCTAATTAACGAATCAGTAAACTTTTTACAAGGTGCAAAACAAGGCCATCTGGAAGGGGAGCTAAATTTTTATTTTCACCTAGCAGTCATTCTGAATACTTATAGGTCAAATGTAATAATCGCATTTGCTTCTACTGCCCACTTTCAGCAATACAGTTTTCTCTCTGGAGAAGGTGGTTTATGAAGTCAAAACACTGCAATGAAAAATAGTGGCACTGAAAGAAGCAGCAAGGGGAAAAAAAAGACACCTTTGAGACAGGACTTACTTAATTTTAAAGCCGAGGTAGCCCATTAGAATTGGCCTTCTATGAGGACTCTGTGGAGCAGTGCAATCAAAGGTGAGCCTACTCAACAGCATCATGTACATATAACTTTCCCTGTCACATGAAGACTACAGGTTGCATGCATGTATTCCTTCCTCTTTTCAAGTGTGGTGACGTGTCTCCTCTGCTGTAATGATGCAGCCTTCAGCCTCTGCTGCTGGTCTTCAGAACACTTAGGATTCATACAGTAGTTTAACAGGCAGCATGGTCCCACTGCTTCACATTAATGCCAAGCTTACAAAAGAGCTATTTGGTATTCCCTACACCCACTCTTATCAACAAAAACATATCATTCAATTTTTAGCTTAGACTCTTCTAGCAATTTATAATTTGCTCAAGGTTTTACATAGGTGCAAACATGTCCATATGTTGAGCCGAAGACTGCAGAGTGCAAAGTAAATTATATGACTTACGTCGAATATCGTCTGACTCAAGAACTAAGTGATGGGGCTTTAACATAATTAGATTCAAAATACTAGACCAGTTCAGATGCTCCTTTTTGTTCATTGTGTTTCATCACTACCTCCTCCCTCCCCAACCAATACTTTTAATGGCAGGAATAAGAATAAAATGATAACTAGGGAATTATTTCAGCATGGCTTTAGGACATGGCATTAGTAGAAAGCTCATGGGACAGATTTAAATAAATATGTTTGTGGGGAAGGACTGTCCGAATTATAATAGTAAGATTTAGCCTTTAAAAAAGGGTTTTAATGACGTTAATAGCTTTGATCTGACATTTGTGGGGGGAAAAAAACCACCTACTTTAGGGACAAGAACCTGTAATTCCAATGTGGCTGTGGGGCATTTTTCCTTTTTCCCAATCTCATATACAGTACCCAAACAAATAAAAACTTAAAGGATGTCTTAGAGTAATTTTTCTTTCATTCAGCTTCTTAGAGCTGAAGCTTCAGATTACTATAATATAATCTACACACTTTAAAATTACATAGGATACACTCAGAATAACTAAATAAATAAAAAGCTAAAGAAAACTGGAACAGTACTGTATCTCTATCTGAGACTAATCATCTGCTTCCAGCATCACAGAGAAGGGCTAGGACAATTTTGTTTCAAAAGATTTATGTACAGGTTTGAATCCAGAAATTAAGGTTAAAAGCATAAATAGTGATAATTTCAACTAAATTCAGAATGGTTTCAGAAAGATATGATACAACAATTTAGAATAAAACAAAGCAGAAAAGCATCATATTTTGGTTTGTTTGAGATATACATAAGGTGCAACACTTTTTTTTTTTTTTTCTTTTGCGGATGCTTGTGGGACAAATGTTAGTGTAGATGGTATTTGCTGGCAGATTAATGTACACACCGTAGCGTTATGATTTTCTAAAATAAAATAAAAAAATGAGAGAAATGAAATGAAAATGGCAACTGGGGGAAAAACAAAAGCACTACATGTTGGTCTGAAATATTTGTGCTAACAAATTTTGTTACCTGAAAATACCAACACCCTGGTCCAGCAGATTCAGGGCATGAAAAGCACTATTATTGAAATCAAGACTTCACTCAGAGAAACGACAAGGCGAGTGTCTAAACAACTATAAAGCTTTGCAGGATTTCTGCTACTCTCAGTGCCTAACCGCTTAAAAATTAAGCATTTCTACAAAAAGATTTTTTTAAAGTATCTGAAAAGTTGTATCCAGTAGGTTGCCCTCCCACCCACACCCCTGCCTAAGGGAAAAGCCACTGAGGTTTAGGAAAAGCAGATCAAGTAAGATATTAATCACATAGAAAAAAGTAATCTTTTGTTTTGCTTCTTTTTTAAAAAAAGGTCCCATGAATATACAGCAATCTCTTAAGGAACTCTAGTGAAATGTCATCGGAGGACTAAAGGGGAGTGCTCTGGCAAAAATAGATCTATTCTAACGTGTTCTAAAGAATAACAAGTTAGTACCATTGTCAAGATGCATGTTCTGCACCGTACATTTTTATTTTTATTTTTTTTGGATTTTCAGCTAATTATAAATTTTAAATCACTGCTAGCAAGTGGTCCAAAAACTCCAACAGCCACCAACACTGGGACCCAGCCATTTTCAAATGTTCACTTTTTGTTTGGAAATTTAGAAAAATATTAACAAAACAGCATCATAGTAAAAATTTTCTGCTCAAAATCTGGTATAGGGCTGCTCACCTGATTTATTTCTATGTGACTGGGGTTAAGTTCTAATTTCTGATTAATATTTTACTAATTCTTTCTTCCTTCATCCCCATTATGAATATGCATTTGTGAGGATACCATTCTAACACTTGGGTGCCCTCTTTTCCTGCTTTGAAAAAAAAACAAAAACGTAAACAAAACCTAACTTTGATTTTTTTTCCCAATCATGTTAGTATGTTGTACATATTTCCATCATTGAAATGGAAATAATACCTGCCATGAAAAGCTATACCTAGTCAGTATTAATAAAGTCATTTTTTTAATTTTATGGCTATTAGGTCAAATTATGATTAGGTAAGAAATTATCATTACAATTCAGTCAAGTATAAATAAGAAAGCTAGATAAAACCATGTAAACTGTCACCATTTAGAGATCTAATTCAAAAGCTTCAAACTCAAACTAGCACTATCAAAATTCCACCAGTTTGAAAACTAATAAAAATTATTGCTGGAATCCATTAATTACAATTTGGTAGTTTGTGCTGTGATATAGGAGTGGGGAAATACTTTGTGCTATGGAACAAATACCCTGTAAAATCTGAAGCCTCAGACTAATTTTGATGTATCACTTTGCATCTGTTGCTAGGAGACAAGACACTGTGAACGTCAGGTGGTTAAGTCAATATGTTGAATGTTCTAAGCCAGTTAATCCACTTGGTACTGGCATATGTACGGTTGGTTTTATGTGAAAAAGCAACAAAACACAGAAAGGAACCAGAAGTTTGCAGGTGGATCTATGACTGAGAGCCCCACTTTGGGCAGACATTTTTCCCTAAATCAAGCACTCAATACCTCCTAAGCAACACAAACATGAAATGGCTCTAAAACCTGCAGTGCCAATTAGGCTGTGCATAGCAATTGCAACCCGTCCAGTCTGTCTGTGATGGATGGAAAAAGGTCTGTATCATAAAGTCCACATGAAGTGAATGTCTTCAGTGTGTTCAGAATAGTGAAGTAATACTAAGGTCACTTCTGAATAATATTTTTGTCTTTTGTTTGTGTGTTTGTTTATATGAATGATCCACTGGTCACTTAGATCCCTGTGTAAAAATAAAAAGAATCCTCAAGGCATGAAAACATCAGTTATCTGTCATCTGCAGGACTCTTCCCCGTGTGGGAAAATATTTGCTACCATTTGCCCCAAGCAAATTCTTCTTGGTCACTCAAGGCGAAGAAAAAAATTCAGCTTGCAAGAATTGTAATTTCTTTCTCTCTCTCTTTTGCCAGCAAACTACCACTCTGGTGGCAAATATAAAAGTGCAGAATATATGGACCACGAGGCCGAGCATACACCACTAACAATGGTACACACCTGCCTGCCCAAGCTGCTTGAAAGTCTCCGGAACAGGCTTTTTAATATTTATTCTACAATATAAATGTAGGTATAACCTATTATATAAACCATCTTAGAACTTAAATCTCCATGTACAAAAAAGACTAAGAATATCTAATAGTAACTAGTGCAGTGCGTCAGTTTTTTTTTTTGTTTTGTTTTGTTTTGAAAGAATAACTAGGTAATATACGAAACTAGTTTCATACTCTCTGGTTGGTAAAAGAGATGCTGGATGAGCTACAGTAAAGGCAGCCTTTTACCAAGTTACCACCTATTACCATTAATAGCCTTCAATAGAAAGCAAAGCTCCAGGATCATTCCGTTTCTGTAGTATCAGACAAATAACAACACCCTCAAAGATTCTGGGTTTTGAAAGAACAAAACTGGCCCAGGATGCTAACTTCTGCTTCAAGTGAATCTGGGCCACGTAGGGCAACAAGAACTTATTTGCAGTCTATATATTTTCCACCACATGGACTCGCTAGCATCCCTCGGAAAAGACAAGGCTAGGATAGTAGTAGGTAAAGCACAATGTTTTACAATTAAAGGGCTCTTCACTGGTCAGCGCAGGAAATAAGTACAGGTGCCTGTGGCATTTCTTTTGGCTGTCCATCATGGGTGAGCGGAGTTGCCCTCTGACCTCTGCAAAACAAGTGGAAGGAAAAAACAGAAAATCATTTATTCAGAATCTGTTATTGGAAATAGGAAACGATGAAGGATAACAAATCAAAAAAGCTCTCCAATATCTGTTTAACAGCTTCTGTTGTTTTGCTGTCACTTACGTGGTCTAATTTAAATAAAACTGTAACAGTCCTTAGAATTTTTTTTTAAAAAGGCTTTCTCATCTCAATTCCCCTCAAACAACTCAACACATACTCTCAGACTATAAACGAACACACACCAAATTTGTACACCCTGACATGCCTACACATATTTGGGACTACTCTGAGAAAGGAGTAACTTTCAGTCAAGGACTGTGGCTCCCGGGCTCTTGATCTGCTGATATTAAAGATGACATGTTTCTTTTTGTGACTTGCCCAAGGACAAAACTCTTCTATGATAAATGATAATCTTGAGTCTCATTTCTTAAGACATAAATCAGTTTAAAACTTTTGGCCAATCAAAGTGATGACCCCTGAAGAGAAAAAGAGATGGACTGCCATTCTAAAACACGGAATGACAAAGAAACAGTGAATGAAGAAACAGTGAGCCCTCACAAGTCTCTCAAGCCTATGGAGAGAGTGTATATAGGGGAAGAAGGTGAATACTGACTCTGGATTTTAAATGAGAAGAAAATCCAGTCTCTGTGGGCCAAATAACACACAGGAGAACATCAAAAAGATGTCATGGAAATGTCCATTATTTGGATTGGAAACAGGCTGAACATAGCTGAGTTTTCATTCAGCTTTTATATAATTAGCAGGAAAAAATATGATTCACTTCATGGTTCTAAGAAAACTATTTAAAATTCTTGATAATTTCTATACAGCTTTCTATTCTCAAAAAACAAGACTGAGCACCTCTTTCCTTGATATTTGCCAACAGATTTATAAAGCCCAAACAAAGCTTACTCACTGCTCTCTTTTACAATTGTCTGTGGTGTATAGTGCTATACTGAAAATTCGTGAAACAGCAGCAACAGTGATATTTTCATTGGTTCAACCTCTCAATAGAGTATTTCCTTTAGATTAAGTAAAACAAAAAGGACTCAAATGAAATTTGCAACCTAGCTATATGCAAGGATCTTTGGGGGCACATAAAACAAAAACAATGTAAATAAATTACATCATTTGGGGGGGGTTTAGAATCTGATGCTCACTTGGTAGACTAAGATATTAGGATTTTAGAAAAACACAACGCGTGTTAGAATTAAATCTCTGGATTAATCTGTTTACTCATGTGCGCATGCTGCTCTTTGTTCAAGAAAGAAGATACTAAAATGTTATTTATTTATTTTTTGTTTGTTACCTTTAAGACTGGACATCTGATAATATCATAAAAGCCAGAAGAACTTTAATAAATATTTTAAAAGAAAACATAGAGGAAAAAAGATGAAAAGTATAATCTAAGTGAGACAGAAGCAAATTGGGCAAGGACATGGGAGCATGAGTGTGAAAATTCTGGAGTCAGACAAACCTGAAGTCAAATCTTACCTTAGTCACTAACTAGCTGTGTGCTCCTGACTAATTAATCCTCTACGCCTCAGTTTCTTCCATCATTAAAATGGTCGAAAAACACTCATTTTATGAATACATTTAATGAGCTTCCCAGATTAAATACTCTTAGTAAATAAACAGCAGGTTCAACAGAGATTTGTTCCTACTCTCTATTTCCTGCATTTAGTAAAACTGACCTTTTTTTTTTGCTAAGCATTTTAGAGCCACCATCTAATTTATTCCTCGTTATTATCCTATTATTCTTCCTAGCTACTGCCTTTCACCCACCTCCCCCTATCCCCGGCCCCCCCAAAGAGCTTTGTTATATATTTATTTTTAAATTTAATCTGATTTTTAACACATCACACTAAATGAGACATTCTTTGATAGTTACCAGGTGTGGGACGGTTGATCACTGTTAAAATTGCCTTTCTATGTTAGGTTTCTGAACCTACTATTAAGATTTTTATTGGCAAGAATGCAGATATTATATTTCTACCCCAAACTTGACTGACCACCCTCTAAATCAGAAACCAAAGTGATGCCTCAGCAATATTTAATTGTTGTGTAACCCACACACAATTATATTACAAGTAGGGAACTGGCTGGTAGCTCTGCCTATCTTAGGCAGTCAAACTTGAAGAACTATCCCACTTGGTGATGCACTCATTCATTTGCTCATTTGCCCATGGATGTAACAGGAACCACAGCTTTTCTTTTAAAACACTCAAAATACACTAGGAGGAGAGAGACATGAACCATCGATAAATAATTACAACCCGAGGTGGAGCTGGTTCATAGGCAGCAGGAAAGGAGCGTGGTGTACCAGGAGGAGAACTGAGAGGACAAAGGAGCAGGGCTGGCAGGAGTACCAGGGAAGGGGATGCACAAGGCAAGGCTTTCCACAGGTTCATTCTGTCTGACCCCCTTGATATACTGAATCAAAATGTGCATTTGACATAGAAAGAATCACCTGGAGATCTTGTTAAACACAGATTCTGATTTAGCGTTTCAGGGTTGGAAATGGAAATTCTCAGCAGAGGGGTCAAACCATAAGGAACCTGTTCAAAGCCCTGGTGCAAAGGCAAGAGGCTGGCCTATCTGGAAAGTTGTTCCATGTGAGAGAAGGGCAAGCAGCATGGAGGGCTTGTGGGGAGTACAAAGGTACGTTTTTTCTTACCTTTCTGCTGCTGGGGATTGAGAGGGAAGGAAGGCTGACTAGCAGTGCAGTGTCATGACCACTATTAGGTTCAGAACGGAACTGTGGCAGCAGCAAAGGTAGTAAGCCCTGCATTATGATGCCACCTCAAACCCTGGATTCAGGCAGATCTTTTTGAATCCCTTTACATATGTGCATGCTTGTTCTCTGCACCAGACTGTAAAACATTATGAGTGCTGGTGGACTGTCTTGTGCATTATCTCCCTCAGTAACTTTACAATGCCTTTCAGCATTCTCTTGTTGTTTGGAACTCACAGTGTACACATGAAAAGGAATCTGACTTCCTGGAAAGGCTATTTGTGAGAAGTACTAGAACTGTAATGTGACAGGTAAAGAACAAGAAGTAAATAAAATCCTATGTCAGGGTCTCTTAAACACGGATGGGAAATGGAAAATGGGACCTGGCAGGGGCATCTACAGGTTGTGCTTGGTTTCAAGTTCTTTTTTATTAAAGGAAGTCGAGGAAAGTAGCTTTTCTGTAGGAAATCCACTTGGAGTAAAACTATAAAACACCTAACTATACAAAAAAGCTTTTTGCCTTCCTATTAAGTTGCAGAACACCCAATTACACTGAGAACTTAAAACACTTTCTGTGGGGCTTCACAAAGTTCAAAGGGCTTTCACATCTAAGATTTTGTTTGATCGTCACATCTAAGATTTTGTTGTGATTCTTTGAGGATATTGTTATGCTCGATGTAAGATGAGAAAACTGAGGTCCAAGAAATAAATTGCTTCATATAACAAACTGGAGAGAGTTGGGAGAAAATTCTAGGCCTTCTGACTACCATCAATCAGATGCCAAGATGCCCCTTGCCCTGAATCACACTGTCTTCTCTGGTACCACCACTCCACCAACATCATCCCCAACTGGGCACTCACCATGTGTTAGCACTGGGCTGAGTGAACTCTTGCTATTTCATATAGTAAGTGTATGAGAAGGCCACCTACCTCATTTTACAGAAAAATAAAACAAAACAAAACTGAGGACTGAAAGGTTAATGATTTTGCCCAAGATCTCAAAGAGCTAGGATCTAAACCCAGGGCTCCGATTTGACTCTAAAGCTCATGCATTTGATTAAAATTGCTTTCCCTGTTCTCTCTGGGTGCTTATAGAAATGAAGTTTAAACACAGACACAGCATAACATATTCAAAATAAAATACTCAGGTGGCTTTAGTTCCTTATATTTTCCTACACTGTTAATTAGCACATCACTTTTCTCACCTCTCAAACATGTGTGCACTTGGACCAAGTCCCATGAACCCCAAAATGCAGTGTCAAAACTGTCACCAATCACAACAGAAAGTATGATTTGGCTTCCTGAATCCATGAGTCATGGAAGAAGAAAAACATGGTACTCCAGGAGCCTGACAGAGGACAAATTTTCACCACTAACCTGTGCACATTTTCCATGGCTGCCACCTCCGCCAGTGCAGTGAGGCTGAAGAATGCAGACACGGCAGGCATGTCGGGAGTGCTACTCCGAGTCTCTGCGGCCTCGGTGTTGTGTGAGCATTCGTCATTGCAGTCTGTCTCGGGTGCTTTAGGGAGACTCCTCTGCAGTTGTTCCTTTGGTTTGTCATCTGTAACAAAAGAGAAATCCATCACAAGAGGATCGTTCTGTTCTCTCCAGAAAAGGGACACAGAAAACTCTGTGCCTGTCAAAGTGAAATGAGTGAACATTCGTTACTGTTCACTCTTGCCATCAATTGAATATTAAGGCTGTAGCAGAATCTCTTCTCCCACTTTAACAAAGCTCTTCTATTAAGCTCAATTGTAACTATGAGCAGTAAAGTACCCAAAGCCAAGCTTAAGAGAAGCTGTGTTTTATTCAAGGTCAGTCTTGGAATGAGAGGAAAAAATGGACCCTGGTCAAAATAAAGCCCAAAGGGCTTTTTCAGATGGGTCTATGATGCTGTAAAAAAAAAAAAAAAAAGCCCTCAAGAATCCAGCTGACTAGGTATTTCTAATGAAGTCTTAGTCTCTGTCCTACTATGGCAGCTTGGACTTTTGGTATGTTGTGATGCCTAAGCATCAGAATAATTAATCCTGAGGTCTCAAGTTGTTATTTTTATTCTGAAGACTGTAAGGGAAGATGACAAAGGGCCCTCTGATATTTATGAAGAGATGACTAAAATGCTATGCAAATAAACCGCTGACAACAAGTATAATTTCCTTCTATTATATTATGTGGTCAATATAAAGGAAGGAGGATTTTTATCTTGGTTTAAAAAACATTTTAAATAGAGAAAGCAATCAATAATGGCTATACATGTCATGTTGAAAGTGCTATGATGTTTTTCTACATAAAAGGGAGTATTTTCTAAAATGGCTTTCATTCTTCTAACAAGTAAAAATGAGGAGATTACAACCTACAAAATGAGTATCAGAGAACAGAAATCAAGAGTCAAAGGGAAAGGAGGGGCCTGCTGGGCCCCAAATCAGGAAAGCTAAATTTATTACGCATCCTGTTCGTTTATTCAGCAAAAAATTCATTACTCTTAATACCTCGGTTTACACATCAGATATTTACAAATATCACCCTCAGAAACATTCATTTAAATATATTTACTATTTATACAAGGTCATCATGAACTTTGACTCTTTTTCAGGAGAGAACACTTTCTCCAGGGTTGATAGATAGCAATGCTGAAGGTACTAGTGCAGAGCTCCAGGATGGGATGGCGGGAAACTGCTATCTCTTACTGACCCCACCCCTATCTAGAGACTCATCAGCAATTCTACTGAACAGATAGATCATTCACGATCCCTGAGGATGGGAAAATTCACAGTAAGATACTGTTGGTTATGCCTTGGTCAACAGAACGCAAGACATCTGTAAGCATTTTCAGGCACCCACAGTGGTCTGAATCAACTTACCAGAAGTAACAGAGGCTTTTTAAGGTTCTGCTATCCACTGGTTTTAATACCTAATATTCTGGTTTGAAGTGGCTTGCATAGTCAACTTTGGAGGTACACCAATTCACCCAGCACTTTAAAAATTCCAGGCTTTTTGGGAATTCCCCTAATCGAGACTATTTTGTTGCTAGCTGGAAAAGGGCCAAGGTCCATTTTTTTCCCTCACACTCTAAGACTGACCCATTTTCTGACCTTTCCTTTCTAGAATTCCAGAAATTCTCTTGGAAAAAAAGAGTACTGATTTTCAAAGATGTACATTTGAGTATTTCAAGGAGATCCACAAAGAGAAACTGTTAACTATTTTCAAAACTGTCAAATAGACCCATTTTTCAATAAGGATCCAGAGTTGGCTTAAACTCATTTGGCTGGTCAATGTGGCCATGATGCCATGTTCACCTGCTTTCTCTTGTAATATGTCTAAGGCTCATTCGTTTTACCCAAAGTACCTCCTGCTGGTGATACCCGGCCATCTGCTGTCCTGACAAGGTGTGTAATCTTGGTTTTCCTTGCTTTTCTCTTTTGGCTGCCCACCAAAGGTTCTTGCATTGTTGTTGGCTCTGGAGTGTTGGGAATGGATAGGGCATTTTTAACCTTATAAGCAGGCTCTGTGGTGTTTTTGTCTTCTGAAAATATGGCTGAAATAGGACAAACCATAGATATAGTTACATGCAAAAACACAAGCACCAACACTGCTCTTTGAAAGAAACATTTCTAAGTGTCTACTCCATTGAAATGGAGAATTTATATTTGGTTTTCAAAGCACTGATGGAAAAAGAAATAAAACATTGTCTATATTTGCTTTTACTACTTATTTATGTTTATACTGATGAACTGATTACAGAGGATTAAGATGCCATTTTCTCTTTAACAGAGCACTGAACAAAGAGGCTATTGGAGTAATGTTTTCTAAGGATGGTGCAAGCAAACCTCCGCTAATAATCAAATAAACTACAAGTTCTATAGGTGGTCAGAGGACCCTATATGAAAAATAAGCTTTTAGCCAGTTCCAGAGTCACGAGGCTGAGGTAGAATTCTTCCCTGATTAGCACTAAGTTGTTGGATTTTTGGTTTCATGTATGCTCTTGTGTGAGCCTTCAAATGATTTCATGTCTACTTAAGGGTTGTTCTTTTTTCTGGATGTTCCAGATGAATTGATAAAAACACAATAAGAAGCCAAGGCCATAACTGCAAAGGAATTAAATGATAGGTATAGTATAAAAGCAGGCTGTGACTAGGGATAGCCCAGAAACTAGTAGACAGGCAGCCAGAGCATGCAAGAATGGTTGGCTGATAGTTGTTAATAGTCCTCAAGTCCTAGAGGTTAGAATATCAGGAGATGGTAAAGGAGTTGGATAAGGGCCCAGACCAAGTAGAAGAAGTTAAATAAAAATTGTTAAAAAAAATTCTGAGACTACACTGTAAGTTCTCATAAAGTCCTGAATATGAGATGATGCCACCTAATATGAACCTACTGTTTGATCAAGGAGTGATCCTGGGGCCTGTAGATCATCCACTTTATGACACTATATCATTTGACTATGCTATAGTTTGGGATAAGAAGTGACACTGTGTCCTACCACATCCTACAAGACAACCCCAGGACATACTGTCCTACTATCTCGTGGCCTACACTCATGACAACCTAAGGGTTTAAGGAGTGCCTTCTCTAAACAGAACACAGGGACAATAAGGACCATTAAAAGACGCAGTGCCTGGGACAAAGCTGAAGATTGAATCTGGTAACATTAGCAAAGTAAAAGAATGGCTTGGTGGTGAGGGACATCAGACAAAAAGAGCTGAGAGAGGGAAACCAGCGTGATAGTTAAGTATACAGACACTAATCCAGTTTTTCTCACTCCCCACCCCCCTGCCAAACTAAGGTAAATGTGGGAAAAGAAAAGGTTTTTTCTTCTAAAAGCAAGTTAGTCATTTCTCTTTTGGCTTTTAATTGAACACACTAAACTATCCAGGCACTGTAGAACAAGTCCACAGGGCTAGTTTTTACACTCAACCAAAATTATAACACAGGGAGAGCGTTATCTTCTGAGAGTGATAATATGAGTTCACTTTTGGAACCACATTAAGAAATGTAGCAGTAAGAGACTATCTTGTTTCCAAATCCTGCTCCCAATATGCATAGTTAAGTTTTCTGGGAAAGCAGCACTGCATTTGTACCATGTCCCAGGAGGTCAGCAGTGTGCTCTAGAGTCATGAATTCACCCAACCAGGGGATTCAAACTTGCATTGAAATTATTACAGTCAAAATCTGAACTTTACTGCTTCATTTAGTCGCCCATGAGCTGAAAACAGCAGTCAGATGCTGAATGGAACATAGGGAAAAGAATCAAATGAATGAGCCTGATCTAATATCCCAGGAGACTTTGTTGAACTTATAGAGCAACTATTTCAAAATTGACTCGAGATTAAGTTAATAATCTATATGCTATAGAACACATTTGAAAATCTACTTATAAATTAAGTCCCCTCACCCCTGTAGTTTGATTTATATATTACAAAATAAAATAAAAAAAAATAACCCTTTTGGGAGATTCTCTAGTCAGGTATTTTGTTTTGTTTTCTTGTAAGACACCATTGATATTTACTCGAACCAGATAACAGTTACAAGTTTACAGCTATGTAGTCTCAAAGCGTTTTAGTGGAAAGAGTTCTGGTTTTGTCCTTTTCTGGTTGTATTGGTTGGTCTTCAATTCTCCCATGTATTTGGTGCTAGAAAACCTTCTTTGGAGTCCTGGTGTGGTGCCATGCGATGAGCACTCGACCTCCAGGTTGGTTTGAACCACAAAGTCTGAAACCGTATCGCTATGAGTTGGAACCAACTTGACGGCACTTAACGACAACAATAAACCTCCCTTAATTCACTGGTGCTGCAGTCAAGACTACTTTAAAAAAATATATATATATAAATTGTAATTATTACTAAAATTGGTGATCTCTTGCTTAAGCATACGCATATGACCCAATAACTTGGTTGAACAGATAAACAGTCGCATCCTGGTTTGTTAGAAAAATTTATCTCTAATTCTATGACATAGGCAATCTTTTTTTTTTTTTCAAATAATATGAAAAACTTACAGGAAGTGGTTAAGCCATTTTGAATTTTAAAAGCATAGGGAAAGACACTTAAGATAAATTATAAGCTTAGCATTCAAATCTCTGATGTAGTACTAAACAACTAAAGATTTCTGGTATTTTGAAAAAAAGATGAAATGAAGGTGAATATATACAGGGTGGTGTAAAGAGAGTGTGTTGTTGTTAAATGTTGTCTAGTCTGTTCTGATTCATAGCTACCCTATATAAGGTTTCTGAGGAACAGTTGGTGGGTTTGACCCACTGACCTTGAGGTTAGCAATCCAGTGCTTATCTTACAGCACTGCATAGGACTCCAAACAAAGTACGTTGTTGTTTAGTGCCACTGAGTAGGTTCCAACTCATAATGACCCTGTGTAGGGTTTCCAAAGAATTGCTGGTGAGTTTGAACTGCCAACCTGGTGGCTAGCAGTCCAGTGCTAACTCTACAGTGCCAAACCAGGACTCTAAATTAAATATTCTGCCATTGTTGTTAACTGTCATTACGTTGAGTTGGTTCTGACATATAGTGACCCCATATAAGGTTTTCGAGGAGCAGTTTGAGGACTTGAACTGCCAACCTTGAGGTTAACAAGTGGTTGTGTACCATGGAGTCGGTTCTAACTCATAGTGACCCTGTGTAGTGTTTCCAAGGCTTTAAATCTTGGTATGGCACTGTAGGATCAGCACTGGGCTGCGAACTACAAGGCCAGCAATTCAAACTCACTAGCTGCTCCTTGGAAACCCTATACAGGATTGCTGTGAGTCAGAACCGACTCGATGGCACTCAACAACAACAACAAATCTTTGCAAAAGCAGAAAGCCTCATCTTTCTCCTGTGAACTTTCACAGTGAACTTTCAATTACCTGCATTTATAAAAGTCAGCACTAAGGAGCTCTGGTAGCATAGTGGTTACGAATTGGGCTGC
This sequence comes from Chrysochloris asiatica, assembly GCF_000296735.1. Lineage (NCBI taxonomy): Eukaryota > Metazoa > Chordata > Mammalia > Afrosoricida > Chrysochloridae > Chrysochloris > Chrysochloris asiatica. The sequence goes on from NW_006408754.1 coordinate 4,349,135, forward strand.
TAATCTCACGGTCAGCAGTTTGAAACTACCAGCTGTTCCGTGGGAGAAAGATGAGGCATTCTGCTCCTGTAAAGATTTACAGCCTCGGAAACCCTGTGCAGGGTTGTTGTGAGTCAGAACCGACTCCACAGCACATAACAACAACAACAACAAAGAAGTCAGCAATAGCTGAACAGCTGCAGAGAGACATCAGCTTCAAACAGGGCTTTGAACTGGTTCATTCTGGTTCAATTTCCTGCTAACAACTGGCATTTCCACCTCAGATATACCAATTCAGAATCTGTATTTTAACAAGATCCCCAAAGTCCTGCATCCAACACTTCTAACACTTCTAATTTTTGCCTGTTGTTCTTGTTAAGTGCCATCATGTTGGTTCTCACTCATAGTGACCCTGTAGAGGGTTTCCGAGGCCCAACTGGTGAATTTGAACTGTCAGCCTTGTGGTTCAACCCAACCCTGAGGTTAAGTGCTTATACTACAATGCCACACCAGATATTTTTAAGCTAGGGTAGCTTAAAAATTATTTAATTATCCTGATTGTGGTTTCATTTTCTGCCTTTCTACATTTATATTCTCAAAAGTAAAGTTTTCATAATTAGGGATATGGTTAGTGCTGAGGGTTAATGCACTAGACTGCAAAGTCAGTTTTAGCCTCAAGGTCAGTGGTTCAAGCTCAGCAGCCGCTCCTTGGAAACCCTGTACAGGGTCACTCTGAGTCAGAACTGACTCAACAGCACTTAACAACAACAAATAAATGTTAGAATGGTATGAAAATAACAAGCAAAAAAGGTCACTTTAAAAAAAGGGCTTCAAACTGGTTCCTTCCTGTTCTGTCTTGCCATCCTACAGACCAGAATCTGCAGAACATGGATGCCTGGAGCAATAACTAGAATGAGGAAATTACATATTGATGTCCTGCAAGAAACTTAATCTGTCTTTGAAAACAGGAGTCCTGGTGTAGCGCTGTAGTATAAGCACTGGACTGCTAACCACAAGGTAGGTGGTTCAGACCTACCAGGTGCTCCTCGGAAACCCCATACAGGGTCGCTATGGGTCAGAATTGAGTCGATGGCACTTAACAACAACAACTTGAAAACAAGAGCAGAGGGCTCATTGCATAGCAACTGAATCCACCTGGTCGACGCGGAAACAAAGGCTCCCTGCTCAAATATGGTGGCTGAATGGCTCTGCTTTGAATGTGTGTCCCGCTCCACAGTCCTGGCAATAATTCAATCTCTCACATCAGGCTCCTGAAAGGCTCATTATGCCTCTTCTGTGTCTCCCGATATAGGGCTTGACCCATAATCTTTCTTGATCCAGTTATTGTTCCAGGCACCACATTTTACAAGTTTTGGTCCATGCTGGTGGTTTTGCTTTGTTGCCATAGCTGAACTAGTTGAACTTCCTCAAAGCCTAGCTTTAATTTACTGGTAATATCTGATACTCAAGTTACCCTGCTTCCTTTTTTCTTTTCTCTAGCCTCATAAAAGGAGTCTGCACTCTATACTAAAGGACAGGCAATTTTGAGTGCATGTCCTCCAAAATTCTGTTCCATGTACAGTAATAATGAATATAATTATTTCCAATAATAACTCTACTTCCACCATACCCTGGGGACTACCTGTAAGACTCAAAATTGATTTACTTCTGACCAAAAGGGCAGAAAATCAGGGCTGTAGAAAATATGGTGTTTCCAGGATCAAACCACACACTCAGACACCCCCAGTAATAAAATCATCAAGTGTCAGAGGGGAAATGGATTTAAAGTTCATGTACTACTGCATAACAACATTCTCCCCATCCCTAAAGGCATGTATTAAATGCATACATCGAACAAATGGGGAAAGTGAATCTCAGTGACATTTCTAATCTCCTACTGAAAATTTCTAATTAGTGGCTGAGCTGAGAATGAAAAGCAGGCCTCCTAATTCCTGGGGAATTGGCTTTTTACCACCCTGCACATGCTGCCACATCCTTTACATGTGAAGAGTTTCAATATTTATCTAAAACATTTAGATCATAGAGGAATTCCCCAAACTGTCACTTAAGATAACTTAACTGTGAACTGAAGTTATTTCTGGAGGTCCTCTTTAAGCCAAATAATAGATGGGCTTAAAAATAAATAAATAAAGGTGTATTACCTGTGAGTAACACACCCCCTTAAACAATCAACTATATGAGACCAAACAGCCAACATTTACCCAAAAGCGAAGTTAAGAAGACAAGGAGGAGAAGGGAAGCTAGATCAAAGGAAAAAGAACAAAGAGAATGGAAGGAAGTATGAGAATCTTGACACAGTATGAAAAATGTAACACCTGTTATGGACTAATTTGCATAAAAATTGTTAAGTGGGAACCTTATTTTCTGTCAAAACTATCACCTAAAATAAAATTAAATATTACTACAAAACATTTAAAAAAAACACAAACATTTAGAACAGAGTCATTTCAGACAAAGAGTAATGCAGTCTTAAATGCCTGAAACAGTTCTTTTGATAGTTCATCAGATTATGTTTATCTATCAAATCTGTGCGCTCTTTCTCTCTCTCTCTATATATATATATGTAATATTTTTGAAGTTTTTATTGTGAAATCGAGTAAAAGTTTACAGGGATGATCATCAATTTTACAATCAACAAATCACATACTTTGTTTCATTACAATGATTATAATCCCTTCTATGTACCAGCAGTAACCATTATTTCTATTCATTTTAGCATTTTTTGTTTTTTTTCAAAACACTCAGGCACATATAATGATTTACAGCACCAAAGGGCATATTCTGCAAGTGTGCCTCCTGGCTGCCAGCTCTCAGTCCCTCCTTTTACATGAATCTAGAGTCCTCAGCTGCTCCCTCTTTTCATGTCCCCATCTCTACCTCTGGTGTCCACTGCTTCTCTGAATAAGGTCCCGCATTCCGCTTGTGCTCTCCTCCCTTTATGGTTCTAGGGTCCTGTTTCTGGACTGTAAGATTAACTACTCCCCAGTTTTTGTTACAAAACTTCTACCTTTACAATTGTGACAGTCGCAATAAGTCATGATAACAATGAACTCACTATTGAGTCATAAATATCTTATCCCATCTCATTTCACCATACCCACTCTAGATAAGATGAAAACTATTCAGTGGGGATTCTATCTTCCCACACACACTGTTAAACTAAACTCCCTCTTGAAACCTTGTAAGCCAGTCACTGCGTGCTTTTATCGTCCCCTCATTTTAGGTAGCAATGTCTAAGTTGCCTGTCCCTATCTACCCTGTGTACAGAGGGGATAGCATTGATACTTGAAGACTCATTCCCTCTCTGTTGGGATTTTGAGCTACTACCTCCATGAGTATAGGTCAAGTTCATCAAATTGTAGCAATTTACCCTTGTACCCTTTATCAAAAATTGTTTTTTAATCTTCCTCTAGTTGAGTTCTGATTATCAAGCTATCGAGGCTAAGGTCAAATGGGTACTATCTGCAGTTTGGGTGTTCTTGTGCATCTCCCCTCACTTCATATTGGCTGGATGCTTCACTCTCAGCTCTAGCCCTCGCAAAATATATTTTTAAAATACACATAGCTACTGTTTCAAATTGTTCTAATACCTAGAACAGCACAGCATTTTACATTTTGTTTTGCCAGTGTTTAAGCAGAAATAATGCTCCACAGGAATATTTTTGTGACTGGGAAATAACAGGTCAGAAAACACACATACTGCTGGCATTTCCTATAAAATGACATAAATGCAGATATGTGGCTCATATGAACCATGCCTTCCAACCAAAAACAATGCCATGTTTAATAATAACTCCCACAAGAAACTGGGATATTTTTGATACACATCTTTAAACACGAGTATTTTTGATAAATGACTTACGTCAAATGCGCATTAACTTTTTTCTTCTTTCAGTAAATGAATGACAATATGTAATAACAGAGTAATAGACTGGGAGTTAAGGGATGTGGACTTGGTTATTAAATTGCCCTCTTTGGACATAAGTAAATCAAAGGAGTTTGACTTGATGATCTCTAAAGATCTTTTCTAGTTATAAAATGAAGTGACTTCCAAATGAAGGACTACCAAAAGCAATCAGAGCTTTTAAAATATCTATAAAGAAAGGAATAAATGGGAAAAGGGGATGGATGGCCCTTTACCATCACAGAAATTAGGATTTACCTAAAGGTTTCATCATTGAACAGAAACTAGATGACGTCACAAATACTGTTGACTGATATGAAGCGAAATCTGCACCTAGGACCTACAATGTTGCTAATTAATATTGAATTTTTCTTTGACTATACATAAGCCTCAGACATTCTATTTTAACACATAGAGGGGTATGAGGAAGAGGACTCTGGTTGGCACAAATAGTTTGTTCTTGGCTACTAACTCAAAGTTGGTGTTCTAAAGCAACCAGCAACTGGAACTTGTCAGAGGCAGGCTTGGCAATCTACTTCTATCAAATTACAGCTAAGAAGACCCTATGGAGTAGTCTTACTCTGTAACACATGCGTTCACCATGAGTGGGAATTGACTCAATGAATATTTGGGGGAAGTTGTTAGCAGAGTAGGGAGCTGTGCTAAAGGAAAAGTTCAGTCTAGGAATCACTTCCGCAGGCCCACTCAACCAGGAGAGCCTCATAATGCCCCACGGCATAGTGGTTACGAATCGGGCTGCTAATCTCATGGTCAGCAGTTCGAAACTACCAGCTGTCCCACAGAAGAAAGATGAGGCTTTCTACTGCCATAAGATTTACAGCCTCAGAAACCCTGTACGGGGTCGCTATGAGTCGGAACTGACTCCATGGCACATAACAACAACAACAACATGACTGCCAAAAGCATTTGTCTGCAACATGAACTGCAATGCTGTACATTTTTAGCTCCAAATAATTCTAATTCTCTGTAAATGTGGTTCACAAGTTACAAAGTCCCCTTTAAGAATTTAAATACCATATGAAAAATAGCCTAATTATGGACAAGCAGGTTTAATGTTGTTGGTTAACTCTATATAAACAATGTATTTTCCAGCACCATTAGACTACTTGAAATTATACAATGAAATTTTACCTTCTGCAGGGTGAATGGCATCCAAGAAAAGTTGCTTGTTTGACCATTTATCCCCACTTCCTAAAAACAATGACAGAAAACAAAAGAAATGTGAAACTACTCTTATTATAAACACAAACACTTTAAAAAAAGGAGGGGGGGCAATACAAAAGAGCTTCAACAAAATATATAAAACATGAAACATTATCACTTAACTGAAGCCAAGTTTTATTTTAGCTATTTTATTCTCAAAACTATATTTGCCACCTAATATGAAACTATATAGAAAACAGATTAAGACAAAATTAGTCTTTTATGAAATATATTCCTGGATAATTTCTGAAATCTTAAATACAGTAATTTGAAGATCAATTAAAAGATGATGAAAGTGATATTTTACCTAATGAGTGATATTTTTCCACTGGAACCAGAGAAAGAGTAATATCAATATACAAACCAAAGAGGCTGAAGAAGAGGTGAAAATAAAATAAAAATTAAGTCAAAGGTCACAAACAGGAACACATAGTGCATATGTCTACATATGGAAGACAGATGCATTTACAGTCTCATTCAAGAAACATGAAATGCTTCACATTTGGCCATGCAAGTAAGATGCAAATAGGCATCAGATGAGTAGGTTCATGGTAGTCATGTTACCAACACATGCAGGGGTGATCCTAAAGAAAGCGCCTGACTTCCAGGATATATGGCTGTATTAAGCCAGATGGGAAGATTTACCTTTTACGTGAAAAGAAAGGAGCCTTGAACTTTGAGAAGAACGAGATTTTAAGATGAGCCCTGAAGAGGGTCAAGGGCCCATCATGATCTCAACAATGAGGTAGGTGTTCAGCGTATGGGAAAGTGGTAACATGCAATAGTTTCTAGTGCCCTCTGGAAGGACAGATAGCTATAGAACTGAAGGAGGTGGAGAAAAGAGTCTGGCATTTAGATGGGAAAAAAAGAGAGGTAGGCTACTATTTTGTTATTTTTTTGTTCAGTACCATCCAGTTGGTTCCGACTCATAGTGACCCTACATAGGGTTTCCAAGGAGCGGCTGGTGGACTTGAACTGCTGACCTTGTTGTTAGCAATCCAGTGCTTATCCAACAGCACCACCCCAGAACTCTAGATTATTTAGGAGTAGAGAAAAAGGTCTACATGGATCTTCAAGTATCAGAAAAGGTATAAATGTGGCCCTGGTCTGAAGTCTGCCACACAGGAGAAAAACAAGAATTAATAGCCAAAGGAAATAGGTAAGAGGATCAAGAACACTAAACCTTTTTTTTTTTTTTTTAATTACCAAATATAGATGAGCAGAGGCAAATTTAGGAATCACATGGAACTCCAAAAATAGAGACAAACAGGAGTTTTAACTAGAGCTCCACATGAAGGAGATCTCTGTAATTAGCTGCACAGTCTAGGAATAATGAATCGGAAGCTTGTGTCAGAAGCTGATGACGTTGAAGCAAGCAAAGGAGAGGGAAGGGTACAGGCGGGGTGTGGAAACCTAACTTAAGGATAGATTCACAATGGACGTGGCCAAGAAAACTTAGTGGAGGATGGAAGGCACCAATACCTTTTTCTGGAACATTAGGCTTCTCCTTTTTGTGCTTATATTTGCTGACAATTTTGTGGAATAAGTTCTTTTTCTGAGACTGGAATGGACCTACAGACAACATTAATATAAATATATCTTACTTCACAATATTTTAGAAAATAATACTGTGTGCTTCTCAACAATCACACCCTCCCTCCTCCCTCCTGTGGAATAATCAAACTGATTTGCAAGGAATGTCACCTTGCATTTTTCACCTATCTAACTAAACAGTTGCTTGTTGTTAGTGACATTCAGTGGACCCATAATTGATCTTTACAGGGTTTCCAAGGAGCGGCTTGGTAGGTATGAACTGCCAACCTTACAGTCCAGTGCATATCCTATAGCACTATACCAGGACTTTTTGCCCTTCCTTTGTTGTTGTTGTTGTTAAATACTGCCAAGTTGGCACTGACCATAGAGACCCCATATAGGGTTTCCGAGGAGTGACTGGTGAGCTTGAGCCACCGACCTTACAGTTCAAAGCTACTTTGCAATCCAGCGCATTAACCCACAGCACTAAAAACCCAATGAGATTTGACTTAGACTGTGTTAGGAGTCTCCATTAGGGATGGGACTCTAAGCCAAACTCTTTCTACTCCACATATTCTTAAAGTCTATGATTTTATGAATTTTAAAGAATCTAGGTGGCTCAGAGACCCATTGTCTTTGTGACCTCATCTCCTACTACTGCCTTTTCGTCTTCTCTTCTCCAGCTGCACTGGCTTCCAGATGGTTCCAACACATGCATTCTTACTCCTTCTTTAGGATCTTTGTTCAGGCTGTAATCACTGACTAGAAAATGTTCTTTCCCAACTTACTCACATGGCTAGCTTCTGCACAGGCCTGCTGAGATATCTCCTGACCACCCTCCCTGTGGCACTGACAAGATAAGCATTGATTGCTAATTGCAAGGTTGGAGGTTCAAACCCATCAGGCACTCATTGGAAAACCTACACAGGATTGCTAAGAGTCGGCACCAACTTGACAGCACTTAGTAAGTAACAACAACCCTACATATAAATGCAATCTACCACACACATTGTGATCCTCAGTACTCTATTTAAATAAAATTTTTAACAGCTTTGATATAATCTCTTGTATTGGTAAGTGTCCTGGAGTAGTTCTGATTCACAGTGACCTTGTATAGGGTTTCTAAGGAGTGGCTGGTGAGTTTGAATACCGACCCTGTGGTTCAAATCGACCTTGCAGACCAGTGCTTTATCCCACAGCACACGTTTGCATAAAACACTATTGGAAGGATCAGCTCTTTAATCTAGTTGATTTTTGCACAATGCTTTTGACAAGTATTCTTTTTTTTTTTTTACAGTACCCTAATGAGATTAAGACAAGTGTCTTACTGAGAGAACTTGTCTGCAGTCATCCACTGATCACAGAGACATGTTTAGTTTGGAATCAGCCCATGTGTACAAGCACTGGAACCCTAGTAACAATACTTTTAGGCTTACCTCCGATGCTGTCCAGTTTAAATGGTCTATTCCTCAATAAAACAATTGGCTTTTACTCCTAACAAACTATTGAGTTTGTTTCTAGACAGTTATTTAGGAGCGTGTTGTTTCAGTTCCACCTATTTCTGAGTTTTCCAAATTTCTTTCTGATACTGATTTCTAATTTCATCTCGTGGTTAGACAATATACTTTTGGTTTTCGATCCTTTTATATTTATTAAGGTTGTTTGTTTGTTTGTACTGGCCTGTTTAAGAGCCCTTGAGTCAGTTCCAACTCACAGGGATCTGTGTAGGGTTTCCAAGGGGCAGTTGGTGAGTCTGAATCACCAATCTTGTGATTGGTAGTCCAGTGCTTATTCTACAGTGCCACACCATGACTCTTTACTGAATATGGTACATTCTGTAGAACGCTGTGTGTGCACTTGAGAAGAATGTATATTATTCTGTTGTTAGGTAGAGTGTTCTATGTTGTTGTTAGGCACAGTTGAGTCAATTTTGACTCATAATGACCTGTATAGAGTTTCCAAGGAGCAGCTGGTGGATTTGAACCACTGACCTTGTGGTTAGCTGGCCAGTACTTATCCTACAGCGCTATACCAGAACTCCAGAGTGTTTTATAGATATCTGTTAAATCTAGTGGGTTTATAGTATAGTTCAAGTCTTCTATTTCCTTCATGGTCTTCTACTTTGTTGTTCTCTTAAAACCTACCCTGCCCTTGTACTTCTCACTTTCTAACAGTTTGTGGAAAAATGAAATTAAACAATAATAAAATTTTTTTCATAAACTTTTTGAAGTCCCTATTCTAATATTTTGCTTATTGTTTAGGCTTGTTTACAGTCTGGTCCTCACACTGCAGTGTAACCTCCATGGTGGCAGGATTCTGAGTCTTTACTCACAATGTTTTATTCTAAATGCCTAGAATGGTGCCTAGCACATGGCTGGCTCTCAATAAATACGGTTGTTTTCTTTTTCCCGTGAATAAAGTAAAGTTCTTAAAGCAGTGCCTGGCACAAAATCAGAGCTTAAGAAATGAATGCATTTGTTGTTATAACTGGTACCACAAAGCTGTGCAAGTATTTTTTGATAACTACACCAAGAAATCCCTTCAAATAACCAATCTCAAACACTTTTGGTTTGAAATGGAATTAGAAAATATTTACTTTTTTGCTTCTTTGGGAAAAAAATTAGCAGTAAGAGAAAAGAAAACAAATTTAGCAAGAACAAAAGAAAGTAAGATACAATGTGCATCTACTGCACCAATAGTACTCTCCATAGTAACCACATACAGTCACTGCCTCCTGCTGATTTATATAACCCAGGAAGGCTGGTATACCTGGATGACACATGCACAGTCATACAAAGTGGAGGGAAAAGAAAACAGAAAAGTAATTTTGAGACTTCTTGGGATCTAAGGATCCTAGGGGTTTAGCTATAGCTATAGGAAATTAATGGAGTTCCGGTGTGGTGCTGTGGATTAATGCATCAAACTACAGAGCCATTTGAACTGCAAAGTTGGCAGTTTAAGCTTATCAGCTGCTTCTCAGAAACCCTATACAGGGTCACTATGGGTCAGAAATGACTCGACAGCACTTAACAACAACATAAGAAATTAATTTCATAGTAATAAGGTACTGGCTCATAAGCAGAGTGATTTCTGCATTCGTTGCTGTGTATAAGGACAATGGTACAAAGGAGTAGTTCACAGAAAAAATATTTGATGAGATTCATTTGTGTGGGAGGGACCTGGGAGGCGGGGAACCATTTCAATGTGCTTGAAACAAATGCCTTGTTTAAAAACTCCTAATTTTATTAGGTATCTGTAGGCATTCTATTACTGACCATATTCCTGAAAAGGTTTGGTGGCAGGGAATACTCACAAAGAGTTACCGGGTAAGATACAGAGTTCTGCCCAACTTAGAAGCCATAATTTCCTGGTAGGAAAGACCTCATCAGACCTCAGTTCTCTAGGACTGACAGCATTCCCAGACTGGCTTGATCCCAAACAGGGAATTCTATATTCAACCTTTAATTTTATCAAACCTGCTTCTTTTATTACCACTGTGATTTTTTAACATCTCAAATTCTTAATCTGTTTGAAATTTCAATCTTAAAATTAAAGGAAGATTGAGGAAAAAAAGTAAACATCTAAGAGTACCATTGGCAATGGGCCAAAGAACAGTGTGAGGCAACAGAAGAGATAAAAGAGAAGGGAAGTCAAGGGTCAAGATGGGACGAAATTTAAATATTCTAAATTGCATTCAATCTGCTTTTCTCCCATGACCTGCCTTTGTTGGAAAATTATTATTTTGTAAAGAACTCTGACTTCGGATTCTTTTATAAATAGTGCTTCATGTATTAATTGTATACTTAAGATAATGTGTCAAACAAATCGTTTAAGTCGTTACAGTTACATTTAGACACGTCATTTAAAGTTTTCATTTTAACTATATACAAATAATTGTAAGAGAAAACTTGGGAAACTACCTTAAGAATGTGGTGTTTTAGCTAAATTGCATTGTGAGTTAGACGGATTGCAATTGATTGGTAATTTGTTTGTGGAAGAAAAGGGAAATTTTATTCTTAAATCATTATGCTGTAGTCCTACTACAACATAATCCAAGCCTATTTTGAAGAAGGTGGGAGTTAAAGTTATTTTCCACCCCTTTTCATTGTGGTTTCTGAAAAGACCCACTACACAGACATGAAAGGAATGGCAGAGGCAGTGGGGTGAATGAGCAGAAAGAAGAGGGGATGACTTGGAAATAAAGATATATACCAAGGAAACTTGGGAAACCAGAGGTGTCAACCTAAGTAAGTACTAAGTTTCTGAGACACAGAACTATATAAATACATACACAATAATTCTAGATATTAGATTTCAGAAAAACTATATATTTATACAACTTGAAAGACTTAAGAAGGAATCCAATAATGATCCAGGGGAAAAATATGACTGCTGAATAACAATTAAAAATGGGAGAAAATAAAATACAGACAAATGGTAAATTAAGGAGGGAAAATAAGGTTTCTTATGAACACATGCTCCTTTACTAATGAACTAATGATCTCATATACAATGTTTGCTTTGAACGATTCATTATGCAAAGGTGCAAAGGGTCTAGAGTCTAAGAAAACAATCATTCTCTATCCCCTGAAGATTAGGCAATTACAGCACAGCTGCTATGATAATTTCATTAATAACTTGTAGGCTAGTACACTGGTGCTGCTAATGTCAAATTATCATCAGTCACAAATACTATTTCTTTAATTTGCTAAATATGGACTATGTTATTTAATTTCTTCTTTATTTTAATTGCATCTCGTCCTATGAGTTGGAATGCAAAGCAAAATCTAAAGTCTGGTAAGACTTTCCCCACATAAGATAAATACTTACATACATACTATGAAAGAACAAATGACTCTGTGGTTTGAGAGACAAGATGATATTGTGTAGAGTATAATCCAAACCTCCATAAAGCTATTTCACATCAAAAGAAATACTGTTAATCTCATCTGGGACAGGAAAATCATATAACAGACAACTAAGACCCAAGAGAAGCGCTCATGAAAATAGATCCTAACTTCAGGGTTTTATAGCTTTAGAAACATAAATCTTTTGTTACATTCCCTGATAAATAATGTGGCCAACTTCACAGCTCTAAACTCAATGCCTCAAACTACAGTGAGTGAAAAAGAGAATACATTCTGCACATCAATCAAGTTCCATTTTATTAGCTTGTCACGTATTTATCAGCAATTTTAAACCTAAGAATTAAGGGAGCTCAAGATACCTAGCATATTTGGACTCATGGACTACTTGGCTATTCCTAAATATCTCTAGAACACAAAGCCTGTTATTTCATTTGGTAAGCCGTGATTGTGGTTCAGCAACCTATCTGTTAACAAGTCTACTTTATTTCTTCCTTCCTCTTAGAAAGTTCTCTCTATATAACACTACTTTATGTTCCCAGATGAGCAAACTTGGCGATACGCTATTTCTTATTCACTAGACTTGTTTTTATTAACCACAGAGGATGACTGAGCTAATTCTAAAATAAGTTTTATGTACATCCCTGCCTTTAACCAGGAAGAGTGAATTTTCCTTAGCTTTCCAGTTCAGTTTTTGAGATACAGATCTCAAAGCGACCCTCCTCTGTTGTGTCAATTTCAGTGTATAAAGGGGTTTTCAGGTCTCCAGAAAGGAAGGTTTAGGCTGCCTTAAGGAAATCACAATTTTCCCTAGTACATTTACTTTAAATACCCCTTCAAGCCATGAAATTGTATCTACTCATTAATATTCATCTCAGATCATTACCTAAGATTGCTAGCATCCACAGATTTAAAGAAATATGCATATACCTAGACTAGCTAGAAAAGAGATATTCTTTCATCATCCATCCATCTAACATCTATCTAAAATACACAATAGAAAGGAATTAATCTGATCTGATGTAAAGTAAGTGACAGACAGCCATTTTTGCAAGCCAATTACAAGAATTCTTTTAAGAAAATCTTACTCAGAATTGAATCCTGAAAGCAACAAAAATTCTGCCAGACTGGTTCTTCAACTATCCACTCCTCTGTTCTTATAGGAGCGCTAACTCAATGAAGTCTTTCACATCTGTGTGGAAAACTGTTGTTAAATGCTGTCCTGTCAGTTCTGAGTCATAGAGACCCTCTGGGTTTTCAAGGAGCAGCTGCTGAATTTGAGCTGTCAACCTGTGGTTCAAACTGGCCTTACTGTCCAGTGCATTACTCTACAGTGCCACACTGACCATTGGGCCTACCCAATGTAAAACCAGAAGCAAATATTTTTCTCAATGGGAGAAATACTGTATTTGTGTGTCACAATTTTTCATTGTGCTTGATTCCCCCATGAGTAGGGCAGATTTTAGCATTATGGCTCCTGCCCCATAAAAGTCAACTGAGTTGTTGAGACCACTGAAAAGGCCCCTATACTTTTCAACCCCTGTCCCCCTTTGGAATACAGTACTGTCACAATTGAAGGTGACAATCATTCCAGTCATGCTGATAATTTTAAAGACTCTCGTGATGTATACAAGGGATAATCTGATATTCTTGAAAGTAAATATGCTGAAGAAGTAAGTTTTCTAAATTTAACAAAATGAATGAAAAATATTGTTAGGATAGTCCGAAGAGTTTTATTTTCATTGGTCCATATTACCAGTAAAGACTGCAATCAGCTTACCAAGCAAAGAGAATTATACCACAGACCCAGAATCCAGCCTGGAAAAGATACAGGAAGTAGAAGAACTGAGATTAGCCAACTCTTTGTGCTGAAAAGCAGCTCAGCATTTCAATTAGAATTCTGGAGGGCACAAGGTCAAAGACGTGTAACACTTTAGAAAAAACCTTAGGCACAGGATACCAAAGGAAAGAGGTTGAAAGATTTACAAAGGAAAGTAGGAAGGGAGAGAGAAGGGGGTCAGGGACCAAGATAATCTTAGAAAGCAACCTAAAATTCTGACTCACTAATGCCTCAATTCTAATTCATTTACATATCTACAGAAATCTGCAGAAACTTAGTAAGGGTTCAGTTGAAATTCTGACTGCCTCCTATAGGAACACACATCTAACCTTTGCTGGTTTTAGTCAGTTCTGAGGACATGTTCCCAGACTTCTTCTTTTTTCTTGGGATAGGTACATATTTCCGGTCAAATGTAACAGGGTTGTATTGAGGGAGGCTGTTGAACTTTTTCTCAAATTCTTCATCCATCTTTGCTGAGCTAATAAAAGGGGGAATAAGGGAAAATCAATCAGCACATGATGTAAATATGTGAACCAAAATGATACAACATACATTTTACGATACTTCATTTGAGAACAGCATCTCTGACAATTAGAACACTGATAGTTCTGTGAAGAGCGAAACAGCAAGCACTTTTTATCAAATATCTCTAAACGTAGATTAACATAGTTTTCTTAGTAAACCCATGACACATATGTTATTACCTTAGGAAAGTGGAAACATCATTGAAAATATTAGAACATTTTTGGTATGGAGAATTTGCCATTCTTTTCATTGGTATGGGAATTCTTCCTGAAGTACCGTACAAACACAGATAGCTGCTTATTCCTGCAATTCATATAAGGGTATGTTCTACCTAATGTCTGCTTGGGAAATGGCCAATGTCTGTGGGCTGGGGCACCTAGGTGTCTGACTGCCAGGACACCAGGCCTTCGGCCATCAATCTACCCATCTACTGGCATGACACAGAAGCCACCTACTCTGTGGTGAGGAGACCCAAGCCCAAATTCCCAACTTTGGTCACCTTTGGTTTCAGTGGCTTAGTGGGTTTGTTGTTGCTATGTGCAGTCAAGTCAGTTTTGACTCAGAGCGAGGGTTTCCAAGGAGCGACTGGTGGCTTTGAACTGCCAATTCTGTGGTTAGCAATCCACTGCAGGTCATACAGCACCACAACAGGAGTCCCAGTGGGTCTAGTCCCCAAGTTTTGCTTGGGGTGAGCCCATAGGGATCCTATGGAAAGATATGTGCCTAGCCTTTGCTAGGGTCTCCTAGGGAGAGGTAAGCTGGACTTACCTGCAGCTGGCTTAGCAGAGAAGGAAGAGACAGCCTGGTGGTATCTTGCTGAGCACTCACCAGATAAGTGTGTGCAGTGGGAGGGGCTGGGCTGTGCATTATATAGCAGCCCCTGGGAGCACTGGCCTGAGAGTTCCACGCCCTTCGCACATAGGTATTCAGGCAAAGCCAAATAACACAATGTCGTATTTCATGGAATGTATTGTACACTGGACATTAAGCAACACCTACCTGTATATGCTGAGATACAAGTAGTTGTCATTTGGCAGGATCTGATTTTTTTTTTTTTTTTAAATATAGTGATATGACTAGTATCTGACTGAAAAACACATAGACTCAAACAAAATGCAAATAGAATTTTTGAGTATTAGGGGAAAAAAAATTCTAGATAGCTGACCTGGATGAGGATAAAACACTGAATGAACAAAGCAAAGCCAGTTTTCAATGAATACCCTGGCAGAGAGGCACCAAGGCTTTAAGTCAAACCACAAGTGACTTCATAAATGGCACCATCAAAGTTAAGAAATCCTTTGGCTGGTTCTGACTGATTCTATGGTCCTCAGACAACAATGACTGCTTGCCTGCTGGATCTGAGGCTGGCTGCTGGCTTTTACTTAGTGACACTCATTAACTAAGAAGCAACCAGACAGATGGAGTAGCTGTAGGAGAAACACTGTGCTTGGCAGAAGGAAAATTGAGGTCATAATGGAAAGGGGTAAACAGCTTTATCTACCAACTTATAGGAAGCTAATACATCAGGCTGGTAGCTAAGGGGTGCCTTGACATATTTCTACCTAAAGCTTTCTTGGTTTTGGAGGTATGTGCAAGAGTTGTAGAACAAAGATGAGACCATCAGAGGACCATCAGTATCGTCAACAAAAAAGGGCCATCATTAAGTTTTATCAAAGCAGCCAGGGGTGGGTTTAGGGGTTGAGGACTTCTCCTTACTCAATAAAAACATTTTTTCTCATTCAGCCAAAGAAAATGTTTACAATGATGAAAAATCAGGCACAATAAACCCACGGTTACTGAGTTGATTGATTCTGATTCACACTGATTCTATAGGGAAGACTAGAACTGTTCTGTAGGGTTTCTGACACTGTACATCTTTACAGGAAAAGAGCCTCATCCCACAGAGTGGCTGGTGGGTCTGAACCACTGACCCTGCAGTCAGCAGCCTACACCTAGCCCACAGTGCCACACAAGAACTCCTTTAATTAGATACTATTCGAATGCTACCTGTAAGCTGAGAATATAGTTCGAGTACCCTCCTTGTGTGGTGCTGTGGGTTAATGCACCAGATTGCAAAGTTGTTTGAACTGCAAGGTCGGTGGTTGAAGCTCACCAGCTGCTCCTTGGAAACCATATACAGGGTCGCTACGGACCGGAACCAACTCTAAGACACTTCACAACAACAACAACACCCTCCTTAGCCCTCCCCTCCTCACCAAACCCCCACACCCCAAACATACAACTGTTAAGGTCCCTTGGTATACATGCTTTTATATTTCTCAAAGAGAATCTGAAGAATAATCTATGTTTTTCTTGGAGCGGGCTATAAAATTGTAACTACCAATACTGTGTGAATTTTCTTTGGCTACAGTTAACGAGTGTGGCAGGACCGAGCAGTGTTTTGCTCTTTTGTATACAGGGTCACTATGAGTCAGAACTGACTCAACCGGTGCCTAACAACAAGCATTAACTAGACAGGCAGCATATTTTCTAAGACAAAACAAGGTTTCAAATGCTTATTTAGAAATCTCAGAGAAGACTTACACAAACTGGCCATTTCTCAATGCTCAGGGACTATGATTTTATCTTCTAACGAGGCAAAACCAAACCGTTGGGACAAAATTTAAAGAGTGAGGGAAAATAGGCACCTAAAGTTTACTACTGATTTAAGTTTGTAAAAAAACAATTCTCAGTTACATACATTTTTATTTCCTTAGAAATAAAAGCAAATACAATGGGCACACTAAACTCTTTTTAGACACAGGATTTTTGAAAGTTTGCTTTATTTTGCTTCTGCCTCTCTCTTGCAGCCTCCTCTGTTCCTAAAGGAAGTAGCAGGGACCTTTTTCTGTTGGGAAGACTTAGTGCCTGCAGTGTTGCCCTTGTTCTACATTGTCTGCCACACTCTTGGCATGGAGACCTACATGACACTGGCAGTTCTTCTAGAACACACAGAGTGTCTTTTACGAAATTCTGCAGCTGAAAGTGTGATTCGACAATGACAAATTTGAGGATTTTAAGCAAAACAATCAGAACTACTTTGGGTATTTCAATATATTATGGAGACAGAAACAAACAAAATTCTGGTATCTGAATATAAATAATCTCAAGTAACCATCATCAAAGGAAATAATTTCTACCCTCCCACCCTGTGACATCCTAGAGCAGGGGTGCGAACCTCTTTTCTGCCAAGGCCATTTGGATATTTACAACATCACTTAATATAAATTTATGTCGCTATTAAAAAAGCTCCTCGAGTTACTGAATTCTGAGTCTAGCCTGTGATTGTCTTCACAGGGCCAGGCCACATGATTTCCTTGACTTATATTGGTCTGAGGGCAGATGTTTCCCACCCTTGCCCTAGAGCATTTGGAATCAAACAGACTTTAAAGCACTATAACTTCCAAGGGAAAAAAATATTACGTTATTCTACAAACACACATGCAAACATTGATGAATAAACCAAATACAATATACCCACTGTATAAAATTTACATATTCTAAAATATAGTGTGGTGCTGTGGGTTAATGTGCTGAACTGCAAGGTTGGTTTGAACCACAAAGTCAATGGTTTAAGCTCACCAGCTGCTCCTTGAAAACCCTATACAGGATCTCTATGAATTGGAACCAACTAGATGGCACTTTAACAACAATAACAAAAATACACTTATGAAAAAAACATGTTTTTGTTAGATGCTGTACTGCCAGTTTTGACTCATAGTGACACTATAACAGAACGAAACACTGCCCAGTCTGACCCTGTGCCATCCTCACAATTACTGCTGTGTCTGAACTAATGGTGCAGCCACTGTTTCAGTCCATCTCTTTAAGGGGCTTCTTCTTTTTCACCAGTCCTGTACTTTACTAAGCATGATGTGCTTCTCTAGGAACTGGTTCCTCCTGAAAATATATCCAAAGTATGTGAGACAAAAGTCTTGCCATCCTCGCCTTTAAAGAACAGTCTGGTTACACATATTCCAAAACAGATTTATTCATCCTACTGGTAGTCAGTATTCTTTGCCAATACCATAATTTAAATGCATCAGATCTTCAACTCAATGCCCAGCTTTCACATGCTTATGAGGCAACTGAAAATACCAAGGCTTGGGTTAGGTTCACCTTAGTCTTCAAAGTGACATTTTTGCTTTTTAAATAACACTGAACAAATAATCTGAAAAGCTAACCTACATGAAGAAGAATGTGGCATCGGGATTGGAGGAAGACTCATTAACAACCTGTGTGCGATATGCAGATGACACAATCTTACTTGCTGAAAGCAAATAGGACCTGAAATACTTACTGATGAAGATCAAAGACTACAGTCATCAGTATGGATTGCATCTCAATGTAAAGAAAATGAAACTCCTCACTAATAGACCAATAAATCACATCATGATAAACGAAGGAAATACTGACGTTGTGAAGGATATAATTTTACCTGGATCCATAATGAATGCTCATAGAAGCAGAAGTCAAGAAATCAAATGATATTATTGGGCAGATCTGCTGCAAAAGACCTCACTTTAAGGATGTCAACTTGAGGACTAAGATGCACCTGATCCAAGGCATGAAAAATTATATGTATATATAAATGTAGTGGGCTAATGCGTCAGACTGCAAAGTCGTTTGAACTGCAAAGATCGGTAGTTCAAACTCACCAGCTGCTTCTTGGAAACCCTATACAGGGTCACTATGGGTTGGGATCAACTTAAAGGCACTTAATAACAACAACAAATAAATGTACTTATTTCTATTCAGTGTATTCTTTCAAACTGGCCTAATGAGAAATTCCAAAGGAGTTCCAAAATAATGTAACAAAATAAGCAGATACTTTCCTCAGCCATGTAAAGTATTGGTTTTTCTAGCTTACTGACAAAATACTTTATGTTAAGATTGTTATTATGAGTTTTTGGCATAATATTAAGAGTGAAATAATTCATTGCTTAATATTACACTTCAATACATTAATTCAACTCTAAGCTCGGAGAACATTCAACCCATTTTTTTTATTTCCTTAATCTTGAAGCAACTGACTTAAAATAAAATGAGATAAAGGCAAAATGTTTCACATACTCTTCAGTTGTCATTTTATAAACATATGCATATATTAAAAATATTAAATGATGAGCATGCAGTATGTGAAATGGATAAGATGTAAACATATTTATAAAATAAGTTATACTTATGGTGCCGTAGAATAAGCATTGGAACTCAAGATCTGTTTCACCTGCAAGGTCGGTGGTTCAAACTCACCAGCTGCTCCTCAGAAACTCTATACAGGGTTGCTATAAGTCAGATCCAAATCAACGGCAGGCACTTAATAGCAACAACAATATAATAAGGATGTTCCATTTCAGATGGAAAAAGGCATCTTGAGGATTTTAAATGAGTTACAATGTCATGTCATTAATATGTAGTGAAACTTGATTCAAACTCAGACCTAAGTCTAAGATCTACATATTTTCCATGGTGCCTAAAAAATGTGAATACCTTAATAAGAATGTAGTTAAGGAGTCCTGGTGTGGTGTTGTAGGATAAGCACTGGACTGCTAACAGCAAGGTTGGTAGTTCAAATCCACTAGCAGTCACTCCTTGGAAACCCTATCTATATAGGGTCAACTTGGCAGCACATAACAACCACAACAACAACAAGTGAGTGATAAATACGCAAAAAAATTAGCAGTGAGTAACCTATGTTTAAGGAGCTCTGGTAGCGTAGTGGTTACGAACCTCAAGGTTGGCAGTTCGAAACTACCATCTGTTCCTCAGGAGAAAGATGAGGCTTTGTGCTCCTGTAAAGATTTGCAGCCTCGGAAACCCTGTGCAGGGTCACTATGAGTCAGAACCAACTCCACGGTACTTAACAACAACAACCTGTGTTTATCTTAAAATCCTATCATACAATAGTGAATAATTGTTATTAGGACTGACTGTGAGGGTTGGAAATGTACAGGTAGATGTTTTGTAGCAAAAGGAGGGGAGTGATTGACTTTGCAGTCTAGGAGCGGAGGTCCCTGGGACCATTAAGGGACAAGAGCAGGAGAGGGGGACCCTACCCAGAGAAGCAGTGACCCCAGAGATGGAGGCAAAGACGATGACGAGGAGAGATGGAGCAGCTGGGGACTTTAGAACCAGAGATGGAGAGGAGCTGTGTGCTAACAACCGGGGGACAGGCTTGCAGGGTATACCCTTTGATTGGTTGATGCATGGTGGGGATTGTAACCATGGCAATGAAATGATATATAATAGGATGACTGTAAAACCAATGTTCTCCCATGTAAACTATCACATAATTCACAATAAAACATTTAAAAAAAACTCCTATTCCAATTGGGGTCTATGGAGTATAGCTGTGTTCACAAGCACTTACCCAAGGAGAGAATCTTCCTTTGTCTTGGTCTTCTTGAACTTTTTGCTTCCACTGGTGCCACTCTGGTTAAATGTCCAGCTTTCTTCATTCCAACACCCTTCATGATCAGAGGAGTTACCTTTTCCTGAGCTTCTTTTCCCTAAAGATATTCAAGAGAATGCATGTGCTTGGTATATTATTGGGTGTGGGGGAAATCACTGTAGTTGCTTCACAAGTGAACTTCATATCCCTTAGGTTTTATTTGTAGGACTCTAGTTTTAACTATTCCACAGTCCTCTATGAGTGATTCATGCTGGACCATTTTAATAGCGGGACATGCAAAAATTTTACTAACAGACTCTGAGATCAGGTACTGAATGACTTCAGAGACAGACTGATTACTGCTAGAGAACGATGTACTACCAAGTATTTTCATTCAAGGCTTGTTGGGCCTATGATTCTCACATGTCTAATTACAATTTAGCCTGGCAAGAGGTAGCTAGCCAAATGACATATTTTTAGATAACTGAATTTACATGAAACACTAAGAGATAAAGGTGTGTATACATTAACTGCTTTCTGGATGTTGTTTTATTTAAAAGAATCCTTCACTTTCATTATCTTTTTGATTATCCAAAGGAGAGAGCCAGGTAATCTGTTTTCTTATGCAATCTGGAAGTCAAGATTTTACTAAAACACAAGGTTGATTCAGGAAATTCTTTCTATTTAAAAGCCAGACTAAAAGCTCCAACTATTCAACACTGATCCTTAGAAATAAATAACAAAGTCCATACCACTGAAAAAAGTATGAATTATTTTGAATAACTATTTCCTGAAAACTGCTTACAAAAGGAATACAAATGCTCAACGATGCTAGAAAACATGTATATGACAAATGTATATAATCAGTAAACCATATAAATGTAAGGTATTATTTTGATACATATTGTTCTTTATGGCTGTTCATATGACAGGTGTAAAGAGAAATTCAGCTTGGTCTTTGTATTCCCTTTTGAGGTTTTTAGAAGTCACTTACCTCTGTCAACATTAGCTCGCAGAGACGTGAGCATGCCCTCAGATACCAAGGTTTTATACAGAGCACCTTTGCAAGACCTCTCGGACTTCCTGGAGCCACAAGTCTCAATTTTTCTGTGACAGTCATTGTCCTCAGACTTGGGCTGTCCCGATAGGCTGGGTGGTAGTGCATCCTCTGTGGGGGTCAATGGCTCTGCTTTTATACCCTCTGGCACCTCACCAGAAATGTTCTTGCTGGCAGAAAGACTAATGAAATCTGGAGGTCTTGACTCTTTGGTAGTGTCTGAGAATTTCTCCTTGGACATTTTCTTCTCTCTTGATTTCACTTTTTTCTTTGGTGGCTTCGCATCCAAAAGGCTCCCCTTGCCACTTGAGGATGTGCGGACCTTCTTGCGAGGGGTTTCCCCGAGCTTCTCAATGCCCCAGTCTCCTTTTGCAACCGCTTCAATGGTGTAGATGACACTCTCGATGTCCGACTCAGAAGACTGCCTCTTTTTGCAAGTCTTCTTGGGTGTGGATTTATCATTTCCATGTCTATCCATTTTGCTTTTCTTCTTCTTCTTCTTTAGCTTCTCAGGTTTGTTTAATGCTGTGGGGTCCTCAATAATCATAATCCCATGAGGATGGCACATGTGATCCTTTCTACTGGGAACATCACTTATTATTATCTTGCTACTGGCAGAGTAAGAAAAATCAGGGAATAGACTACACTTTTGATCTTCCTCTAAATCTTCCTTTTCTTTTTCTTTGAGATCTTCCACTTTCGTAGCCATCGCACCATCCATTTGCAGTGCCTCAAATTTTCTGATTTCCTTAGAATCGCATTCATCTTCTTTAGCTGATTTTTCAAATTCTGCTTCCTTGTGTAAATTGGTTTCATCTATTTTCTCCACTGCTATTTCCCTTTCTTCCTTTCCCTTCTCCAGTTCTTTAATTCTTGCATCAGCTTCTTTTGTTTTTATTAGCTTTGATTCTTCTATTTTCACCCCCTCTGATGCCAGGCACATCTAAACAGTTAAAACAATAATGGGAGAAAACAAAACCAAAATATCCTTATTTTCCATGTCAGAAATTAGCCTAAACTTCTAATTATACACCCTTTAAAAATTATCCAAATAAACTCCAAATTTTACAATGATCCTACTTTTGCCAAAAGAATTTACATGATTCAAAATCAGTTTTAGAAAGTATGAAATACTTCTTGAACTCTAGATACACATATGCCAGAATTTTCATTGTCCAGTCTATTAGAAGTTACTTCTATGTAAACAAGGTTTGTTAGAACGAAATGGGATCTCGAGTTAAAAGATCTGAATTTTAGTCTTAGTTTTATTATTTACCAGTTTTGTGACCTATATGAAGTAATTTCATTCCTATGAGTCATCTGCCTCCTTTGTAAAATGAAAATGATGATATGACTATCTCAAGAGGATTTATGATCAGCTTCCAAAAGGTTACAACCTTGAAAACTTTACACAGAACAATCTTAGTGTATACATTTAGGGTGATCTGAATGCATCAGTTTTTAAAAAAAGAACATGCCTACTCATAACCTGAAAGCCAAAAAAACTCTGGAAATTGAAAAGGTCCATATTAATTTGGTGACAAACTCCATTTGAACTCATTCAGCTACAAATCCTGATTTGAAGCTGTTTATTGTCTTTATATTTATTTCACCATGTAACTAGTCATGTATTTTTTGTTACAAGAGTAGTCCGTATTTGATATGCACTGGGGGACTACATACTAAAAAATACAAATAATCCATACGTCCTCTAAAATATAAAAAAATTCTGAACACCAAAACACATCTGACCCGAAAGGAATTGGTCAAGTGCTTGATGCAGTTTTTCATTCTAAACTAAAACTAAAGTTCCACACTAAATAAGACATTACAGGGGAAACTTGCCATCTTTCTCTCCAGCTCTCAGGTTCCTGAAAACTGCAATATAAAACTATTTTTTTCTAGAAGGAAATATTGTAGCTTATTTTAAAATTAATTTTTAATACTTAAGTTTTTAGTTTATAAACTCTCATTGCATGGCTCCCAAGGATCAGGGTCCTGGAGAACATTCAAGTTATAATGATCAGTAAGAGCAGTCTCTGCCATTGAGGAATTGATCAAAAGGTTCATGATGTTGATTAGGCCAAGGGTAGCACAGTAATTCTTTGCCATACTTTAAACTGCAAAAGCAATTAGAAGTCAAAGCATTTGGGAATGCTGTCCCACACAAATCAAGCACATGAATGGGATCCATTAAAAACAAAAAAAGAAAAAGAAAATCTTATTTTATCAAATGACAAGTTGTCAGAGATTCTTAACATCTGGAAAATTCAGTTTCAATGGTTAAGACATTGAATTAAATATCAGATCCTCTTTTACTTCATTCCCCCCCCCCCCTTAGTACTCTCAGTGTATCACAATCTTTCTGTAAGAATTATGTTGCGATGACTACGTTAGGGAAAGGGGATGGCAAGAGGAAGGCAGTTCGAGTTTCTTAAAAATGAACGCGACAAGAGCACCCAGCGGCTCAGATCATTTACAGGAAAGATCTAACATATTAAGGATTCACCATGGAGCTGTCTTCTTTAGAAACTCATGTAAATTAACTTTTCAGTCCTCAGCAAGTGGTTACAAGGACTGACAGCTTCCTTCAATCAAACCAGGCAACAAGAAATAGAAGCAAAAGCTTATCCTAATTCTGGAACACTGAAACATTTACTTTTCCCTGTATGTTGTGTTCTCTTGGGAGTATTTGCTGTTTTCCTATCAATTTTGAAATAATTTTTATTTTCCTACCTTAGATACAAGAGCCCTGGTGGCATGTAGGATAAGCACTGAACTGTTAACTGCATGGTTGCACTTCGAACCCACTGGCTGCTCCACAGGAGAAAGATGAGGAGGCTTTCTGCTCATGCAAAGATTTAGTTTCGGAAACTACTGGATCACTCTGAGTTGGAATTGATGCAATGGAAGTGGGTTTGGTGAATATCTTAGTTGTACATCCCATTGGGGAAAGGAATATACTAATCATAGAAAGAGGACTAGAAAAGCACTTTCAAAGTAAATTTTTGGTTTTTCAACCACTATCACTCTGTGGCTTTTAAGAAGTCACTTCAAGGACCTTTTGCTATACAGGGGCTGGTTTTCTTACAGTGGTATACTGACAGTTTGCATTTGCACAGGTTCATCTTAGCAAACCTAGTAATACTTTGCAAACTCTATTCTTGCTCAAATATATTTCAAAATTATTCTCTTCATCACCTTTGATAGGATTCCAGAGTTTGGAGTGAAATGGAACAAATGCAGACATTCACTCTGGGGATGTATTCTGGGAAATAGCATAATATTTCTTGTGTAGGTAATTACATCAAACAGTAGGTATGCAATACAGTTCTTTGTTTCAGGCTCTTATAAGTTATTTGTTGTTGTTTTTTTTTTTAACAAATGGAGTTTGTTAATCCTATGTTATATGAAAAATAATTATATTGCTATAAATCAAATTGTAAAACACACAACTTCCAATCAAAAACAACAAATCACAAATCTACTCACTAAATCATGAAACTCAAACACCAATTAGATTCTCACAATTGGGTGTCACTTGATCATTCAATCTAACCTTCTTCCCAAGCCAGGAATTCATTTTCCTGTAACATTCTATGGAGTTGGTTACCCAGTTTTTACACAAAGACAACTGTTAGCATCCTATTCCACTATTGGGCAGTTCTACTTGGGAAAAAATGGTAATTAGGTAAGAATGAGCAATGGTAATCTGTGAAGGGTGATGGATAAATCTGGAACTAGATAGAGGTGGTAGTTGCACAACATGACTGTAATTAATGTCACTGAATTGTACATGTTTTTAATATTGAAACAATAATTTTTTTTTGGTTTACACACACACACAAACTCCTACACTTACCAGTAATAAAAAATTAAGCAAAAAATTAAAAATGATCCTCTAAATTTCTATCCACTAGTCTTAATTCTTTGGTCTGAAACCATACAGCTTACAAAGAGTTACTCATGTGAAATATAATCCACCCCGCCTACGTTTTCTGGTCCGAGTATCATTTTCCTTGTCCTTCTGCCTCAAAATGGTGGCAAAACAGTAATTACAGTGATGTCAGTTTTTCTGCCTTTTTTGGCTTTACAGCATCTACTCTGTTGTTGCTGCTAAATGCTGTCGAGTTGGTTCCAACTCACAGCGACCCTGTATAGGGTTTCCTAGGAGTCGCTTGTGAGCCTGAACTGCCAACCTTGCAGTTCAAACTGACCTTGCAGTCCAGCACATTAACCTGCAGTGCCACACCATCTACTCTAGATGGAGTCAATTTCAATAAAATGTAGATGTAAATACAATTGTGAGGTTTGACCAGTTGTCTACGTACAGCACTTGGAATAATACTCTGTAGACTTATTCAATATAGTATAAATGCTATTATTATTAGAAGAATACCATTTATTCTACTAGTGCCATTAATAGTGTGCCATGATCTTCATAGACTAACTATTTAGGCTCTAATTTTTCATTTTAGGATTCAATGATTCTACAATTGGATAGAAAAATGAGATTTAAAACGATCTTATATCAGTTACCTGCCCAGAGGCAACAAATATTAATAACGCAACTAAACTTTTAGGTATATACACTAACACTTTGGCAGGATTTACAAATGTACAAACTCCATTAAGTATACATGGATGTGGACAAAGATAAGCACACAAAACACATAAACTGATGTGAACTCAAATGAATAAAAATTCATTGTAGGAAATACAATGTCTGTTGTTAACTGTATCGAGTTACTCTTAATTGAGATTGGTTGTTAATCAGATCTTGAAACAGTACATACCACCTATGTATATGACAATGTATTATTCTATTACTTTAAACACTACTTTTCTTTAAAAGGAACAATGTAAAATCATTGGTAGGATATCTTCTAGATGGAGTGCCCATAGCTGCTGTATTCAAAGATGATAAAATATTGTTTTAAATCAAATGGTAGGCATTAACATTTGGTATTTTCTACTCCCTCCAATGTATACGTTCACCTTATTTTAAAAATTATGCCTTAAACTACAAACTGAGGGGAGATAATGTATATATCTTGTTCATCTTTGTATTCTCCACCATGAATATCACAGTGCTTTTCAAAGTGAAGGCAATGACCAGATGATGTGTTAAATTGAAAGACTGAGTATTTCTGAGGTGACTTGATGAGCTTAAAATGCATTCTGATTCATACCATGAAAGAGTTACTTTATAAAAAATTTAAAAATAACACTAATACTTCAATTTTACCTCTGTCAACAGAAACCACAGTGAGATTTTTGTTTTGTGTAACTATAAAGGCTTAACAATGATGTGCTGGAAGAAATGCAGCACACACACACACACACACACACACACACACACATACACAAAGTAATGTGTTAATAGTATATATGTTTGACAGATGTATAAAAAGTTATCATAATTAAAAAGATTACAAAACAGTCATTCCAGAGCTTGGTGGAAACAGAAATATTGAAGGGATGAGATAAAAGTATGCTGGATGGATTATTTTTATGTCCCTGAGTTCAAGGATGATGCCATTTTCATTCCAGGTAAGACTGCCCCTTAGGCTTAAGGTTTGTTATTGGGAATCGCTTTAAAGACCTAATGAATCTGTGTGCACCAACCTTTTCTCTATAAACCAAAGGCAGTTATAAATGTATTCCTTTCAATAAATTTAAGAAATCGATTCATTTATTTAATGTGTCCTGCTTTAAAATGTACTGAAATTATGAGTGAAAAGTAATAAATCATGTGCTAGATAAGAAGTAATACCACAGATGTAGAAACCACTTGGCAGGTACTAAGAAATAGGTAAAAGGTTCCAAACGTATCATATTATTTCACTCTTAATTATACTTTCTTTTGTTGTCTGTTATAAGGAACCAGCTAGATGAAAAACAAGGCAGTGTGGAAATAGACATGCTAGCACTAATCAAGAAGTTTCAATTTTGAAATCCCTTCTTTTCAGTACAAATGTTTTGCAGCCAAGGTATATTTACAATCATTTTTGTATTGGCTTATTATCTGCCAAAACAGTGTACATATAACCTTAGGATGGCATTTAGCAGTGTTTTTCAAGATGTGCATTTCTCCTATAATTAAATAAAACCAGAATTTTTTTTTGCTATATAAATACACACTGGTTGATGGTTTCTGAGAATAAATAATAGAATAACTGCTAAGGAAATTTGTTTCTTCCATCATAAAAGATAAACAGTAGGCTCTAAACCCTAAAATCTGGGTGCATTAAATTGTTATTTATTTAGCTTGCTCAAATAATAGGATCAGGAGAAATGGTGGTTCAAATGTTTCTTTTTATTCACACTATTTTATTGATGATTCTGAAGACTCAGGATGATAGGGCTAGTGTTTGCTCCATATAAAGAAAGCCCTCTGCTAAAGTCATTCCAAAGATGTTAAAAGTATTCATTAGGTGCACGGTGAAAGTAGTCATTAGGTGCATTCCTACAGTTCAGTTTCTCTAAACGTAAGTCAGTGCAGTTGGGAAAGACTGGAAATTTTTAGAATAGGAATGCTCTAGAAACAACACATAACTCCACACCAGCACATTCCAGTAAAAGGCTCCCTTAAATATATTTTATATGTGAGAATCCATTTGTCTCATGACAGTGTAGGAGATCTGAGGAGAGATCTGCAAACTGATGTTCTGGGCTTGAAAGGGTTACAATAGGATGGAGGTAATAATTCACATCAAGCACAAATGAGCAAAGTTCAACCATCACCCAAATGTATGTAGTTACACAAATATGTATACAGGCATCCAAGTATTAATATGAGGGAACGTGTGAATGCACAGACAGAAGTATCTATAAGCAAATGTACACACAGATATGGGTGTGCATGCATGTAACAGGGGGCTTCAAAAAATTCATGAAGAATGAAATGAAAAGACAATGGAATTTTTCCATGAATCTTCTAAAGTTTCCTCATAGATCCATTTCTATAGTAAACTACATAAGGAATATGGTTATGAATACATACTAGACATAACCAAACACACCCCATGAGATTGATTTTCTGGGTTTGTAGATTCAGGACCACAGTGAGAAGGAACAACTTAGATAATTGCCATAATATGGTTCACAGAGTATAGATTCTACTTTCCAATCTTAAAAGCTTACAAGGGGTCATCTGAGATACACGTATTGGTCTCTACTTGTCTGCAACAAAAAAGAACGAGGGAAACCAAAGACTCAGAGAAGAAAGTAGTCTATAGAACTAATTGTTGTTGTTGTTAAGTGCCATCGAGTCGGGTCCGACCCATAGCGACCCTGTACAGGGTTTCCGAGGGTGTAAATCTTTACGGGAGTAGAAAGCCTCATCTTTCTCCCGCGGAACGACTGGTAGTTTCGAACCGCTGAGAACTAATAGTCAACATAAATCACGGCCTCATTTACTCTGAGACCCGAAGAACCAGATGGTGCCAGCTACCACTACTAATGGTTCTGATCAAGACCACATTAGACGTATCTTTATAGAATGGCAAAGAAATGTGGAACAGATTTCAAATTCTTAAAAAACTCCAGACTTACTGGATCAGCTGAGACGATCACCCTCAGATATGCTTTAAAACTTGAAGCAAATTTTTTTTTGTGTGTGTGGTTTTCAGATATGATTGTGAAAAAAATTAGGGAATTGAGGCCTCTGTTTACATCTACTTTTTCTAATAAATACGGCTAATGACAATGTTTCGATTTCCTTTGGCCCCACCATATTATAATCCTGCTTCTTTATAGTTGATGAATGTGTCTGGAAAAACATTCAACACTCTTTTTCTTCAATGTCACTTTAAAAAACATGGCTAGGTTTAAACTTGAGATAAAGTAGAAAAGTACAGCACAGATAAGGGGGACCACAGAACAAACTTAGCAATCTTACGGTGACTGCCTTTTGACTTTCTTCTATGCTCAGAGAAATGTCTTACAAAGTGAACTATTTATATTTAGCGAGCAGTCTCTTCCCTTGACCCTTCTTATATTGGATTTCTTCCATTATTCCTTCTTCCTTAGGTTCTTTCAACTCTACTTTACTACTAGTAGGACTTCCTTTTCAGTCACGAACATACTGAAAGGAGGTCTCCGTGGTGAACATCAAATTTATGGAAGCCATGACTCTCCCACAGTGAGGCCCAGAGCCTTGGAGTCATCTCCAACTCCTTTTTTTCTTCACCTCTCACCATGGACTCAATAATCACATTCGACTGGATACCTGAAACTTCCTGCTGTTTCTGTCTCCTGCTTGTACTGACAATTGTTTTCAATCCTGATTCTTTACCTTATCATACTTGAATGCCCACAGAGGCAATCTGGTGCACTTCAAGACCACTTGTCAAGTAAATCTTTTTAAGTGTTACTTTCATCACAGCATAGCTTACCCCAAATTTTCAATGGCCGCTTATGACTTTCAAGTACACACTTTTTTTGGCTTTGTAGTAAACATGCTCCCTCTCCAAATTCTGACTCTAGCCTACACTTTATCTTCATTTTCCATACATCTCCTAGCCCAATCCTCAATTCTTGCCAACCTGGATTACTTGTTGCAATCCATGTATCTCAACGTTTGTTTCCCTTTATTTCTTTGCTTTATTTTCTTATCTTCCCATTTAATTAAGCAGAAGTCACAATCTGCACTATGAATGGTCAGGGTACAAAAAAGAGGAGTAGGCCAAGCATAAGCGAATGACTGCAATAAATGTTTGCTTCAAGGACAGAGATTAATACAGAAAGGAAAGCAAGTGTCTCTCAAAGGTAGCTGCCACTATTCAGTTCTGGCCAGTTAGTTTTCATGTAAAAAGGCTTGCCCACTGTCTCCAGATCTTTCACATTTTCATGAAAAGTTAGAAATCTGTATTTAAAGACTAACTTTAAAATATTAGACAGTAATTAAACTGAAAAACATGATTCAAGCAAATGAAAATGGAGACCAAGTAAAGGGTCTCTGCAAACTGGATATGGGCAAAAGGCTATAAGTTTCAACCTGTACTCTTAAACAACTCTTTCATCAATAACCAGATTCCTGTTCTCTCCTCAGTCTTTGGTCTCCAAAACATTCCTGCTAATGCGATATTATTTATCCTTTCCCTTGTTTTTAACACATTGACTTTCTGTATCACTAATTACCCAACTGGAAATTTGTCATTTCACTACATAATTCTCAATGAAATGGCTTGCATTATTCATTTCTTATATCTAATTCTTCTGTAATTTGAGAATAAACTCCTTGAAGACAGGCATCATATACTATAATTTCCTACAACCCTTAAAGTACCTTCCAAAGTACAACACGCACTTAGTTACCGGTGTAAGCTGCATCTTCGCAGTTGCAAAAGTACAGCCATTTTTTAAAAAGGAAATATCAATTCCATTTCTTTGACAGCAGTCTTGAACAATCTGTCATCTTATTCAGTCATATATATATGTGTGTGTAGGAGTAAACTGTCTTCCATAGATATTTCTATAATAAGCAAACTCATATAACAAGCACCTTGCACAGTCATTTATTCATTTAAACAGGGCAACCAAATTGCCCAGTGTTTTGGAGCACAGGTTCTAGAAACAGTGCACCTGGATTCCTACCTAACCTATGACACTTACTGTACACATGGCATTAGATAAGTCACAGAGTCTCTATGTGCTTCAGTGTCCTAATCTATCAAAGAGGAATTTTAACAGTACCTATGAAAGATGAGGCTTTCTGCTCCCGTAAAGATTTACAGCCTCGGAAACCCTGTGCAGGGTCACTATGGGTCAGAACCGCCTCCATGGCACATAACAACAACATCCCAGAGGAAGACTGGGATGACCAAATGAGTCAGTACAAATAAAGTACTTGGGAACACTAATAGCACACAGTAGTTGCTGCTGTCGTTTGTTGCCACAGAGTGGGCTTTGGATTCAGGAGGACCCACTGACCCCATATACAGTGGGATTGGACCATTGTAATCCATAGGGCTTTTGGTAATAAATTTCTCAGAAGTAGTCAGGGCTTTCTTCCAGCATAAAATTATTGTCTGTCGTTTAATACCCTCGCGTTGGTTCTCACTCATAGTGACCCAGTAGAGGATTTCTGTGGCTGTAAATATTTACAGGAACAGAAATACTCATTTTTCTCCTGCCTAGCATACAATGTCGTTGTCAAGTGCTGGTGAGTCGGTTCTGACCCATAACGACCCTGTACAGGGTTTCCGAGGCTGTAAATCTTTACCGGGAGCAGAAAGCCTCATTTTTCTCTCGCGGAGCGGCTGGTAGTTTCGAACTGCTGACCTTAAAAGTTCGCAGCCCGATTCGTAACCACTATGCTACCAGAGCTCCTTCGAATACAATAGGCACTCAATAAATGCCACTCATCATTACCTTCGATAATGGAACATATTTGTGGATACAATATATTAAAATACATTATATACAAATTGAAAGTAAAATACTCAAAATTATTTCGGAAAAATGAAAAGTAAAACGAATATAGCATAATAGTTCAGGCTCCGATGTGTGATGCCATAGGATAAGCGCTTGAGTTCAAGGTTGGTTTGAATCTCAAGGCTGGTGGTTCAAACTCACAAACCGCTCCTTGGGAACCCTATACAGGGTTGCTATGAGTCAGAACCGACTGATAGCAATAACCTACAACAATTCTTCTAAAATAGCAAAATCGCAGCTGGTGAAGAGTGCCTTCCTTCCTCCCTACTTGCCAGAACCGCAAGGTTGGCGCTTCAAACTCGGCAGCCGCTCTTTGGAAATCCTACAGGGAGGTGTTATGAGTCAGAACTGACTCGACAGCACTTAACAACAAAACAACAATAAACGGTCTTTAAGGAGTCTAGTGTGGCGCTGTAATATAAGCATTTTACTGTAAGGTTGGTTTAAACTGCAAGGTCTACGGTTTAAACTTGCCAGCCGCTCCTCGAAAACCCTATGCAAGGTAACTAGCTATGCGTCGGAACCGGCTTGAGAGCCCTTAGCAACAACAAAAAATGACCTTTAAAAGGGAGCCCAGTGGCTCCACACAATAGGAACTGGGCTGTGAATCACAAAGTTTGCGGTTCCAGCTCGCCAGTTGCTCTGCAGGAATAAGATGAGGCTTTCAGCTCCTACAAAGATTTAAAGAGCCTCTGAAACTCTATACAGGGTTGCTATGTGTCGGAACCAACTCGTTGGCACTTTACCACCACCAATGGCCTTTAAAAGGCGCCCTGGTGGCGTAACAGGCTACGCATTGGGTTGTAAACACCAGGTCAGCTGCAGAAAAAAGACGCGGCTCTCTGCTCCTGAAAACATGTGCAGCCTAGAAAACCCTATAAAGCATCCTAGAAAATCCTATAAAGCATCACTATAAATTGGAATCGACTAGATGCCAGTAGGTTTGTTGTTGTTATGTGCCGTGGAGTCGGTTCCGACTCATAGTGACCCTGTACAGGGTTTCCAAGGCCGTAAATTTTTACGGGATTTCTCCCACGGAACTGCTGGTTATTTCGAACTGCTGACTTTGTGGTTTGCAGCCCGATTCGTAAGCACTACACTACCAGAGCTCCTTGGATGGCAGTAGGTTTAACGGTGTTTAAAATCTTCCAGCCCTGCTGGTCCTTCCTCTTCACCAACATCTTCCACCCACCGCCACGTTTCTTGTTCCTCCTCCTGCCATTGGATCTCAAAAGAAATCTGAGACTACCTCAGCATACTACCAGCTGTTCCGCAGGAGAAAGATGAGGCTTTCTGCTCCCGTAAAGATTTACAGCCTCAGAAACCATGTACAAGGTCCACGCTATGAATCGGAATGGACTCCAAAGCACATAACAACCACCACTTCAGCATACTAACAATTGTATGCGTTGCTTATTTTGTTCGGGCAACCGACAGACCAACAGCAATGTCCCATGGCATATGTCCCACAGTATACAGGAGGGGGATTCATAAAAACGTTTGTGTAAATAATGGAAAAATGGCATTTCTTCAAAAACATTTGATTTTGAAGCCCCCTCCTATATATGTCCATATTAATCTGTTACAGACGAAGATCTGATCAGTTTCTTAATAGTTCTCCAGGTCCTACATCTTACTTAGCTCCGGCCTTGGGGTGGCAGGGAGATCAGGTCCCAATGCTCACCTGCGGCTTTCTGTCCCACTGTGCTTGCCCCCGGCTGGAATCACAGACAACATCAGAGCTGCTGCATGGGCTGCTCCGCCGAGGTCGCAGCACCATTTGGCTGCTTTTAAGAGACTCTGAGTTCGAGGCCATGGCTCTTCCAGTGATATCCACCAGGTTGTGGTGGTGGTGGAGAAAAGGTAACCCCGGGGAAGAGGCGGCGGTGGAGGAAGAGTGGGCGGGGCTGGAAGAGTTGAAGCCCATTGGGAGGTGGAGGGTGGGAAGGCAGGCAGGGAAGCGGCTAAAATTAGTAGGACTGCAGCTGGCTTGGGCTGCGAATGCGCGCTAGAGCGCATGGGCGTGGCTCTGGGAGCACTAGCAGTGACCGTGCGTGCAGGATCAATAGTGGCTGTTTTCCTGCTGTCTCTATCTTGGTTGCACAGCCCCGCTCAGTGACAGTCCTGCGTGACTCTCCTGTACATAATACAGTGGCACAAGGTCCAAATCACATAACATCATTCACAGACTGTATGGTGGGCAGTAACACCTGTGAGGTAGGTGCTGGGTTATTAACCCTAGATGGGGGTTTAAACACACCAGCTGCTCTATCCACTCCTGTAAAGAACGAGTGTCTCGGTACCGGTGTGGGGCTGTAGGTCAGCACTGGACTGTGAACCACAAGGTAGGCAGTTCAAGCCCACTAGCTGCTCCACGGAAACTGTATACAGGGTAACTATGAGTTGGAACTGACTCGAGGGCACTTAAAAACAACAAAGAGTCAGAATCGACTGGATGG
Organism: Chrysochloris asiatica; assembly: GCF_000296735.1. Taxonomy (NCBI): domain Eukaryota; kingdom Metazoa; phylum Chordata; class Mammalia; order Afrosoricida; family Chrysochloridae; genus Chrysochloris; species Chrysochloris asiatica. The sequence continues at coordinate 4,383,373 of NW_006408754.1, forward strand.
CAGTGAGTATTCATTATTTGACTGCACTTGTTATATTAGGCAATTTGGATCTTCAAGTGTAGAATTTTATTTGCTGAAATGTTAAGGAATCTTGGCCTCTTTAGTCTACACTATAACTATAATTTACAATGATTTCCAGGTGTATGACCTGATCTAATTGATTTCAAAACTGAGGGGAAACAATACAATTACAATGCCTGCTTAAATTAAGTAAATGATTCATGGAACAGAATGAACTGAATGGAAATTCAAACATAACACCTTGTATTTTCTCTTTCACCTGTCCACAGCAGCATTATGACAAATTCCCTTCTTGGCTGGCTAACAAACAGATCCCTTTAAAATACCTGGAACAGTCCCTTAAATTCTCAGATATTTTCTACTATTGAAAGTTTACCCAGTTTTTAAGACCTGAGTCATCATTCTTCAATGTAGGATATAGAACATTGCCTTTGTGAACCATGTAATAGCAATTAACCTTATTTTGTCTCCCCCCATCCCCCCAAGACTATGGAACTGAGCTCCCAGTGACTCATTTCCTCAAGACTGGTCATCTAAGGTACAACTACTGGACTCTCCTTATCCAAAGCAAAGAATAATGAAGAAAAACAAAGATTCATGGAAACAATTAGTCCAAAGGGCTAATGGACCCCACAAGCCTCAGCCTCCATGACCCTGAGATCAGAACTAGATGGCGCTTGGCTACTCTGAAAGGGATCACAATAAAAGGTATAGGACACAGTGGGAAAATGTGGGACAAAATTCAAAATCATATAAAAGACCAGACTTACTGGTCTGATATGCCTGGCCCTTTAGTCACGCTTCAAGCCTGTAATGGAGCTCACCCTGGTGACTCAACTTTCAGCCAAGGTGAACAATAACACAAGGTTAGGTACACACTTCTTAAAACAATCAATCATAGGAAATCTCAAAAGGGCAGTATTTATCCTAGTATAAAGCTCAAAAACGGCAGCAAAGGATATGAAAGAAGGATGAATGGAAATATTAAGCACAAAGAAAATGTGGGAAGAATGCTATGACATGATGGAGACTATAAACAATGGCACAAATCAAAATGTACATGAATTATTGAATGGAAAGCCAATTTGCTCTGTAAACTTTCACCCAAATAACAATAAAAAGTTAGGAGGGATATTTTCTACCCAATTTAAAATGGCAATCAAATGCCTGAATCAAGGTACGCTTACTTCCCCAAAGCATGTCTAGGTTCCAAGGCCTGGGGGAGTGGGAGAGGGGCCCTAACAATATCCAAACTGAAAATATGGTCTTTTGATCCAAATCTTTCCCTGTGCCTCTGTTATTTTTCCTTCAGTTGTCTTTTAACCTGTTCAGCGAGTGCAGGCACAGCAACAAACATGTCAAAAATATTTCTTGGTGCCACAGATTGGTCTGAACCACAAAGCTGGCATTTCAAATTCACCAGCCGCTCCTCAGAAACCCTATACAGTGTTGATATGAGTCAGAGCCGACTGTATGGCACTTAACAGCAAAAACAAACAGAAGATATTTCTTGCTAACACTTTCCTCTGTCTTAGGAGGTGGGGGATGTTCTCCTTCACTCCTCTTCCCACTCCAGCCTTCAGGGATGTAGTTGGGAAAGGTGAGTGTTTTTAGGTACATCCCTGGCCCTTCCTTCATAAGGTCTAAAGCTTCTGAGGCTAAGGGGTAGGAGGGAGAATGGTGAAGGTAAAGCTAACTGCCTTTTTTATTTATTGTTGCTAACTCTGCCTAAGACTCAATGACCTCAGGGGATGTCATGAGGAGGTGTGGTGTTTGGAATACTTAACAGACAGGGGTACCAATCAGTCAGAAGGGAAATGGCCTTAGGGCTGGGGACAAGGCCCTGCAGGTCCCTGTTGTGTCCTTCCTTTATTGTTGGGTCACAGGAGCCTAGGGAGGCCAGCAGCAGAGAAGATGAAGGTGTACTCAGGGAGCTTGAGTCACCAACAGTAGGAAATACTTTGGTATTTTAGTTACGAGGGCAGCTGTACTGATGATGTAAACCAGCTGATTATCACTACTGCATATGAAAGCTGTTTAGAGGGCTCTATACAAAGGTCCATGATGTTAGAGAATGTTCCAGGTCTGTCATTTGACAACCCCTCCCAATCCCAGATCCCCAGTCTGTCTTGCTTCTCTTGCTCCAACTTGTTTTTGGCTGATCAAACTGAACTACTTTCTGTTTTGTCCACTGAGCCTATGGGAAATGTATTCATCTGTCCAATAAAAAAATTGAAGAGTCCTGGCTGTTCCAAGTCTCTCCTTTCTGCTGTCAACTTTCTTCAATTCTCGTTTTCCCCAGTTAAACTGGAGCAAGGTATAGAGATGAATCTATGTCTAAAACATTTTTTGCTCCTTGCCAAAGAACTAGAAGATTACATGTACCCCTCCCTAATCTTTTGTTCTTTTGCAATTGCCTTCATTTAGCTTGACAGAGGCACGAAAGAAAGGGCAGAAAGAAAAGCACTTCCCTCCAAGACAGAGAAAAAGGCTGGATAATCTATGATATTCCTCCACTCAAACAGATGACTTTGGGGACTAGTTGCAGAGGAGAGATGAAGAATACCTGGAGTGATGTGTAGGTCACCAGTGGATTGTTGTTGTTAAGTGCTGTCGAGTCAATTCTGACCCATAGCAACCCTGCACAAGGTTTCTGAGGCTGTAAATCTTTACAGGTGCAGAAAGCCTCATCTTTCACCAGCGGTACAGCTGGTAGTTTCGAACTGCTGACCTTAAGGATCGCAGCCCAATTTGTAACCACTATGCTATTGTTGTTGTTGTGAAGTGCTGTTGAGTCGATTCCGACCCATAGCGACCCTGTATAGGGTTTCCGAGGAGTAGCTGTTGAGCTTGAATCGCCGACCTTGCAGATCAAACGGCTTTGCAGCCTGGCGCATTAACCCACAGCGCCACACCAGGACACTGTTGTTGTTGTTAGGTGCCGTTGAGTCGATTCTGACCAAGTATAGGGTTTCCAAGGTGCAGCTGGTGAGCTTGAATCACTGGCCACCTTTAATAAATACCAAGAAAGGGTCTGAATAAGTCTGGCCCAAAACGGAGATGTCCTCTTGGTGGTTCTGTTTGTAATGGGTGCGTTTAAAGATGTAGTGGTGTAGCGCTGTGGGTTAATGCTCCAGACTGCAAAGCCATTTGAACTGCAATGTCGGCAGTTCAAGCTCACCCGCTGCTCGTTGGAATCCCTATACAGGGTTTACTATGGTTGGAACTGATTCGACAGCACTTAACAATAATAATAACTTTAGATTATAGTCAACAGCAGCATTTATGGGCACCAGGGAAAAATATCCCCTCAATATCTACATCCATTTATTTACAGAGACACCAGAAATAACTAAATATTATGTTTTACTGAAGAAAAAAAAATACATCAAATACACATAGAGTAAACAAATTAAGGAGGCCTATTTCTAGTGGTAGTTATTTGGAGATGTTGATTAATCCATTGTGTAAATATTTATGTTCAGTTAGAAATTGGAAGGTTTCAGGATGCTATTCTAAAACAAGCGCTACCAGAATTATGGCATCATACTTACGTAGTCCAATTAATGATGTTTTCTTAGTAAACTATTTTTTAGTAACCCTGTTTTATCAAAAGCCTATGTTTTTACCAAAATGCTAAAGAAACTAAGTTTGAGACTAAGCTGATTTGCTATAATTGGAATAGACTTATTTCAGTCATTTTACCCCTTTAAATTATGATACCAGTATTCAAACATCTGTTATACCATAGCATCTGCTTCATATTTGGGATGCATCCCTACAAATTAGAAGAGTGTTCTTTTTAATGAGCTCTGATTCAGTAGGGAATCCTATCTTATGAAACGAAAAGACAAATTCATCTCTTTAACATCCCCACAGTGCAAAGTACCTCAAAAGTTCATGTATTTCTAAAACTTAATAAAGTCATATTATACATGAAAAGTTTGTTTTGCAATTTGATATTGTTTAATCGTAAGAAACATATAAAGACATACTTTATCTTACTGAGTTTCACTTTATTATACTTTACAGATACTGCCTTTTTTTTTTTTTTTAAACAGATTGAAGGTTTGTGACAATCCTGTTGCACAAATCCATTTGTGTCATTTTCCAACAAGCATGTACTCACTTTGTGTCTGTGCCACATTTTGGTAATTGGACCAGTATTTAAAAAAAAATTTCAAATTGCTATTGCACACAATAACACTACCATATAATGTAAACATAACTTTTATATGTACTTAGAAACAAAAATATTTGTGTGATACGCTTTATTGTGATATTAGCTTTATTGTAGTGGTCTGGAACAAAACTGAAATCTCTTCAGGATATGCCTGTGTATATTTTCGTGTATGTATGTTAGTGCATGTGTGTAGTAGATATAGTCATGTACACATTTATAAATGAGGATAAGTAAAAAAGTAAAGTAGTACTACAAATAATAGAAACCTTCATTAGACAAAAATATCACTAAGTGATGATATTCTTTCTTGACATATCCTCTGTTTATTTCTATACATTTCTGAAGGCAGTGTTTCCTTATCTCTAATTTTGTGCTCTTTGATTTATACCATATTTTGGCACTCTTCAGGGACTCAAAGCATGTGCTTTTTAAATGCTCTTCGAGGTTTGTAAACAAACAGAAGTCTGAAAATAATAAAAAGATCAGGACTGGAGGGTGGGTGGAGTAAGGTTGCCCAACAAAATTCTTGTTAAGACAACCCTTACTGCCCTTAAGAATGAGGCGTATTATCTTGGTGGGGGAAAAATCCCTTGGCGCAACTTTCCTGGCCTTTTACCCACCAATCTAGTTTTCAGTTTTTAAAAACATCGTCATAACAACGCCCCGTGATCACCATGAAAATCTATCAAGATGACCTCTTTGGAATTCCAAAAAAGAGAACAGTCACCATAACTTCTGAGCTGACCCTTTTGCCTTGAATTTCTTTGGCTCAGCAAATTTCCTTGCAAGCCACTGTTTTGATTAGAATTCTTGGGAAGGCATCCTAAAGAGATTCTTGTTGTTATTGTTAAGTCCTGTCTAGTCAACCCTGGATAGAGTTTCCAAGGAGTGGATGGTGAGTTTGAATTGCTGACCTCATGGTCCAGTGCTTTAGCCCACAGTGCTACATCAGGATTCCTTGTAAAGTGTCATCGAGTTGGTTCCAACTCATAGAGACCCTGTATAGGTTTTCTGAGGAGTGGCTGGTAAGGTTGAATTGCATACCTCGCAGTTCAAACTAACTTTGCAGAGAAGTACATTAACCCACAGCGCCACACCAGGACTCCTAATGAGATTAAGACAGTGTATTATCATATTTAAATACATTTTATTTGAAATAAATGATGCATGTAGGAACTGGAACCCTAGTAGCAATACTTTTATACTTACTATCATATATCATATACATATACACACACATACTTGATTTATATATGTATATCAAGATAATTATATAACCAAGAACAAGCAGAGGGCCATATAGTCATATTATTCAAACAATATAATCACTTCTTCCAAAATTAACTGACAGTCTACACAGTCTTAAAGACATAAGAAAACGTGAGACCTTGCAGTGTCTTGGTGAAAATTCCTACAACTCTTACTCCAAAGGTACTCTTTTGCCAGATCTTTACTATTTCAGTTACATTTGAATTAGTACTTTTCCACTGACTCACCCCATCCATTTTAGAACTATTCTCTGCTGTCTTCACAGGTTTTTCTTAGGGGTTTCCAGTAATTTGTCATCCTCTATTTAGGCATGGAGTCCTGGTGTGGCGCTGTGAGTTAATGCACTGGATTGCAAAGTTGGTTTGAACTGCAAGGTCGGCGGATTCAGCTCATCAGTTCCAGTTCAGAAACCCTCTATTGGGTCACTATGGGTTGGAACCGACTCAACGGCACTTAACAACAACAACAACAACAATTTAGGTATAAATTTGTCTTATACAAGAAGCACATCAACTTGATTGTAAAACAGCAAACGGGTCCATTTGTTCCACTGTTCATATTCTTCTTTACTATTCATAGTTATAATTGGATCTGCCCAGTCTTTAACAGTCCAATTTAAAGATATTGGACATTTAAAACTTCTAATTATTTTCATTAACAGAATTTAATTTCTAGAGCAGAAAAAAATGAGCAGAAAGTACAGGGAGTTCTTAAATACTCCCCTCTTCCCTGCCCAGTTTCTCCCATATTATCATCTTGTATTGGTGTGGAACATACATTCTTACCTAAAGTCTGTAGTTTACAGCAGGTTTACTCTTTGTGTTGTATAGTCCTAATGTCTTTGACAGATGCATTTACTGTATCCTCCATTACAGTAGTTTCAGTGCCCTAAAAATGTCCGGCATTCCACTTTTCATCTAACCTTCTCTCTACACCACCCCCAACACAACCCCAGACAGCACTGATCTTTTTACTGCTTCTATAGTTTTGCCTTTACATAGTTGGAATCATAAGTATATAAAGCCTTAGAGATTTTTGTGTGAAGGGTCTTCTTACCGTGTTTTGAAAACATCTCAAATTTTATGATACAAGCTATAATAATAGGTCTATCCATGTTTAATGAGTTACAAAAATTTTGTTAAAAACCGTATCACAAAAAACCTCAGAGGAAGCACATTGGAAGGAAGTCAGAAGAGTGATAGGAAAGAAAAAGTTTAGTATAAAGAGATAGGGTCAACCATTTTGGATCTCCTAATTTGTCTCATCAAAAGAGGAAACTGCTCTGACAGTATCCTAGTGCTAAAGACATTTCTTTCACATATTTCCTTAAGGCAGAGTGGTCACAGTATGGCAGAGAAAGTCGTTTTTTTGCCCACTTCCGGCATCCTCCTCCCACACCTTTCACCCCATCAAGTGAAGGCTTTCTGCTCCTCACAGGCTTTATGAATGTCATTTTCTACTTTATAAAAGAATACTTAGTAGCATTTTATATCAATGTCACATCAAAGGTATTAACTGACAGGTGTTATAAAAAGAGATTTTAGAACATGTCATGAGTTCTTCACTAAAAAACAAATCTTAAAACACCAACCACCTGATTTAAAAATAGTACTTTCTAGGACTTTAGAGATGTTATAAGAGAGTGGAGGAAAATGAGAGGCTAGCTTCTGTGTTCACACGCTGGATTTATTTAGCTAACCTGAGATAGAAAAAAATTTATCTTACTTTTAAACACTACTTGTGAAAATGATTTCATAATCTCTATGAGTAAACTTTTTCCATGCTTAATAACTTTAAGTAGCAAAACTCCATTTTCCTAAATTAAAGATTAACTCTCTCATTGTTGAAAATTTAATAAATGCTTTATAGTATTAGGTGAGATTGGTACAATGTATAGAATACTGTTAACGTTGTATTTTGTGTGATTTTTTTTCCCTTCAGATTTTATTTCAATATACCCTGAGAAATTTACCTCTGCCAGTTGAAAAAGTGCAGACTTTCCACAGCGTTTTACAGGTTCAGCACCACCCAACTGCGAAGTGTTTGAAGAAATCTGTATCAAAAACAGATTACATAAAGAGAATTAATTATGATAACCAGATTTTAATTCTTTCCATTCACATACATTAAGAGAAATTCCTATTTTATAGGAATGTCATTGCTCACAAATATCTTCAAATCTACATGTCATGCTTGGGATGATCATTTTGAGAACCATTTTTAGTAAATAAGCTCTAAACAATATTATTAAAAAGAAAACCAAATGTGCCTTGGGGGGAAATTACATCTATTTCAGGCTTTAAATTTCACTTTATAACCTTCAAGCTAGATATGCATTTCCATGTCTATTTGATTACCAACTCATCAAATGACCAAATACAAGAGAGACAGAGTTATTTTGCATTTGCCAAAGCAATTATTATTTGTAAAGAAATATATCTAGGATCTCTGCAAAAAGATAATATTAAATCTATCAACAAAGATTTATGTCAGAATCCAAAGATATATGTGCTAGACAATATGACATAAGCTAAGGAAACTATGAGTTTTCTGTAAGAAGTTGACTATGATTTTAACCACCACTCATATATAAAGTGTGCTGATCTGGGGTACTAGTGTGTTGCTGTGATGCTGGATGCTATGCCACAGGTATTTTAAGAGCTGGCAGGGTCAGCCATAGTGGACAGGTTTCAGCAGAGCTTCCAGACTAAAACGGACAAAGAAGAAGGAGAGGCAGGCGACTTTCAAATGTTTAGCCACTGAAAACCTTATGATAGCAGTGGAACACTGTCAGGTTGTACCAGAATATTGAATATTAAAACATGTTGAAGAGCACCAGAATATTGTCAGATGAGTGCTGAATAATGAGCCCCTCAGGTTGGAAGGTACATAAAATAGGACTGGGGAAGACCTGCCTCCTCAAAGTAGAGCTAATGTTGGTGATGCAAATGGAGTAAAGCTTTCAGGACCTTCATTTGCTAATGGGGTATAACTCAAAATGAAGAGGAAAAAGTGACAAACATCAATTAATAATCAGATTATGGAATATATGAAGTACAAATCTAGGAAAATTGTTATAAAAAATGAAATAGAATGCATAACACTGATATTCTAGGTATTATTGTTGTTGGTAAGTGCCATTGAGTTGGTCCCAACTCATAGCAACCCTGTATAGCGTTTCTGAGGAATGGCTGGTGAATTTGAACTGTGAACCTTGTGGTTCATACCGACCTTGTGTTCAAGTGCTTATCCTACAGAGCCACACCAAGACTCCTAGGTATTAGTGAGTTGAAATGGACTAACACTGGCCATTTTGAATTGGGCAATCACATGGTTTACTATGCTGGGACTGATAAATTGAAGAAGAATAGTATTATATTCATCAAAAACAACATTTTAAGATCTATCTTGAAGTATAGTGCTGTCTGGATAAGATAGTATCCATAACATCTGTAAGGAAGACCAGTTATTATCACTATTATTCAAATTTATATACCAACCACTAATGCCAATGATGATGAAATTGAAGAATTCTACCAACTTCATGAGTCCAAAATTGATCAAACATGCAATCAAGATGTACTGATAATTAATGGTGATTGGAATGCCAAGGTTAGAAGCAAAAATGAAGGATCAGTTGGAAAATATGGCTGTTTTGACAGAAATAATGCTGGATATCACATGGTAGAATTTTGCAAGACTAGTGAGTGATTCATTGCAAATACCTCTTTTAAACAACATAAAAGATGATTATTTTATACACATGGACGTCACCAGATGGAACACCCAGAAATCAAACTGACTACATCTGTGGAAAGAGATGTTAGAAAAACTCCTTAACATCAGCTGAAACAAGGCCACGGCAAACTGTGGAACAGACCACAAATTCATGCTGAAGCTTAAGACACTTAAAACAAGTCCATAAGAACCAAAACATGACCTATAACATACTCTACCTGAATTTAAAGATCATCTCAAGAACAGATTTAATTAATTAGACACTAATGATAGAAAGTGAGGAGATTTGGGATGACATCAAGATAATCACACAGAAAGAAAGCCAAAGGTCATTAAGAAGGAAAGTAACAAGAATATTAAAGGTACTGTGACCTGCAAGAAAAACAAACCTGTTTAGAAGTACAACCAGAATACTCCTTTAAAGGTCAAGACGGCCAGACATCATTTCTCATACTCTGGACGTATTGTCAGGAGGGACCAGTCCCTGAGCAAGATAATCATACCTGGAAGAAGGCCATTGAAAAAGTGGGAGACCCCCAACGAGACAGACTGGCACAGTGACAGCAGCAATGGGTTCAAGTGTAGCAACCATTTTTGAGGTTTGCACAGTATTTTATTCTGTTGTACATAAGGTCGCTATGGGTTGGAACTGACTGGATGTCACCCAACAACAACAGCAACAACATGATTTTCAAGCATACGCTCTAGCTCTAAAGACACATAATCAGAAATTTAAATAAGTGGTATGCTTAAGGACCATCAATATATGGCTTTCTTAACTTTTTGATGTATTCAAGTTACAATGAGCTACACTTACCACTGCTTTTTTTGTGTGGTTTTTTAAAAATGTTTTTTATTGTGAATTAAGTGAAAGTTTACAGGGCAGATCATCAGTTTTACATTCAACAAATCATACACCTTGCTTCATTACAATGATTATAATCCCCTCCATGTACCGTCAGTTACAGCATTTCTCTCTATTCACTTTAGCTACATATGTATGTGTGAGAGAGAGAGAGAGAGAGAGAGAGAGAGAAGGAGCTCTGGTAGCGTAGTGGTTACGAATCGGGCTGCGAACCACAAGGTCAGCAGTTCGAAACTACCAGTTGCTCCGTGGGAGAAAGAGGAGGCGTTCTGCTCCCGTTAAGATTTACAGCCTCGGAAACCCTATACAGGGTCGCTATGAGTCAGAACCGACTCCACGGCACAGAGACACCACCACCATACATTTTAAACACTCAGGCATATATAATAATTTACACCACCAAAGGGCACATTCTGCAACTCTGCCTCCTGGCCGCCAGACCTCAGTCCCTCTCTTCCCATGAATCTAGAGTCCTCGGCCACTTCCTCTCTCCATGTCACCATCTCTGTCTCCATCTTTGGTATTGCTGCTTCTCTGGATAAGGTCCCACATTCCACTTGTGCTCTTCTCCCTTGATGGTCCTAGGGTCCTCTGTTTCTGAACTGCAAGGTTAACTACTCCCCTGCTTTTGTTACAAAACCTTTACCTTTACAATTGTGACAGTTGCAATTAGTTACAATAACAATTACTAACTATTGAAACATAAGAACCTTATCCTATCTCTTTTTACCGGACCCATGTAGACAAGATGAAAGCTATTCAGTGGGGACTCTATCTTCCCTCACACACTCTTAAACTAAACACCCTCTTTTAACCTTGTAAGCCAGTCACTTCATGCCTTCATCGCCCCCTCATTTTAGGTAGCCAATGTCTAAGTTGCCCATCCCTATCTACCCTGTGCACAGAGGGAATCACATTGATACCTGATGTGAAGACTCCTTCCATCTCTGTTGGTATTTAAAGCTACTACCTCCATAAGTATAGGTCAAGTTCACCAAATTGTAGCAATTTACCCTTGTTTCCTTTATCAAAAATTGTTGTTTTTTTGTTTTTGTTTTTTATCTTCCTCCTGTCAAGTTCTGATCATCAAGCCATTGATGCTAGGTCAAATGAGTACTATCTGCAACTCTGGATGTTCTTGTGCATCTCCCCTCACTTCATATTAGCTAGATGCTTCACTCTCAGCTCTAGCCCTCCGTGGCTGTGCCCTTATCCATGTGCTCAGGTGTCCCCAGGTCTCACCACACGTTGGCCAACCAGCCCTTCCTCTTCTCTCTCATATCTCCAGGTCAACGGGAGTCCACGGAACGTTACCACTGTCTCTTTTTGTTGTACACATCATTAGTAATATGGACTATGGACAATGATGCAACTCATAATTACTGATACTATCATTTTCAGATATTCACTTACAGATATTCAAAGTTTGGATTTATAAAGATACGGATAAAAAAAACAATTTAAGAAAAGAGATTTCTATCTAAATTAGAACAGTCTCCTGACAGAGTCATAGGAACAGAAGCCCATGGTAAGAATCCCATCGTAAAATGGGGACTCACTGTATGCACAACACTACCATGACTGAATACTATTATTCTGACAAATGTAGCTACACAGCAACTAGTATTGATAACACTGAACAGCACCTACCCTTTCTCATATTTTATATGAAAAAAAATTAATTTTATGCCTCAGTAAAGCTCTGAGAAGAACATAAAGCATCTTTAAAAAGTATTTCTCTACTGGTGATGTTCTGTCACAATTCTGACTTCTTTTGCTGTTTCAGGCAGAGCTGGGTTCGGTTAAGGAGACAATCTCGCCTTGTGGTTGTATTGTAACAGATGGCTCCAAATCCCACAGGAGGATCTCTGGTGTTGTCTGTTCAAGGAATAAGTGGCTGCTGGCTGTAAGGAGCTCTCCCTAGAATATCTGCTAAGTCAGAGACCTTTTGGGGGATATTTAAAAGCTAACTGAGTCACTGAGAAGGTTTAAGTTTAAGAAGGTTTTGTTGTTATGTACTGTCGAGTCGGTTCCAACTCATAGTGACCCTGTATAGTTTCCAAGAAGCAGCCGGTGAGCTTGAACCATCAACCTTGCAGTTCAAACAGCTTTGCAGATTGGCTCATTAACCCACAGCGCCACACCAGGCCTCCTAAGAAGGTTTAGGAGGTCTTTTTTCTCCTAGGTACTATCAGTGTTAATAGTCATGTCTTATTCATCTCACTCATTTGCCTTTTTTTTTTAAAGATAAACTTATCGGGTTCTTTCTTTCTGAAGCTTGGAATATTTTCTTTTTCTTCACTGACAAATACCACTTCTACCTTTTCTAGACAGGTTGAATTCAATTACTCATCTTATCTCTAGACTACGAGAAAACAAACACATTAATATTGCCAACTCTCAGCAACTTAAGGGAATAAAAAGTAGTGAACATAAATGCCAGCCCCTTGAATCAAGTCTGTATAATAGAAGGACATGGCCTTTGGTGTCAGACAGACAAGGCTTCATTACTTCTTGCTGTGTGGGCTTAAGCAAACAATTAAGACTTTGAGCCTCATTTACCTCATCTTTAAAAGAGAAGCAATAATACCTGCCCTACATTCCTGTGAAAATTAGATTTGATGTTTGTGAAGGGTTTAGCACTCAATAAATGATACGATACTCAGTAATAACGAATTACCATTATTAACACTAATAAACACAAACCCTTTTAGTATAATTCCAAAAATGAGCTACATATTGAAATCAAAAGGAATTTAAAAGCTACAATGTCTAAGGATAACACTTATTATACTGAATCATTTATAGAATATTAATTTTGTCTGTCACATAGTAAAGCCATACCCTTTAGAGTTACTGAAGGACAAGCTGGGTAGCCTCCCATAGTGTATATGACTTCCATTGGCTCCCTCTGCTGTCGCTTTTCTTGCTGTAAGTCTGTGCTCCCTAATTCTGTGTTTGCTTGTTCATTACCAAATATCCTGTGCCTAATGCAGTACATGTGGTGCTGCAGGATAAGCACTGGACTGACTACTGCAAGGCCGGTTTGAGTCACAAGGTTGGAGTTCAGACTCACCAGGCACTCTTCAGAAATTCTATACATTATTGCTGTGAGTTGAAACTGGACTGGATGGCACTTAACAACAAAAACAGAAACAATGTGGCAGGTGACACACCAAGAGGTCCCAAGATGCATACTCCACTGCTGTAGTTAATGCGCAGCAACCTGAGTAGAAGCTCGAGAATGGTTCCTTAGCTCTTGAAATAAGCCCCCTATGCTTAGTAAGAGTACTTTTTCTTCCTGTCTCTGGGAAAATGTTTACCTATTTCTAAGTATATATAAAGCAGTACTGTAAATGCTCAAAGTTGATTTCTAAAGGTTCAACAAAGTTTAGTAGTGGAACACTTCCAGAGTTACCTGACAATAAAATGTCCAAGAAATGACTTAGGGCCAGATATATTTTCTGAAAATGCCACTGGGCTTAAGAAATATTTATATTTTTTTTGTGAGGGAAAGGTAGGGAAAGGGACAGAGAGAAGGAAGAACTGAACATTTGTTAATTTCTATGGAGCTATGGTAGCGTAGTCATCATGAGTCAGACTGCTAACCTCAAGGTCAGCAGTTCTGTGGGAGAAAGATGAGGCTTTCTGCCCCCATAAAGATTTACAGCCTCAGAAACTCTACACAGGGTTGCTATGAGTCAGAACCGACTCCACAGCACACCACCACCACCACCACCACCACCACCATCTTTACCTTGATTTATTTATGTAACATTTCTGACCTTTCTTTTGAGAAACTCTTCTCTGGGTTTTCATTACCAAAGAGTCCTTGTTTTCCTCTTATAGCTCTGGCCACTCTTTTCACTCTCTTTTGCTGACTGTTCTATGCTGCTGCTGTTGTTAACAGCTGTTGAGTCATTATTTACTTGTAATGACCCCATGTAACAGAGGAGAACTTTCCTATAGGGTTTTCTAGGCTATTCTCTCTATAGGGGAGTCCTGGTCTGGTACTGTGGGGTTAATGAGCTGGACTGCAAGGTCGGCAGTTCAAGCTCACCAGCTGCTCCTTGGAAACCTGATACAGGGTCGCTATGAATCGGAAATGACTCTATGGCATTTAACAATAAAACAACAACATCAATCTCTACAGGAGCAGATGACTAGTTCTGGATGGGTTTGAACCATCAACCTTTCATTTAGTTTAACTGTTGTGCGATCAGGGCTCCTTTTTCTTTCTACAGTGATCCCTTAAATATTGGTTTTCCTCAGGGTTTTTCCTTATGCCTTTCCTTTTATGTTAATCATTTTCTCTCAGTAATCTCATTTTACTCTGATGGTTTCAATTACAAGCATATCTTCTACAATGCTGAGTTTAACATCTTATACAATTGATCTTATACTCCTTTTTTCCCTATTTAAGAAACATAGTCATCCATTCAAATAAGAACAAGATAATTAACCTATGAGGAGGCTTCAAAAGTTCGTGGAAAATTCCATTACCTTTTAATAGCATGTTTCCATTAACATTTTGAAGTTGCTACACATCTTTTCAATGGCTGGTCTGCTAGTGGCAGGAAGGGTGCATAGCTATGCTACACTCTTGGTGAGCAGCATAGTATACGAGCATTGGGGCCATGCCTGTTTTCCTCAAGTGGGAGGCCACTGGTCAATCTGTTAGCTCCACTCTAGTCTATCTCTTTTGGCTATTATATAATGTTCTGATAAACAGTATTCACCATAAAGAAAAGCCCAGATGAAGAGCATCCAGAATCTTCAGAGATGGGAAATTTCCACTTGAAAGGGTAAACAGACCAGCCTGGAGTGGCTAGAACAGAAGAACTTCTTGAAAGAAAGACCGACAGGAAAAATACAAAACAATATAGGCAAACCGACTGATTACTACAAGAACAAACAAGTTGCTCACCCAGGAGACATCAAAGCAAGTGGTTGGGTCCCCTCAGAGCAAACCCCTTTCCAAGACTAAGACTCAACGGGAATACACACTCTGATTGGTGACCATGTTTGTCACCGATCAGGGGAAGTGAGGGAAAAACAGCAGTGAAGCTGAGAGCTACGTCCCTACAACATTCAATAGACTCCTGTGAACCTGGGTGGAGACTTGGTTGGCCAGCAGTGTTGCAAGACCTGGGAACTCTTGGGCCCAGAGTTAGTGACATAGCCACAGAGGACTATAATGGAGAGTTAAGCATCCAGCTAACAAAAAGAAAGGGCATATGCACAAGAACACCCACACTTGCAGATAATACCCACTTAACCCGGATTCAATGATTGGATGATCAGAGCTCAACTAGAAGAAGAAAGAAGATGAAAAAAAGAGTAATCTGATACAATTTGATGAACTTGACCTACACCTATGGATGCAGTAGCTCAAAAGAGGGAAGAAATCTTTATAGCAAGGATCATTCCCACCCCCTCCATACACAGAGTAGACAGGGATGGGCAACCTGGACATTGGTACCCAAAGTGGTGGTGGTGGTGAGCTACAAAGGCAAGAAGTGACTGGCTTACAAGCTTTCAAGAGGGAACCTAGATCCAGAGGGCGTGGAGGAAGGTAGAATCTCCACTGTGTAGTATCCAATCTGTCTGGGTGGGGCTGATGAAAGGAGATATGGATAGGTATCTTGTGATACAACAGTGAATAATTGTTATCAGGACTGATTGTGAAGGATGGAAATGTAAAGGCAGACATTTTTGTAGCACGGAGGGGAGTGATTAACTTTTCAGTCTAGGAGCGGAGGTCCCTGGGACAATCAAGGGAGAAGAGTGGAGAGTAGGATCCTACCCAGAGAAGCAGTGATGCCTGAGATGGAGCAGCTGGGAACTTTAGATCCAGAGAGGGAGAGGGGCTGTGTGCTGAGGACCAGGGGGTTAGGCTTGCAGGGTATATACCCTTTGGTTGGCTGTTGATGCATGGAGGGGATTGTAACCATGGCAATGAAACAATATGTGATAGGATGAATGTAAAACTAATGTTCTCCCATGTAAACTATCACATAATTCACAGTAAAACATTTAAAAAAAAGAAGAAAAAGAAATAGGCTAGAAAAAAGGGTGGGTGTAATAGTACTTGAGGTACAGTAAAAGTGCTAAGAAAAATGATCACTCTGAATATTAAACGGCGAGCTTTATGGCTGCCTGAGGTGAGTGCATGCACTAAAGAAACAGATGGCAAAGATTAGCAGCCAATTAGGTAATGGGAGAAGTCTTTTGCAATTATGAAGGGTATCATAAACCCCGTAGCCTGGGAGGAAATGACCAATAATTGAATGAATAAATGAATCAAAGAACAAATGAATAATATGAAGATGATTAGCCTTCCTTAACTTAAGAGAAATATTAATGTTTCCAATAAAACACGTAATATTTTCACTGATTAGCTGCAGTGTGAGTATATGGTGTTTTTTATTGAGTGTAATATTCCATAACATATTGAGCTTTCCATCATGAAAATGGATGTTTTAAATTTGCACCTACTGAGCACATCCAACTGTGACAATACCTTAAATTTGGTGAGATTGTGGCTGTATTTACATTGTCAGAGTAAAACCTTACTAAGGAAAGTTTTCATGTCCAAATCTATGTCTAAATCATCCAGATTACTTCTCTGTCTGCACAGTAAATAATGTTATTTTTCAATGCAAAGATTAACTCAAGCCTAGTAGGCATACAGCAGAGGAGAGAACTGTGGCTTGGTCATGGCTTTTAGCTCTGTTAAATAATGGAAGACGACAGCTGCTTGCATTGCATCTGGCCATACCCCAAAAACCGCACTGCTGTGGAGTTGATTCCAATTCACAGCAACCCTACAGGACAGTGTAGAACTGCTCCATGGGGTTTCTAAGGCTGTAAATCTTGATGAAAGCAGACTGTCTTTCTCCCACAGAGTGGCTGGTGGGTTTAAACCACTCATCTTTCAGACAGTAGCTCAGTACTTAACCCACTGTGCCACAAGAACACGCTACCTGGTCATGAGTCTTCATATAAACAAAATCTAAAAAGTGACTGATGTGTCACTTTATCTGTAAACAACAAAAGATGCAGATCGGAAATTCTCTCTGACAAACTGAGATACACAGTGATGGCTCTTCAGATGAGCCCAGTTACACTGGATGAATTATGTGTGTCAAAATGGCATGGGAGACAGGCTGTAATAAGTGGCCACAGTCACCGCACTCTAGATGTCTCTTTTTACATCATGTAAAACAGATATATTTTTCTCCCTTTAAATTTAGACATTTGTGAGGATACTACAAACAAAATTTGATTCATTCGGTTTCATGACTCCAGACAGGTTAACTTCAACTGGCTTTAAAACTACCAAATCTGGTTAAGAAACAGTAACAATAACAACAAAAAACATCCTTCTGAGCTTGCAAACAGAGATCTAGGGCTCACTGTAAAAGAAAAAACATTTTCAGCTTAAAGAAATGGTAAAGGCTTATTGTTTTTTTTAATAAAAGTATCCTGATGTGGTGCTGTAGGAAAAAAACTGAACTGTTAACTGCAAACTGCAAATTTGGCAGTTCAAACCTACCAGTTACTCCTTGGTGGTGTGCCATGGAGTTGGTTCTGACTCATAGCGACCCTGTATAGGGTCTCCAAAGCTGTAATTCTTTACGGGAGCAAAAAGCTTCATCTTACTTCCACGGAACGGCTCGTAGTTTCGAACTGCTGACCTTGAGGTTAGCAGCCCAACTCGTAACCATTACACTACCAGAGCTCCTTGTATTTGCTATACATTGACTATATATATATATATTTGTTGTTGTTGTTGTTATATGCCGTGGAGTTGGTTCCGACTCATAGCGACCCTGTATAGGGTTTCCAAGGATGTAATTCTTTACGGGAGCAGAAAGCCTCATCTTTCTCCTGCTGGTAGTTTTGAACAGCTGGTAGTTTCACACTGCTGACCTTGAGGTTAGGAGCCTGACTTGTAATCACTACGATGGGTTGCTATGAGTCAGAACTGACTTGAAACTGGACTGCTAACTGAAAAGTTGGTAGTTCAAACCCACCAGCTAGCTACTCCTTAGAAACCCTATACTGGGGTGATATGAGTCAGAACTGACTTGACGGGGTACAACAACAACAAGGATAAAAATATTACATGAGAAATAACCCATGTCCAAGATATTATGTATCTAAACATTTTCAAGAGCTACATGAGTTTGTAAATTTAATTAGGAATCGTTTCTGAGAAGTCTGTATGCCTTATCTTAAAAGTAATACTACAAGATTAAATACTTGGGTAAATAGTCTCCTACATTGCTTTCTCTAAGAGTACATAATAGGATTGGGGACTCCTCTGAAAAGGGGCAGGGGCATACAGTGGTCCAGTGGGTAATTTTCTCTTATATCCTCATCCCCTGAGTCTTTAACCTCTTCCCTGAGGCCCCAGAAATACTAAAGTGTGCCTCAACAATAATGACTTAATACTCCATGGTCAAAACCTATACATTATAGAGCAGTGGTTCTCAATGTGTGGTTCCCTAAGAAGGACTTTGTTAGAAATGAAAATTCTCAGACCACAACCCAGATTTAATGAATCAGTAACTCGGGGGAGGGAGCCCAACAGTCTGTGTTTGAACAAGCCTTACAGGAGACTCATGCATTTTAAAGCTTGAAAACCTCCACTACAGACTAACAACTAGGATTTTTAAGAGTTTACTCAACAGTGATGAGAATGTATGAAATAATTAAAAGAGCTTTAGAAATATGATCATTGTTAGTAATTATAACCAATTCTAAAAAAGCCTATTCTATTTATACTGTCTGGATACTACAAACAGTTAACGTGCTCAGTTGGAGGTTTAATTCTATCAAGAAGCACCTAAGAAAGGTCTGACAATCTACTTCCCCAAACAGCAGTCACTAAAAACTCCATGAAGCACAGATGGCAACTGGTCTGTGGTTTTGAGTGTACACTGAGCAGTAAGTACAAACTAGTTTCAGAAAAGCATGGGGTCTCATTTCCCAGGATGACAGGACAGTGCTGTCAAATCACCAGATTCACCCCTCGGGGCTGCCTCAAGGACTTTAAGAGCTCCTAAATGAATCTGGGAGTCCTGGTGTGGCAGATTCAAACCCACCAACCACTCCTTGGAACCCTATACAGGTTGACTATGAGTCGGAACCGATGTAACCGCAATTAACAACAACAAATTAATCTGAAGAAGCCCTAATGGCACAATGGTTTAGTATTTAGTTGCTACCAGAAAGGTTGATGGTTCAAACTCACTCAGTGTCTCTACAGGATAAGGACATAGTAATCTGTTTCCTTCATGGTTACATCCTAGGGGGCAGTTCTATTCTGTATGTAACACATGGCGTCACCGTGAGTCAGAGTGAATTCAATGACACCCAACAACAATGAATCTGATGATGATGTGGCTTAAATAACATTTAATCACATTTTGACATTCTGAGTAGTGTTAACTGTTAGAAATGCAACAGCTGAGATATCCAACATTGACATTTTAAATTAAGTTAAATACTCTTGGTAACTGATGCATACCTAAATATGTGTGTCAAAGATGAGCTGCTACTTTTCTAATATTCATGCTCCAGAGTATAGAATTTAATCAAACAAAATACATGGTAAATGTATTCTGTTTTGAAGGCAATGTTTCTGAAAAGTTGGATGTGACTGGCTCAGATGTTAACATTAAACATTTAAAAATTTAGTCACCAGACCAAATTACTTTTAAGCATTGAAATAACTATTAGCGTCACCAACTGGAGCAAACCAAGAAAGTATTAAACAAAACTATTTCTCCGAGTGAAAGTAACAGCCTGTTTATCATAATAGGAAATTATAATAAAATCTTAATTTATTCACATTCATCAAGCAAATTGTTCTTTATGAAATAACATTATATGGTATTTTTGTTACCAGTTTTATAGAATAGGCCTTGTCAGCTAAAGCAAATATTGTGGCACAAAAGCCTTGCAGTTAAATAGGCCAACGCATGGTGTAATGCCACAATGGCTGACACAAGTGTCCCATGAGAAAGCAGCATTTTTTTAATGTAAAAGCTGAAAGTAATTTTTTTTCTCATTTTCAAAGTAAGATGCTGGGTTTTCTCCTGCCAAAAGGATATCATTTTACATTTCATTTATGTAGCACTTTTCATTCAAATGAATCAAAGTAATTTAATACATCAATATTAATCAGAACAATCCTGCCTGTCATTTCTTCTCAACTCTACCAAAATTGCTTAGTTGGTGATGTGCATTTATTTTATTGTTGGAATTGAAGGAAACAGAAAGGTGAAAGACCTAAAGCAGACGTCATCTTATTTTCATGATCTGTATATATTTTAGTATTTGTCAGTGTTCAAAATGAGCCTATGGTTGAGACCAGGGCTTCTGTGGTGATTCTCCTCCTTAACATACCAACCAAGAACATGTCTCTGAATGTGTATTCATTCTCTGACTGAAAAACCAAAGAAATCTGAGCTCCTACAAGAGGTGACCTGATCTAAGCTTGGAACCAAACACTAATAAAAATACTGGCTGAAACTACATCATACTAAAAGCTAAGTTGTATGTACCAGTGCATTTGCCGTGAGAATGAATTACAGCATCTAATTTAACTACTGGACAATTTTAATAATTTGGAATTTGGAAACAGCAGTTTTCCCAAGCTTTTAAAATATATTTAAAAGGAGACAAAACAAAATAAATGAATTACTGGTACTTGTCCACTCTTCTGAACTCTTAATAAATATTTAGAAAATGGGTAAAAAATCTGGAGCTGACTGGACTATGATTACACCAAAGCCAAGAAAAATATATATCTTGTTAGGTATATTATGTTAACAATGGCAGAAGGCATTCCTTAAGTAGACTATATATTATTTAAACTCCAGTTTAATATTTCCTGAGCCCAATAAGCATGGAACAGAAGAGGTGGAAGGGCCATACCTCTGCAAACTGAAACAAGGCCGATGCTTGACACTGTTTTGATGGTGTATCTGAGTGGGATGTACTTGAAGATATCTGAAAGGGAACAAGTAATGTTTAATGAACAGGGATATTTTCATATATCATACTATTAAATTCTGCCATATATTTCCACTATAGATGCTGGTAAAGATTAAGATGAGTCATAACCCTCAACCTCTTTTTAGAAGAACAATATAAATGATAAAGGTAGAAAAGGGCCAATCATTTCTCAAAAGAGATGACTGAAAAAACAAAAAGACTGAGTTCGGTTCATTTGCCATGTCTCTTGAAAGGATATCAGATATGTATTAAGTAGCAGATGAAGAGACCTATGAAAATGAAATTCTTTATTTCAGTGATTTCAATATGCAATATGTATATCATGGAAAGCCAGAGAGTCTGAAGGTAAAGTCAGTTTTTGTCTTCCCTATAGCACTCCCCCCATAAGCTGTTCTCTGCACAGAGATAGCTGTGAAACAGTGTTGGAGACTGTTGGGATGTGGGTCAGGGTATCTGGGATGAAATCTTAACTCTTCTACTTACGCACTACATGGCCTAGAGCAGCTAACTTAACCTTTCTCAGACTTATTTTTCCCAACTGTAAATTAATGATGATGATAATCCTTACTTCATAGGATTAAGGATGAGTATCAGTAAAATTAAAAAGATCTTTCAGATCCCAGTTAACAAATCAGATACAAACAAACCATTGTATTAAGAGCCATCCAAGTGTTTTGAAAACACTCATGGGGCAAAGTGAAGAAATCTTGTTGGTCAAATCATTTCACATGGCTACCATGCCTGACTGACTGTGAACATGAATCGACAAAAATTTTCTCAAGTCTTGGGAATGAAAAATTGGGTAGGTGTTACTTTATACAGTACTTTTCATTCCTACCAATCCTTTGTGAAAGTTAGAGAAAATAAAGACTGCATGTAAGAGAAAATATGTCTAATCTACAATATATTTATTCAAGGATTAAATTAGACAGTGAACAAAATAAAACCAGTGGTATAATGAAAGCATTTACTAAGTCCCACGGAAAAGGATGTTTTTATATAAAGCAAGGAAAAATACATTAAAAAATATGACATGCTTAGGGAGCTGCTGGAGAAGGATTAGGAACCCTTGTTGTTAAGTGCCATCAAATCGGTTCCAACTCATAGAAAATCTGTGGCGGCTGGTGGGTTTGAACTGCCCATCCTGTAGTTAGCAATCCATTATTTATGTTACAGTGCCACACTCACCAGGATTCCAGGGACCCCTTATATGTAAAAAAGCAGCACCAGGAATCTCCTTGGAATCTTAATCTTAGGTGTATACAAAAACTCACATAAACGCACAAATGCCAACACACTCAATATTTCATGTGTAACTTTAGAGATTCCATTAGATTGTTATGGGATTAAGGATCACTGGTTAAGCATCTCTGTGTTCAAAGTTCAGACCAGTATTTAGCATGTTTATAATTTCTGTCAAAAAGGGAGTGCTTCTATTATACTGAATTCTTGAGAAGTAATATATACAACAAATCCATGACAGATCTCACATAGAGGCAGAAAGGGAAGTGGTAGATAAGGAGTATCATGAAAGCAAATATTTAACATTCTGGTGATATCAGCAAGGCTTTTAGGTGGAATATAAACAATGTCTTAAAGAAATGGCCTACTGTGTAAAGTAGTTCTGCCAGGGAAATGTTTAAGAACACCAGGAAAAGCACTAGAGGGAAAAAAAAAGAATCTGAACTAAAAATACAGTCCCTCCGAATAAAACTGTAACAAGACAAGTAATCGCCAGGAAGGACAATATTGCAAAAGAAGTTCTGGTGAAAGACAATTTAAATGATCAAGGAAGACCAGGTGGTTTAAAGTTTAGAAAAAAAAATCCATATTGAGTTCTAGGATAAATGAAGATATTTTGGGAAATAGTCCTAGTATTTGTACTTGATATCAAGGGTAATGTGTCTTTCCACATCATGTGTCAGAGACGTATTGAGCTGAGTGATCTGACACAAGACTTTGAAAACTGCCCCAATAACATGTTGTTAAGTGCCATCGAGGCAGTCTCGACCCATAGTGACCCTGTGTAGGGCTTCCAAGGAGCGGCTAGTGAGCTTGAACTGTCAACCTTGCAGTTCAAACAGACTTTGCAGTCCAGTTCATTGTTGTTAAGTGCTGTTGATTAGGTTCTGACCCACAGCAACCCTGAACAGGGTTTCCGAGGCTGTGAATCTATACGGGAGCAGAAAGCCTCATCTTTCTCCCACAGAGCAGCTGGTAGTTTCAAACCGCTGATCTTGCGGTTCACAGCCTGATTGGTAACCACTATACTACCAGACGCTTTTAATTAGAAAAAGAGGAAAAAAATGGGGGTGGTGGTAGGAAGTACATAGCCAATAACTATGAGTTGATCTTGTCTTCTGATATATCAAAAACAAAACCTAATAACTGACTAAATTCTAACAACTAAATTCTATTCTGAATCTTATTACCTATGAATTAAAATTGGTGATGAAGTTTAAATGTAGTAGTACTTAGTACTACTTAACGATAAGCTTCTATAACCATGGTGATGGTGGCTGTGTGCCGTGGAGTTGGTTCCGACTCATAGCGACCCTGTACAGGGTTTCCGAGGCTGTCAATCTTTACCGGAGCAGAAAGCCTCATCTTTCTCCCGCGGAACAGCTGGTAGTTTCAAACTGCTGACCTTGTGGTTCGCAGCCCAATTCGTAACCACTACGCTAACAGAGCTCCTTTCTATAACCATAACTACAGTTAGTTCTCGATTAAGAGACCGGAGTTCCACAATATCCTTTGTAAAATTTGTTTCTATTTTCCCACTATGATTAATTGGATTGAGTCAAGGTCATTGCTACTTTCAGTTGGTGTCACAAGCCCACAATAATGCTTGCTTCAGCCTCCTCATTATTTAAGTATAAGTTACTATGCCTCACCTCAGCAAACTGAAACAATGGAGACTTCTGACGAGATTCAGGAGATTCTGGAACATCAGGCCTGCAAGTGCCCGAGGATATCTGAAACAAAGAAAGATGGCATGAGGAATTATAGGAACAGTGTATGAATGCCAACAGAAGACAAATGCCACCTAACATGTGCCGTTCTTGAAGACAATGAGGCTTTAGTTCCCATTTTGAGGAAAAACTGCCACACATAAACAGTTATACTCTGACAAGAGAGCTGGTAATATGAAATGTTTTCCCCAGGGTTTTCAAGTGTTTATATACAATCTTAAAATAGTTAGTGTTTGCCTAAATTTCTTTTATATATTTTCTTTTATACTATTTAGTATGTTGAGTAAATATTTAATGCCCTGTTATCTTAACTTGAAGGATCCCTGTTTGCACAGTAGTTAACAGATTGGCTGCCAAACAATAGATTGGTGGTTTGAATCCACCAGCCCCCACTGGAGGAGAAAGATAAGGCAGTCTGCTTCCATAATGATTTCAGTCTTGGAATCCCTGGGAAGCATTTCTATTCTGTCCTATAAAAGTGGCTTCAAGTAGGAATGAACACTGTGGCTAAAGGTTTGGTTCTTGGTATTTTCATTTGCTATCTTTGTTATCAATAAACACAGCCATAGACACAATACTGCTGATTTTTAAAATATAAATTGCTATTAATCAAATATTTTTCTCAGAATATACATTTGCTCTTTTATCTCAATGCTACAATTGACCTATTTTTGCGAGTGACATAATCACATAGGCAGCCAGCTATAACTCAAAAGTTATAGAAGCCACAGAATGTTATAGAAGGAAGGATTTCACTAATCCTCTGCTCTAATCCTTTCTCTTTTTACAAAAGAAGAAATGTAGCTCCAGAGGGCTAAATTGACACTTTCTTCCCCTAACATTCGTGGGTCCACTTGTCCTACTTTTTTCAAGGCACTTAGCATTGACTACCACAAGTCATAAATATTTGCTTATTATCTGTCTTTTCCCAGGGGCCTGTTCAATACAGAATTCCCAACACTATGTGGACACAATGTAGATACCCAACAAGTATTTGTTGAGTGAAATAACCAAAGTTGACAACAAGTTTTATAAATCCCAAATCAGTGTGTCTCTCCACCCCCATTCCCTGAATAACAAAGTTATTGAGTCTTAGGGAAAATGTTATCTTTTATTTTAGGACAGAAGTGGAAAGAAATATAAAAAATGCTGTAATTACTTGCTTCTAACTGCAAAATCATCCAAATTCACTGTTGAAAATGTAAAATACACAACCACATACACACACAACAGAAGAAAAATCACAATTATTACCTTCCAAAGATAATGTTGTTAAGTGATTCTGACTCACAAAGACCCTATATAGGGTTTCCAAGGAGTGGATGGTGGATTTGGACTACTGACTTTTTGACGTGCAGTCCAGTGCTTATCCTACAGTGCCACACACTATTAATATTTTGTATATATTCTTTTAGTTGTGTAGGTAGGCAATTTTTTCAACAAAAATGGGGTGCTATAATACTACAGTTATGTTGTTGTTGTTGTTAAGTGCCATCGAGTCGGGTCCGACCCATAGCGACCCTGTACAGGGTTTCCGAGGGTGTAAATCTTTACGGGAGTAGAAAGCCTCATCTTTCTCCCGCGGAGCGGCTGGTAGTTTCGAACCGCTGACCTTAAGGTTCGCAGCCCGATTCGTAACCACTACGCTAGGATGTTCTTATTTTACTTCATGCTAATTTCCCTGTATTATTAAATAATCTTTTTCACAATGTCATTTTAATAGATAGCTGCTGTATGTGATTCTATTAGATGGTTGAATTCCACGGAAAGAACTGATGAGTCATTCAGGTTACACTCTTAAAAAACAGTTTCTCATGAAATCTGTTCATTAGACATTGGAGATGTGTTTCTCTAACAGACTATAAGCGGGAGAAAGTATTTGAAATTTTAATTGTCACCTTTGGTTTTGAAAGAATAATGGCTATCTTTTCTCAGTGACAAGCTCTATAGAGAAGGTGCCTAAGCTTTAATTAATTTGCCACCTGTGGTTTGGCTGCCAAAGCCTAATTCCCTTATTGTCACTTGACTATGACACGTTGTACCAAATGGCCCCCATAGTGTTTTCATTTGCTTCCAAAGAATCTGAAGCCAATGAGACATAGTATGCACCAAAAAGAATGCCAAAAAAAGGAAAATCCCTGAAATTAGTAACCACAAAGGATTGGGGATTCCTTTATTTGAAGGTATAAATTAAACGAAATCTACTGCTATCAAATCAATTCTGACTCACAGCAACCCTAAAGGGCAGAGGAGAACTGCCCCAGGTTATAATCTGTATGGAAGCAGATTGCTGCATCTTTCTCCTGTGCAACAGCTAACTGATGGGTTCTAACTGCCAGCCTTTGGGTTAGCTTAACCATGGCACCACCAGGGTTCCTTATTCCTATGGTGCTATGTGTGCAATGGAGCCTATAAATCTTTATAGGAGCAGAGAGTCTCATCTTTCTGTATAGGCTTTCCGAAGTTGTAAATCTTTAGGGGAGCAGGAAGTCTCATCTTTCTCCAGTGGTGAGGCTGATAGATTCGAACTGCTGATGTTGCAGCAGCCTCCTTATTTGAAGGTAGATTACTGTTGTAGCTAAGTGCTATTGAGTCAGTTCCAACTCACAGCAACCCTGTATAGGGTTTCCAAGGAGCAGGTGGTGAGCTGGAACTGCTGACTTTGCAGTCCAGCACACTAACTCACGAAGCAAGGTAC
Source organism: Chrysochloris asiatica (assembly GCF_000296735.1). Classification (NCBI taxonomy): domain Eukaryota; kingdom Metazoa; phylum Chordata; class Mammalia; order Afrosoricida; family Chrysochloridae; genus Chrysochloris; species Chrysochloris asiatica. The sequence continues at coordinate 4,410,150 of NW_006408754.1, forward strand.
ATCTGAACAAAATCTATATTCTATATTGTAATTCAGAATTATCACCACCAATAAAATCAAATATACCCACTCCTCACTTATTCACATGGTTTCAAAGACCAGGTTGTTATGTAAAAGTAGGTGTATGGAAACATGGAGGATGGCCACATTGGATAACAAAATGGATGCTATACTACATCATTGCATAGCGGCCAAATTACATCATTTACATAGCTGCCAACCATGGAGAATCATGGCCCAGCCACACTGACAACCCTAACCAAGAGTAGTCAGCATGTCTCACCTCACACCTGGGTGTATGCTACTGTCAGATGTATGCTGCTAATGCACAGAATAATCAGATAGATTTTGATTATTGTTGTCAATGTAAAATGTTGGATAATGAGAGAGCTGATAAGTGAGGAACAGGTGTGCTTTCAGGCTTATAAAGGTATCCTATATATTTGGCTCAGAGATATTTAAGTAAATTTTAAAAATTTGATTTAGTATCAAGGTTAGAACTAAATAAAATTATTAAATGTCTTTACAAAACTCCAGTAACATAAGTTGGGATGTGAAAATAATCCATATATGATCATCAGAATTGAATATATGATCAATTAGGGTAGGTACACTACATGAACATTTATTTTTATTTCAGATCTGAAGACACATGAGAAACAGGAGGTGTGTGGCACTGTGGGATGAGCAAGGTCGGTTTGAGATACAAGGTCGGTGGTTCAAACTCACCAGCCGCTCTTCAGAAACCCTACACAGGGTTGCTATCAGTTGAAATGATTCTATGCCACTAACAACAAGAAGTTACCTTATGCCTTAGAATAGATATTAATTTTAAGAAAAGTCTATTTTCTTTTAAGTACCATTGAGTTCTGGTATGCCACAGTTCAAACCTACCCAGTCGCTCTTAGCACACAACAAAAACAATAGTGTTTTTGAGCTCTAGAGGCACTGTAGGATAAACACTGGATTGCTAACCACAAGTCAGCAGTTCAAGCCCATTGGCCGCTCCATGACAATACCTTGATAAATACAGTTTCTGCTCCTGTAAGGATTTAGTCTTGGAAATCCAAAAGTAGGGTGGCTATTAGTCAGAATCGACTTGATGACAATGGGTTTTGTTTTGTTTTTTAAAATAGGTTCTTTGACATAACTACACACTAAGTCAGAAAATTTTAAAGTTAAATGAAACCCTATGCAGATCTTTAGGATTTATGGTCTTAAATAATGTTCAGTTTGAATGGAGAATTCAAATGTAAGTATTTATCAAGGTACTTGTCATCCTTCATATGTGATATCAACTGCAGCATACAATCAGAGGAGTTAATGCAGAATGTGTTTGTGCTCACCATGCACCTGAAATATACAAACGGGTTTCAAAAGGTTCACGGAGAAATTCCATTATCTTTTAATTCAATTTTTCTATGAATTTTATGAGGCCCCTTTGTAGTATACACACTCAGTGAATATCTTTTGACTGACTTGACTCTCTAAGCATGCATGTGAATACAAAAACATCTTGGAGACTTGGCGAGGAACTATACAGCAGACTCAATGAAGTAATAGAAAGGCTAAAACAGGAGTACAAGAGTCACTAAGGCTTATGCAATTTATTCACAGGCTATGAACCATGTCCTCCTTCAAAATCTAGTTATTCTTACATTAACACTGTGGGTTTGGTATTTTTATTTAATGGAAACAACACACCAGAAGAATGAGTTACTACTAAGATACCTGATTCTCTAGTCCACAGCAAACTAGAAGCAGTAAATCAGAAGGGACCAAGAGCGAGGACAGAAAAGAAAATGCTTGAAACAGCAAGAATAATACCAGCAGCAGGAAGTAATGGATAGAGAAGAAAGACAAAAACTTTTATAAAGACCAGACACAAATATTTCATAAAGCACAAAAATCCATCTAAACCAACTGCCAGTAGGGCAAATAGCCCTTGAAAGCATTGCCCCAATGTTGCTGTTGTAGTTATTAAGTGTTGTAGAATTGGTTCCTATATAGGGTTTCCAAGGGGTGGCTGGTACGTTTGAACCACCAACTTCGTGATTAGCAGTCCATTGCCTATCCTACAGTGTCACACCAGGACTCCCCACTGGAACATAGTAATTGATATTTATTACTGTGATTCTATGATGACAAGATAAGGTGAGATATATATCTACTGTTGTTATTAAGTACTGTCAAGTAGTTTCCAACTCATAGTGGCCCTGTATAGGGTTTTTGAAACGTTAAGTCTTTGTAGGAGCAGAAAGCCTCATCATTCTCCCATGGAGCGGCTGGAGGGCTAGAACTACCGACTTTGTGACTCACAGTCCAATGTTTATCCTACAGAGTCACCATGCTCCTGTACCTGTTATTAGGAAGACATCAACCTGTGTGATATATGTTAGACATTGCTAGCTGCCAGCAAGTTGACTCTAGCTAAAGGTGACTTCATGTGTGCACAGTAAATTGCATTCTATAGGGTTTTCATGGTTATGACCTTTTGAAATTAGATTGCTAGATCTTTCTACCAAGACACATCTGGGTGGAAAAACTTCCAACCTTTACGTTAGTAACCAGTACTTAACTACATGTGCTATCTGGAACTCTATGTTAGATATATTCCCATTTAAAAATCTCAAATGTAAAAAAGGTTCAGTGACCTGGAAAATGTTCATTTATAGAACTTGTATCTGAATGCTTAATAAATAATCAATGCAAGTGTGTATATGTGTACAAAACTGATATATGCACAAATATATTTGATAGAGAACTATGGGCTTCTTTTCACCTGAAAGGAATGGGGTATATCTATGAAAGGCTCTTATTTCAATAGTGTTGTTGATAATACCATTAAAGACTGTGAAATATTTACAATACTGTGCAGTAATATGTCACTTACAGTTTGTATTTAAGATATTCTACATTACTAGGCAGGGCATGTGTTTATATGAGTAAAACATGCCCATATATGTTTTATATAGATATTCTATTAGGCACGGCATGTTTTATATGGGTAAACACCAATGCTATCAATATCCTTTCCTATGCTAGAGAATTCACCTTACTTTCAAATATAACATATAGGAGAGCAAATTACATTTGTTTTTTCACAGAGTAGAGGGGAAAATATCAAGTAAGCAGAGGTTAATTAAAAGAGGGGAAAAAAACCCAAGATGCTGTTTCTAGAAATAGTCTCTGAAATAATCCATAAAGCCACTAGGTGTTGCTATAAGCCCAAGAAAGAAATGAGCTAACCAGATTTTTTAAAAGTAGTATTATTAACCACATATTCAACTTCCTGTAAACCCATTCTTCCTTTTGATGTAGCTACAATGCTCAATAAGGAAAGAAAGGGAGTAATTGGCACAGTCATAAGTTGCTTAACATCCACAATACAGTCTGTGAAGTAAGATGTTACATAATTTGGATAACTGTGCAAACACAGATAGTCCTTGGATTACAAATAAGCTCTTTTCCTAAGTCTGTCTTTAAGTTGAATTTGTAGGTATTTAGAACCGTTAGGTACAGTTCATCTCTAATGTCAGTTAATTGTTATCTGCACAGTGTATTGTATATAATGTGCTGTTGTTATGTGGCGCCGAATCGGTTCCAACCCAGAGCGACTTTGTAAAGGGTTTCTGAGGAGCAGCTGGTGAGCTTGAATCACTGAGCCTGCATTTCAAACCAACTTTTCAGTCCAACGCATAAAACCACACCGGGATTCCAGTATATTGTGTACCTTCTTATAAATAAAAAACATCAAAGAAACACTTCCAGTTACATGAAAACATCATTAACATAATACAGTAATATTTTGGTGTGCATTACAAAGTAGTACCTGCTTGTTATTATGAACTACTGTATATAGCTGGAATTCTTAATGCAAAAGACTTTATGAGAGTTGAGACCTTAACACATAGATGTGGCTGGACATTGCTCATGATTGTATAATTAGGAATTACTAAAAAGTAGTATTTTTTTTTCTCTAGGAACAATTCAGATAGTGAAAACTATACATAAAAATGTGATCTAGATTACTGATATGAACAAGTACAAACTATGTCAACTGTTGTTGTTGTCAAGTGCTATCGAGTCGGTTCTGATTCATAGTGACCCTGTATACGGTTTCCGAGAAGCGGCTGGTAGGTTTGAACTACCAACCTTATGGTTCAAACTGAATTGTGGTCCACTGTTTTATCCTACAGTGTCACACCAAGACTCAACTGTTAGTCATTTGGAAATATTAAGTATTATCAAGAACCTGCTTTTACTTAGCAAGACATTCCGCAATACATACATTACTGGCATATAATGAAGCAGGGACAACATAGATAGTAAATGCACTAGCTATATCTAAGTCACCACATATTCTTGACCTTGGTGATTCATCTATTTACTGGTTACTCATTTGTTCAACAAATATAAATATTCAGTAAGCATCTGCCATATGCCAGACACAAAGATTGCTGCTTACCTGCTTACATTCCACTCATTACACATGCTGGGGAATAAGGACTAAGGATATGTGTCTGATTCTTAAGCTGCTTGAAAGTCAAGAGCAGGAAACATAAAAATCAGTGCATAATGGAAGTGTATACAAGGCCTATGAATGACAGAGAACCGGCCTTTATTCTGCATGGGGATGGGTGGAAGGAAGGAAGGAAGGGAGGTAATATAACAACAAAAATGTTTCTTAAAGAGAAGTGTGGCTATGAAGTGGCAGAAAGTAAGGTAAACAAGTGTTCTGTGTGTTTGAGAAACAGTGGTGTTCCCAGTGTGGCTGAAGCAGCAGCATGGTAGGGCAGTGGGAGACAAACTGATTGTGAGGAATTTGAATTCCATGTTAAGAAGTTTAAAAATTAGGCTGGAGGCAATGTAGAGCCAGCCCAAGTTTTCAGTCTCAGGAATGGCATGATGAGAGATGAGTAGTTGATAATTCTGAGTGCAAGATGACCTTGGCGAGGAGTGACTGGAGACTGGTGACCAATTAGAAGGTTAAAGAAATGGTCAGCTGCTATGTGGAGTCCCAATTAAATCAGTGATGGTTATTTGCCTGTCCCTCAGTAACTGTCTTCCAAGAGTTATGGTTGAAAAACAAGGGTCAGACAATGGCTATGTTCCTATGACAGGTCAATGATTAACTGATAGCATTCAACAGAAAGAAGGCCGTTTAGTTTGGGAGGTAGTGGGGGCTCTTTTACGGAAGAATGGGAGTACAGGATTCAGTTTCAGATGTTCCAAGTGTAAAGAATCTGTGTGACCCTAAAGGCATATGATTTGATTCTCATCCTCACTGTCAAAATTTCTGACAACTGACGGCTTTTGCCAGTATCATTCTATAATTGAGTACTGAAGTGATCACTTCACATTCAATATGAGATGTTAACAAAGCTCTGAAAATGCCCTTAGCTTGAACACAGGTGAATTAAATTTTAAGCATACAATGGGAGTGGCAGTGCTGGTGGTATGCTTTCAAGTCAGTTCTGACTCATAGTGAGCTGGTATAGTGTTTCTGAGACTGTAAAGCTTTAAGGGAGCAGAAAGCCTCATCTTTCTCCCGTGGAGCACCTAGTGAACTCGAACTGCTAACTTTCTGATTAGCAGCCCAACGCATAATTCACTACGCTACAAGGTCTCCTTAAGAATATGATATCCAGGTTGATTCTTCAAAACTGTTTTTAAGAACTAAAATGAAATCACTATTAATTAAACTTAAATTAAACCCGAGTACAAAGCATTGTACATGACTACCTGACACAAGAACTAGAGGACAGTCTAGAAGAGTGCTGGGCTATCACGGGGAGCATACACCCAAATAAGACAGCCAAGTGTTGTGGCATTGTAGAATAAAGCACTGAATGGCTAACCACAGGTTGACAGCTGAAACTTACCAGCTGCTACTAGAGAAACTCTATACAGGGTCTCTAAGAGTTGGAACTAACTAGATGGCACTTAACAGTAACAGCAACAAGATGAATATAAATGCAAGTTGAGTCATCTGGCTGAAAGGAGAAATCAGGCCCTAGTTTTACTCAGTGTACCAGGTCTGTTGGAGTACTGAGTCCACTGCATAGTAGTTTTCCTATCATTGAAATCCATGTAGCAGAGTACTAACATTGAAGTCCAGAACCAGATTCCAGGTCAGTCTACAAATAACTGAAGGTGTTGAGGCAAATCACGGCATCTTTGTGCTTCAGTTTCCTCATTTAGTCAAGTAAATAAGAATATTCTTTCCAGAAAATCATGAGAATAGAATACAATAGTACACAGGAACATTTTCTCAGTAGTAACACCACCATCATCCTTGTCTTGCCATCCTCCCGTCTCTATTCCAGCATTCTTGCTGCCCAGTTTCCATACTATCCCTTCCCACCATCTCAGTGGTGACTGAGGAGCTCATCAGTGTCTCAAGCAATACAGCCTGGGACACATCAAAGAATCATGGTTGTCAATGAAATTGCATGAAAGGGTCCTGTTTCTCTGGGCTTCATGCTCCACTGCTGACAGATGGGAACACTGAGCTCTCTAGGTATGTAGGCAATTCTAGCCAAAATGGGCAGTGAGTGAGCAGTGACATAAAAGGGAGAGATCCACCAGGAAAGAGAGAGATAGGCCAAAGAGCCCACTTGCTAGTCAAGGTAGAATTTATATACAACGCATTCCTTATGAAATGTACTTAACAATTATAAAACCAGAGAAGGGTATAAAAGTTTCCATAAGTGTGGGAGAAAGAGTTGTGAGAGGTTGGAATTCAATGGATTTAAGTATTCTGGAATAATCAGATAAAATAATCTAAAAGAGGCACATATCAAACTAATTCAAATATGCCCATGAGTAGGAAAACAATTCTCCAAATTTTACTGATGAAAGCATGGTACAATTTTTACTTTGTTTTATCTAAATCTGTATTTTAATTTTAAAACTGTTTAAAACATGAACATAATCATTCATTCATTCAACAAATATTGGTAAAACCAATTCTTGTCTATCTCACTTGTTTTTCTATCTCATCATTTAATGGAAAATATGTGGGCTTAAATCCTAGTGTTATCATTTCCTAGCTCTGTAACCTTGGAGAAATTATTCAAATTCTCTAAGCCTACAGATCTCATAGGGCTCGTAGGGCTCTTTGTGAAGAGGAAATAAGGTAATCAATCTACTGAACCGGGCTTCCAGAAAGCACTCATGAAATGACCCTGCTGAGCCACCATGATTAGCATGAGGAAAGGTGCAGCACAGAGTATCCGAGAAATGACTACAGTTGGGTGGGGCCAAATCATAAATACCTCTGGTATGCCACACACAGAATGGAGGTATTCCTCCTGGGTTCAAATCCCAGCTCTGTCACTTCTTATCTATCTGTATGATCTTAGCCAGGTTATTTAATCTGTGTTCTGTGTTCTCATACGACCAAGCCAAACCTATTGCCATCAATTCCTATACATGGCTATCCTATGTGTTACAGATTAAAACTGCTCAATAGGTAGCAATCTTTAGGGAACTAGTTCACCAGGCTTTTCTTCTGTGGAGCTTCTGGGATACATTAGCAACGGATCACAAATTGTTCATGTCCTGGCCTAGAAGTTTAATATTTACATATGAGTAATATTTACATAAATAAGTAAGATTTGCCTCATTGGGATGTTATGAGGATTAAGAGAATTAAGAGTTACTTTTGGGCCCTAATCTTAAATGCATCACATAAAAACACAAGCATTACTTTCATATGATGCATTAAAGAATAGGGCCTACATTGGGGGAATTGCTCAATAAATGTTAATTGCTAAAATAATAACTATTCTGTGACCAGTGGAGGACTATTGCATAGGTTTAATTCTATGTTACTGTTCCTAATCCAAAATTGCGTAAACTTTTCTGGAAGTGGCACGACTCACAAAGAGTGTAAAATGAGAAAAAAAAACGAAAAACAATAAAACAAGACTTGTACTATACAGCTTAAAAGAAAGTGAAAACTAAATATCATCAAGTGTTACAACATAGGATACAGACCAGGCCAACACAGGACATAGGATACTGACAGTAAGGGCTATAACAGATTAAGAAGAGGAAAATATAATTTGGCTGAAGAAATTAGGGAGGGCTTCCTGGAGTAGGTAAGACCCTGGTATCACAATGTTATAAAACAAAATTGATTATTTAAAAATTTCTTATTTTTAAATAGCCAGAGATGGACATCAAAGGAAAATCAATGTGATTTCCCTAGAAGCCACAAGTGTGTGTAAAAGATGTGCTCTCTCTAAAAACATGTACCTCAACACAATATTAACTCCTTGAGAGCAGACACTATAGTCTGGTTTGTTCCCCTGAAATACCTAGCTCATAGAAAGCACTCAAGAAACACTTACCATATCACTGAATGTGTCAAAAGGTAACATACAGTTCCTATACAGTTCAATTCTTATATAACACCATGAAAGCCCCTTAAAGGGAAGAATACCATCAACTAGCATTTTGTCTGCTGACTTTGATGCTAACTTAGCTACTCTGCTAAAGTTATACTTTCCCATATTGATTTCTTCCAGGAATTAAAAAGCTGTTTCCTTCTTGAACACCTGCTGATAAAGACAGTAAGTTGTTTTTTTTTTTAAAGGTTTTTATTGTAGATTGAGTGAAAGGTTATAAGGCAGATCATCAGTTTTACATTCAACAAATCACACACCTTGTTTCATTACAATGATTATAATCCCCTCTATGTACCATCAGTTAACAGTATTTCTCTCTAGTCACTTTAGCTCTTTTTTTCCGTATGTGTGTAAACACTCAGGCATATATAATAATTTACACCACCGAAGGGCACATTCTGCAACTCTGCCTCCTGGCCGCCAGCTCTCAGTCCCTCTCTTCCCATGAATCTAGAGCCCTCAGCTGCTTCCTCTCTCCATGTCCCCATCTCTGCCTTCATCTCTGGTATCACTGCTTCTCTGGATAAGGTCTTGCATTCTGCTTGTGCTCTTCTCTCTTGATGGTCCTAGGGTCCTTTGTTTCTGGACTGTAAGATTAACTATTCCCCTGTTTTTGTTTAAAAACTTGACCTTTACAATTGTGACAGTCGCAATTAGTCATGATAATGGTTACTGACTATTGAATCGTAAGAATTTTATCCCCATCTCTTTAACCAGAGTCATCTAAACAAGATAAAAACTATTCAGTTGTGACTCTTTCTTCCCCTACACCCCCCCCCCCCGCCACTATTAAACTAAACTCCCCCTTGAAACCTTGTAAGCCAGTCACTTTGTGCCTTTGTCGCTCCCTCATTTTAGGTAGCCAGTGTCTAAAGTTGCCCATCCCTATCTGCCCTGTGTACAGAAGGGATAGCATTGATACTTGATGTGAAGATTCCTTCCCTCTCTATTGGTATTTAGAGCTACTACTTCCATGAGCATAGGTCAAGTTCATCAAATTGTAGCAACCTACCCTTGATGCCTATATCAAAATTTGTTTTGTTCTTTTTTTATCTTCCTGTAGTCGAGTTCTGATTATCAAGCTATGGAGGCTAGGTCAAATGGGTACTATCTGCAACTTTGGGTGTGTTCTTGTGCACCTCCTCTCACTCCGTATCAGCTGGATGCTTCACTCTCAGCTCTAGTCCTCTGTGGCTATGTCCTTGTCCATGGGCTCAGGTGTCCCCAGGTCTCACCACACTTTGGACCAGCCAGCCCTTCCTCTTTTCTCTCACATCTCCAGGGTGTGAGTCTATGGAACATAGTTGAACTCAGCCCATTTCTTTGTTGCTGCCTTTCCCCCTCTTCCACTCACCAGTACATCAATGTGGTGTCAGCAAGCTTACATGCCTGCTCATGTGTTCTCTTTGAGCTTCAGTCTTAGAGGGGATTGGGGGATTTGTCCTGAAGGGCATGATTGCTTGCCTTGATGGCTTCCCAACGAACAGCTTCCTTATCCGTGTAGTAGCTAGTCATATTGCCATTTTTGTTTTGGGTTTTTCCTGCTGATTTTTCTTTGAACATGTATCTTCTGTCACTCTAGCTGTTCCAGGCTGGTCTGTTTGTCCTTTCTAGTGGATCTTTCAAGTTTTTAGTGGATACTTAGGGTCGCTATGGGTTGGAACCGACTCGATGGCACATAACAACAACAACAACAAAGTGTGTATATCATGTGTTGCTGGTAAAATGCATTACAGCCTGCAGGAGTAATAGCTGATTAATTTAAACTTTCAGGATGAGTACAAAAATGCCTAAAATAACAAGGTAAAATAATACTATGTACCTGTAGGAAAACAATGCTTTTCAGGAATATTAAAAATACTTCACAGGTTTTATTTAATTAATCTTCACCATAATCTTGGGAGTTAGAGGCAAACAGAAATTATTACTTGTTGGAAATGGTTCCAACTTATAGCGACCTTGCACTGGACCACAAGGTCCGTTTGAATTACAAAGTTGGTGGTTCAAACTCACCAGCGGTTCCTTGGAAACCCAATACAGAGTTGCTATGAGTCAGAATCGACTCAATGGCACTTAACAACAACAACAGCAACATATGGTTTCCAAAGAGCAGTTGAAGGGCTTGAACAGCTGATCTTTAGGTAAGCAGTTCAGTGCTTATCCTACAGCGCCACACTGCTCCATTTTACAGTATGGAAGGACACCGTTCCATTTTACTATATGGAAAACAAAGAAGAAAGTGGCTTGATTATAACTTTACTGTCATATATAGCAGTTCCAACAAAAGAACCAGATATCCTTAAAATCACAGGGCCACATTCTATGGAGTTTTACAAGTATTTGAAAGTTTGGCCTTGGTAAGTTGTTCAAATAAATAAATAAATACTGAAGCCTTCAAAGCTTTTCTACACCTAACTTCTCTTTATCTTCCAACATACCCTAAGTCGCCCCTTCTGTTCCCTGCCAAGAGGGTATTCTGGTGCTTATTTAGGTCCAGTACTGAATGTTGTGCTTTCTAAGATGAATTCTAGCTTTTCTATACATGTTGAGTAGTACCAGCCCTTCTTCTATACCCACTTATTATTACTCTCTGCCTTTATTTTAAAAAATGTTTATATATAACAGCATAGAAGATTTTTAGTTCTGAAGATTAGGTCTAGTAATTCTAGAGCAAATATTTATTTTTTATTTATTATATTTTATCTTTCATGGTGGTGGTGTGCTGTAGAGTCAGTTCCGACTTAGTGAGACCCTGTATTGGGTTTTTGAGGCTGTAAATCTTTGTAAGGGCAGAAAGCCTCATCTGGAGCTGTTTGGTGGATACAAACTGCTGACCTTTTAAGTTAGCAACCCAGTGTGTTCCCCACTACACTATCAGGGCTCCTTACATTTTAATATGTAGATAATAATTAAATCCCTCCTATGGAGAAATGAGGGCTTAAAAGTCTTTCAGTTTAAGCCTCTTACCTTTAACTCATCCAGAGTTTGCTGTAAACACTATTATTTTTATTTTTTATACTTTTTTGTTGGTGGTTTAAAATCCGGAGAGGTATGTGCCAGTGTTGTCTCCTTTTGCCATACTTACTCAATCTACATGCTGAGTAAGTAATCCAAGGGATTGGATTATATAAAGGAGAACATGGCATCAGCATTGGAGGACGACTCATTAACAAACTATGATATGCAGATGACATAACCTTCCTGCTGAAAGCAAAGATGCTTTGAAATACTTACAGAAAAAACAAAAAACAAAAAACTACAGCCTTCAGTATGGATTGCACCTTGAGGTTAAGAAAACAACAATCCTCACAATTGGATGAATAAACAACATCATGATAAATGGAAAGAAGTCTGAAGTGGTAAAAGACTTCAATTTGGTTGAATCCATAATTAAAGCTCATTAAAGCAGCAGTCAAGAAATCAAAGGATGTATTGCATTAGGTAAATCTGCTGCAAAAGACCTCTTTCAAAGTCTTTAAGAGCAAAGATGTCAAGGGGGTCTAACCCAAGCCATGGTATTTTTAATCGCTTAATATGCATGTGACATACAAGCTGGACATAGAAGAATCAATGCATTTGCATTAAGGGATTGGCGAAGAATATTGAAAATAGCATGGACTGCCAGAAGAACAAACAAATTTATGTTGGAAGAAATACACTTTAGAAGTGTATAGTGAGGGGGATGAGACTTCGTCTCTCGTATTTTGGACATATTAACAGGAGGGATCAGTCCCTGGAAAGGACACGATGCTTGGAAAAGTGGAGGGTCAGTGAAAAAGAGGAGGACCCCCAAACAAGACAAATGGACACAATGGCAGCAACAATGGGCTCAAACATAACAACCGTGAGACAGTGCAGGACCTGGCAGTATTATGTTCTGTTGTACATGGGGTCGCTGTAAGTGGGAAGTGACTCTATGGCACCTAACAGCAAAATAAGTACCTCTGAGTGATAGGAAGCATCAAGAAAAAGAGTTATGTTCTTAGAAATGGTTCTTGAAGACCTGCCTACATGCTGTCAATGCTTTTCTTAGCAAAATCCCCTCTCCTACATGGTTCACTTCTCCAAATCATTTAGCTTTCTTCATTCTTGACCCTGGAATTTCTCAACATGTTTCCCCTTTATCAGTGTGAAAGAGCCTTCCCTGCATTAAAAAACTGTTTGCATCAAAACTCTGCTGTTACTAAAAGGGAAGAGAAGAACCATGGAAAGAAAAGTGGGGGAGCATCATTTTCTTTAACTAACAATGGATCTACCTGTAAGTTCTATGTACATCTATTTGCTTACATTTGTGACTTTTACACTTAAAAGTTAGTATGAATGCTAAAAATGATGTTGGGTATACATTGCCACAATAATACAACGTAAGGAAAGAAAGCATTCTTGGACATCAAATGAGTCAGACTGTTGAAAGGTCAAGTCTGCATTACTTTTCTACATTCACCTTTTGGAACATGCCACAATTAAAGGTTGTTTGATGGGTCCTTTGGTAACAGCCACATGCTAGAAAGTGAAATGCCTGACAAAGCTGTTGCATTAGGAGGTACAAACATGCTGACTGAGGATGCCAAGACACAAAGGGACACTATTTTTGTTTTTAGCTAAACACTAGTTTAATACAAATGATTAAAAAGTGAGGACTACTGGTACACCAATTTGCATATATTTTTCTGAACTGAATTAAAGAAAATGAAAAGAATTAAAAGCTTAATTGAAATATGTGCTCAACAACTCTGGATCCCAAACGTAAACTACAAACAATAAAAGTCTTTCATGATATAAATAGCATACAAGTATCTCTTGAAACTAATCTGAATGGCCTTCAACTATAATCTAAAATGGCACATTCATAGTTAAAAAGAATAGTAAATAACAACAGATCTTCAATAAAACTGGTTTGCGGACTGTTTATTTTATCATTAATAGTGAATTTAACTGAGGACTGAAAAATTTCCATCTTGCGTACTTAAGTGTGATAAAAAATAGTACAACCTTAACTTGAAAGATTCAATAGGCACCTAAGAGCACAACTGAGTTTACGTGAACAAGGAAAGAACTCAGAAAAGGAGAGTAAGAATGGTTATACAATTCAAAAAACGCCATCACTGGCACTAAATTGCTATGTAGAAACTGTTGAGTTGGTGCTGTATTTTGCTGTGTATATTCTCAACCATCCCAAAAGAGATAAAATTTAAAGAAAACAGTTACAGGACTGCAGATTAATTCATGTGATCTCTGCTCAAAGAGGTTGGAAAATAAAGGAATTCCACAAATGCAGACTATGCATTGTTAACCCACCCTTCAAAACAATATCGAAAAATTTTAGCAAAAGCAGACTAATAACTATCCAAGGGAATCATGAAATCAAGGGTATTAGCATCCTTGTCCCTTTTCATTTCCATTTTAAAGACTAAAACAGTTCTGTAACGCCATGTTTCCTAATTTTTCAAAGCAGAAGTTTGGAATTATGAAGGAACAGAGAGGCAAACAGTTACATGTCTTTTACTCTCACATTGCCACTAGCATGCCTCAATGAGAATGTCACAAAATCACAGAATGTTTTGAATGGATGGAGTAAATAAGAACCCACTTATAGACCCATGACACAGTCATGCAAATGGCAGTATCTGCACACAGCATTTCTTATTCTTAGATTCACAGAACTCCAAACTGGCACTGACTGGTATCTGCATCTTGGAATTCTTTATGCCACTTCTTTTACCCTCACTGCACAATAGGATGCACATGCAGACCTTTATGAGAACAGTTATAAGAAGAGCTTGGTCATGAGCTGAAAACAGTGAATCTGCAGAACTAACAATGTGAAGAGGCTATAAATGCCTGTGTTTTCAACACCCAGAGTGAGTAGAGTGGAGAGGGGATACTGGAATTGCTTACCTCTGGTGTGCTAAGAGCATGTTCTCCAGCTAAAAGCAGCATGCTTAGACCTCCCATTTGAGTAGGATCTAAGTAAGTAAAAAACAAACCATCAATTTACAAGCGTGATGTATAATCCATGCAGAATACAAAAGAACACTCACAAAAACTATCAGAAATCCAACAAAATCACATACAACAATTTATGGAAAACTTTAAAATTCTTCATGTAGTAATAACCTAGAGTATGTATGGATCTTTTAAATGCTATTGTTGTACTTTTAAATGCTGTGCACCATTCCTACATGGTTTATGGCTATACCATCCTGAAAAGGCTGGATCTCATCTGATTTTGGAAGCTAAGCAGGGTTGAACCTGGTTAGTAATTGAATGGGAGACCGCCTGGAAATACCGGGTGCTATAGGCTTTATGGAGTCCTGGAGTGGCTCTGCAGGTTAATGTGCTGTACCGCAAGGTAGATTTGAACTACAAGGTCAGTGGTTCAGGCTCACTAGCTTCTCCTTGGAAATGCTATATGGGTTGCTATGAGTTGGAATCCACTCTAAAACACTTAACAAACAACAATTCCAACATAGTAAATAGTACAACAATACTACTTAAATATTTAAGCAGTACACCTTTCCTACACAGTGGATTCCTGGTGTAGAACTGTAGGATCAGCACTGGACTATGAACCACAATGTCAGAGGTTGAAACCTACCAGCTTGTTCCTCAGAAACCTTAAATAGTGTCGCTATGAGTCAGAACTGACTTGATGGTACTTAACAACAATTCCTACATAACATAAATTACCTCCTAATGCGATGCATCTTACTTTGCTACATGGGGAGTTTAGATAGGACTTGTTAAATAAAATAATGCTTATGCTTGTTTTCCAAAAAGTGTGAGATTGTTATTCTCAAATTGCTATTTCAGTCATGTGAAATCAGAGCTGATAAAAAGAACTAGGCTATATCAGAGCTGATAAGAAGAACTAGAGAACAGACAAATTTTTAAAAATCTTGTAGGATTTGTTAAATACTTTTTCTTTAAAACTTTCATAAAGGCAAATGAATTAATGATACATATTTTTGAAATTTGGAATCTTAGAGGTACTTAGTTCCTTGCTCCAAGTAAAGATTTTTATGATTTAAAATAATCCTTTTCGTGTAAATTTTAATTCTCTCAAGAATCAACAGAAACAGAAAGATGAAGTCAAAGTAGTAAAGTGGGTTATCTGTGACCCCAGGTTATATTAAACAGAAGTATTATAAAAAATAAGAACCCTTTATTTTCTGTGGTTGTCTAAAATGAATTAAATTTTAGAACTGCAGTGAAAAAAAATATATGTGACAATACCTAACTCAGTGCCCAGCCTAAAAGTCCTCAATAAATGAATATATAATTTAAAGAATATCTGTATAATTGAAAATGGTATCAGTCACAATGTTGCCCAAAGACAGTTCTTTTTTGATGTTTTTTTTTTTTTTTCCGGTTAAAGATATGACCTTAAGTAATGTTTTTGTACACAATCTGTCTTGACAACTAAGGAAAGAATTATATCATATATGCAGTCAAATAAATTTTAATAGTAGAAAAAACAGAATCTGAGGAAGTTAAAAAAAAAAACGTTGTTAAAAGAAAAAGTATGTTGTCAAATGATGAGGTGGTGAAAAATAGACCAATGTTGGAAAAGCAGCCACATAGCAAAACATACAGAATCCTCAGGCACCTGATTTGATAAAACAAGACTGTTTGTTTTTGTTAAGATTCCAAACTTAATTAAATGTTAAGTCATTGTTTTAAGAACTCTTATGGCTGTTAACATAGATGCTTCTCTATTTTTATAGATATTTTTAAACCTAATTAAAAATAAAACCAGGAGGAGGAAATGAATGTAGTAGACTATAAAAGTTTAATTTGGTTCTTTAGCAACTAAATACTTTTGCAGCTGTCATCCTAGAGATCAGGAGGATTGGATATTTGCTTTCTAATAAAGATAAAAATGTGTTAATTCACATTACAAAGTAAAATATGAAAAAGCCTACGTGGTCATTTACTTAGGTTATATACCAACGCATTTTTGGAAGAAATTTGCTGTATAGACACTAAACATAGAATAGGGCATTATCATTGTCCTTTATGTTGTTGATAAGTGCCATTGAGTCTGTTCTAACTCACAGTGACCCTTTATAAGATTGTTGAGGAGTGGCTGGTGAGTTTGAACTGCCGGCCTTATGGTTCAGACTGACCTTGCAATTCAGTGCTTATCCTATCCTTATATATAATATATTCCCATATATTGTTATTTAGAAATACCAAAAATCTATTGCTATATTCAGTATGTTTTTCCTATGCTAAGTTATATTCTGCACAGCTTTCCCTCCTATGATATCATGCATTTCCCTGCTATGGGAGTATTTAAAATAGCAAAATATCATGTGACAGGACTACTTCAAAATAAAGCCTTCATTAAACAGTGCCTTCAAGGGGGATCTGCTGGACCCGTTCAGTTCACGGCAGATAGGTCAGCTCAGCAGAGGATGGTGACTTTTTTGGGATTCCAAGGGTAGATTTTCTTGAAGGTCACAGGTGATCAAAGAGACTTATTAGGAGAAAATTTAAAGAATATTGAAAACTGCATTTTTAAGAAAAGGCCAGGAAGGTTGTACCAAGGAAATTTTTTTTTTTTCTATTCTGACAATGACACTTGCTTGTTCTTTGAGGATAACAAAGAGAATTTCATTGGGGAGCCTTACCCACAACCACCTGCCAGCCCTGATTTTGCCCCTTCAGACTTCTTTTTGTTCCTAAACTGTAAAGAACATTTAAAAGGAACATGATTTGTGTCCCTCGAGGATGTCCAACTGCCATTTTGACATGGCATGAATGGAAGAATGCAGAAGTCTTTGGGAAAACGTTCCAGAGGTGGAAGCATTGCATTCAGAAGGCGCCCTAATTAAGACAAGTGTATGACAAAGAGAACTTGTCTGTAGGCATCTACTGATCACCAAGACATGTTTAAAAACATTTTGTTTGCAATAAATCCATGCACGTAGGCACTAGAACCCTAGTAGCAATACTTTTTGACTTATCCTTGTATAATGAGATAAATTTGAAGATGGTTTTCTTCTTTCCTGTACTTTGGTTTTTGTTTTTTAAAGTTTAAAAAACTTTACTTGTTAATATTTATTTGAAATCAATGTCCACTTTTAATTTATAGACAGAAAGCCAATTAATACACTCTCAGAATGAGTACTATAAACAGAAATTTTTCATAATTTGGTGTACTTTTCTATTTGGATATATAAATGATAGTTAAAGGAATCTAGTTAAAGGTCAATCATTCATGTACCTTTTTTAAGTCTGAATAATATTTTATAAACTACTCCAACTGATATAATCTGGAAGTATAGATTGCTCACCAAGACTAACTAGTATTAAGAGGGTTGAAACTAAAGCTGTATCAATTGAAAGCTCAAACAAGGACAGATCTCTTGTGTTTCTTCTGATTTATGCAGCAACATCATTTGAGAGTGTACCTAGAACCATAGTACAGACAACTACATAACAACCACCTGTTATTATGTGAAACTGCATTTCTTATCATTTATATTCTACATTGCTACATACTGTGTAACACAAGCAATCACACACTGAGCTATTAAGTCTCATTAGGTCTACTGGCTAGGGAAAAATAATTGTCATTACAATAAAGTTCAACTTCCTTTTCTGAAATGGTTCAATAGTCTGTTAGGAAGAAAATTTATTTGTAATCATGATATAGGAACCCAATAGCTCAACACCAAGTTCACAGCTTCCACTCTGCCCAATATGCATCCAATTTTATCCTGGCAAATCTCTTTTGATTGTTATATTGCAATAGCACAGTAGGAGCATTTTCAGGATAAATACACTGTTTTTATAAAAAGGTAATACATGTTTTAACATTCTTTATTATGCAAGGAGTATAAAGGCTCCATTATAAATGGTAATATCTGGAACTTTAAATATGCCTGGCATGTACAGAAACGGAGACAGGAAAGTGGATATGAAGGGAATTATGAGACGTGGAATTCCCTTGAAAACATAGCTTTCAGATCCATCCCAGATTTGTGATAAAGATGTTCATATTCAGACTTTTCAATGTTCCAAATATTCAGATGACATTCAAAATCATAGGTTTATAAGTATTATGATAGTGTTAGGTGCTTATTCTACTAGCTTACTAGTATATGTGTATAAACTATTTTGTTTTTGATGATAAAATTCCCTGAGCTCCTGATAGTCTCTATAGATTGACCTCCATATTGCTGACTGCTTTCCTCTATTATCAGGAATTCACATGTATTTATAATGACTCGACTACTTGGCCTATACATCTTTTATTTTATTACATATATGTGTGCACCTACCAATCCATGCTCCATTGCTTCATATTTGATCATACATTTTAGTCCTCTCTCTCTTTCTCTGTGCACGATTTGCTAAAAGTACTGCCTAAATGTACTGCTCTGTCCTTGAAGAAGAGGTAGATATAGTGCCCAGACTCACCAGCCATTCCAAAGTTAAGCTGAGGCATTTCTTCAGTCTTTGCTTTCTTGGGGCTTGGCAAGTCTCTTGAAGAGTCAGGTGGAAAGGCCCAGAGTTTCTTTCGTGGATTGACAGTGGGTGTTGGGGATTTCACAGGCTTGTTTGTTGTAGGACACCATTTGTACCCAGGATTTGCTTTCATAAATGCATCTTTATACTACAAATACAAAAACAGAAAACAGATTTTAAGTAATACACATACTGAAAAGTTCTAATAAACTCTGCCTTTCCCTTCCCCCATTTATATCATGAGTAAGAAAAATGTCATTAATTTCTGTGGCTATCTCAGCACAGGGCTGCAGTCAGGTAATAGATGCAACTATTATCTACTAGTTTTTGTGGGCTGAGGGTACAGAAGCAGTACATTCTGTTTCTTTTAACCCTCAATGCTTTTAGTGTCTAATAAACAGTTTGACAGTTATGGGCAGAGGAAGGGCTTTGAAGAAATCAGAGTTCAAACCTTACCAGTTTCATTTAAGGCTTCGGTTACCAAGGACACAAAATATAACCTTTCTGAATCTCTGGCTCAATTTCCATAAACTAAGAATAATACCACCAGTTGTTGTTGTTGTGAAGTGCTATCGAGTCAGTTCTGCCATAGCGACCCTGTACAGGGTTTCCGAGGAGCAGCTGGTGAGCTTGAACTGCCGACCCTGCAGTTCTGGGTTATTATGAACACTGGTGCCTAGTGCAGCAGCTATTTTAAAGTTCTAGAAAACTCACTGCCATCAAGTCGATTCCAAATCATAGTGACCTTACAGGACAGAGCAGAACTTCTCTCTACTCTTTATGGAAGCAGAATGGCCCATTTTTCTCCTGTGAAGAGGCTGGTGGGTTTGAACAGCCAACCTTTCAGTTAGTAGTTGAGTGCTTTGACCACTATGCTAAAAGGGCTCCTTCTATTTCTAGGTAGGCTTCAGTAAACATTGCTTTTCTTTCCTTACTTTGTTTAGGGCAAAGGTGAGTTGTTATCAGTTAATCACCAGATTCTGCATACTGCTTAATGTAATGGGATAAATATGGTAAAAAAAAAAAACTGTATGCTTTGACATATTAGTATGATAATTACAGTGCAAACTTAATAACTTAAAGGCTCACTTTTGGCATAAAGGCCTGAAAATGGATGAAGAGGACTGGTGCACAATTGTTCAGTTATTTAAACAGGCCCATATCGAAGATGTAGACTCTGATGGCCTATTCTACCTCTTCTATTAGTCAGTAGTGGATATTAAGCAAGTCACTTAAACTTCCCCAGACTCAACTTGTCCCACCATAAAGAGTAACCGTATCTGTCAACACTGCCTAGACTTGTAGAGCAGACATGATTACGTAGGTGAACGTGCTCTGAGAGCTGAGAGGTGTGATGTTACAATTAATCCATCATACATATTAAGTCATTACTTTCATGTTTCAGCCTTCATGGATAGAACTTTCTCTTTCTTAGTTTTCTGTGGCTTCGCTTTTAATCTTTTCTCCCCACCTCTTTTCATTTTTGTGACAAAAATGTTAAATAAAATATATTTGCTATTGTTGTTAAAAGCCACTGAGTGGGCTCTGACTAATAGCAACCCTATATAGGGTTTCCAAGGAGTGTCTGCTGGTGTTGAATGTCTGACCTTGTGGTTAGTAGTCCAGTGCTTATTCTACAGCGGCACTTTAGAACTACATATTTATTATTATTCACCAGGGTCGCTATGGGTCGGAACCGACTCAATGGCACTTAACAACAACAACAACATATATTGCCAAATGTTTTCTGATAAATATTTCTTTTACAGATAGTGATTCTTCAAATAATTATGTTACTGCTCAGTATTTTATTAAATTAATTCTTTTAAATCCTGTAAGCTTGCTTTTTAAAAAACATTACTCCATGTGTGAAATTACTAGTTATAAGCTCCAAATATATAATACAATGAGGACAAAAAGTTTATTTTTATTAAATCTTTGATGTAAGGAAGTATATGCAATTCAAATGACATACTTGCTCCATCATTTTACTATAAATCATACAGATGAAAACTGTAATGGAACTACACTGTTGTTGTTGTTTTCTGTCGAGTTGGTTCTGATTCATAGCGACCCTGTATATGGTTCTGAGGAGTGGCTGGTGAGCTTGAACTGCTGGTGAGCTTGAACTGCCATCCTTGCAGTTCAAACCAAGCTTGCAGTCCAGCACGTTAACTCACAGTGCCATACCAGTACTGAACTACAATTCACTGTTAATAGTCAATTAGCTATAATTATTCCAAAGTTATTTTTAACTTAAATTACCTTAATTAAAGCTATTTTTTTTAACCTAGAAGGGATAAATCTACCTGTTGAACACATGTGTATATATAGAAGGTAAGCACAAAAACCTATGTTATCATTACACTTTTACTACAAAAATAATGAATTAAAATGGGACGCAAGGCCAGAACCAAACCAGAATGTACCATTACATAGCAGAATGCCTTTGGCGGTATTCAAAGGTAACATAAGAAATACTCAACCACAGAGCATTCATGTGCACAGGGGATTTACATATTAAGCTGAGGCAGACAAATAGCCTTGCCTGCTGTCTGGAGGTGGAAAGTGACAAATGGAGGGGGAGGTGAAAATGGAAGAAGCAGACACATGCATCATTATTGTGTCCCAGTAAAAGGCACATGGCTGTGTTTGTCAGATGAACAGTCATTTGGACAAAGGTCAGCACTCTGTAACTTGACAAAAGACTTTGAAACAAACTGATTTACATATTTGTCAGGACAAAATTATCTCTTAGTCATTTCTGAGGTAGTTTTAATTTTCTAAGGAGAAAATCCCCATAATGAAAGATGTTGGATTGTACAGGTACCACCAGCACTTGGATTTCTTCTTTTTGTCAGGTGAGCCCCCAGCCCCCCATGTGGATCCACCTGATAAACTCTTTCACAGTCAGATATCACACGCTATGCTAAGAATCATTTAATAATTTTATTTGGTGAAAAATCAATGATACTGACAATGCTGTCTTCCCTATGAATGAGTTATTGCCAACACCAACTAGTTTTATAGCACAGTGTTACTAATGAAGCTAACTTTAAAAAACTTATGATGGAGAATATACTGAAGAAAACGTAAAGCAGTGACAATCACTGTATCGTAATCATTTTTCTTTTTCTTGTCACGCCTCTAACTTCTCTCTCAAATACTTTGTGAGAATTTCCTTGATGACAGATGTTAGTTAGCCACTGGAGATAGGAAAGCACATGAATTAGGCAAGAGTCTCTGCCTTCATATTGCTTACAACCCAGAATGTCACAAAAATATACTATTCATTTTCATGTGTACTCCATAAGCCTTACCTGGCTATGGCACAATAAACAGTTTTTCAAAGGATTCCTAAAAGGAAGAATTATGAACTAAAGAGCAAAGGATGAGAAAAAAGTCTGGGCCATGTGGAGCTAACTGGAAAATAATAATTGAGAGTTCATTTTAAGAGTCAATAATTCTATCTGTATTACATTGTTAACCTTGAAGACTGAAATTCAAATGTTCAGTATCAAAAAAATATTCATTAGTTCAATAAAATATACAATTAACTTCTATGTGCAGAAGTCTTAAGAATGTGGAAGACAAAAAAATAATGTGTAATCCCTGTCCTTGAGATTAAAGCTTAGATGGAGATGACAGAAATATTCTAAAAAACGCACACAGTCCACACAAAGCATTGTATGAACACCAAGTCAGCAGCAGACAGGAAGAGCCTGAGGGTGTAAGGATATCTATCTGTCCTTGAGACCTGGCATTTCATCAATCATTTGCTAAGATTCAGCTATAGAAGACAATTGTTGCTGAGTGCCGTTGAGTCAGTTCTGACTCACAGCGACCATGAATAGGGTTTTTAAGGAGCGTCTGGTGAGTTCGAACCGCCAACCTTGCAAGTTCAGACCAACCATGTGGTCTAGTTCTTATCATACAGCACCAAACCAGGACTCCAGAAGACAACAGAAAGGCTTAATCATTTGTTGTGAGGAGGTTTATTAAGTAAGAGATTGCTAAGAAGGTTGGCTTGGAGAGAAATATACTCTGAAGTCTATGGATAAATGAAGTAATCAGCAACCAGGTTAACCAAATGGGCAGAATCTATCCTCACAGAATTGAAAGGGCCAAGGAGGCATGTCCCATCCATCTAATCCCTAGAGTGAGGCTGTTCAAGCACAGTGTAGACCACTAGCATCTCCAGGGAGGGAGAACAGTTCATTTATCCTCCAAGGAGATCAATTACTATCTGCATGTCTTTCATCAATAACAGCTCTTGCTAAAATATGATTTTCAAAATATTTAAACATTTACAGCAAAAATTCACCTTATGGCTTTAGCTTTCATTCTTTTATTAAATTTATAACTGACTAGATAGTATAATTGAAGACTACTTTATAGATAAAATTTCTGACATAAACAAGGAGCTCAGTAAATGCTGACTCCCGTCTCTGGACTCCTACAACAATCATATTTTATTATCATAATAATAAGTCACTGTTACTCTATAATAGTATTAAATTCAACTCTTTGTCACAGTATTTTGCCTGCTTTGTATTTGACAATGACATTATTATGTCACAAGACAATACTCTATTTTGTTGATCTTTTAAAAGTAGTTTTCAACATTAAAGACTTTCCCAGATCATTATAAAAATATAAATTCAATCTAGAATTTAAATATCAATATTAAAGATATGCTTATCAATTGCTATATAATTCTTTGATTTTGTTTTTTAACTTGGTGGATAAACATATCTGAAAGTCCAGCAATATTTCTAGCCTTTACTAGAGTCTACATCTTTTACACAGAATGGAAGAGAATGATTAACCCTGGAGAAGTCCAGTAATAAAGGCAGTTGAGAATATGTGATTCTGTCTCTGGTTGAAATATATAAAATATCACCATGAAATGAAATTGTGCATGAAGGGTTATGTTATTTTTTTTAATTATCTGATTCTTATAAGAGAGATAACCCATAATTACTCCATACTCTGCAGGGGGTTAGTTGAACCCCTAGCATAATAAAGGCTGACACAGTTTGTACCTTTTCCCATTGACAAAAGTCACATTATACAACATTAGAAAATATTTTAGAAGTGGCAATACTTTTTAGTTATAGGACCTTTCCTTCACAAAAGTTTAAAAATTACAACTTAGATTAAAAGAATCAACAATACTAACTGATTTGAGTTGTTGAAGCTAGATATTTTTAATAAAGGGACATGAATTAGACTGTTTTATGTGTTAGAATGGTAAATTAGGTTTATGGTTGACAGAATAAAATTATTTTAAGCTGTAATTAACCTCCAAAACATTCATGATGAATCTTTTACACAAAGTCATTGCAATAGCAATTACACACATGAATGTATGACTTGACTAAGTGATCAGGGAATTGGTTGGCTGCATTCTTGTAGAAAAAAAAAACAAAAAACCGAATGCAAGGAAATGGGCTAAAGACACGGCTTTTAAAGTTAGCTGTAAAGATTAAGAATCATTTGATAACAGGTTTCATTCTTTGTTTTATATACAAAACAACTATTTTCTAAAGAGTACAATTGCATTCCTTAATTTGGGTAGTTATGAGAAAGTGAATTTAATTAGTTTGAACTAAAAAAAATCTAAATTTCAGAATTAAAAAAAAATTGTTACTTTTTAATAGACGGGTCTGGATGAGAAAGCATTATCTAGTAAGAGTCCTTTTGAAAATGTATTAATAGGAAAGAAAGATGTATAATTTACATGTTAAACGACTTTACAAAATTTTCAGAAAGTACAAATTGTTTACCGATATCCCTTTCAATGGCCACAAATTGACATCTGATGCCAAATACCAAAATAAGTTTTGAGACACAGAGACACAGTTTAAATTCTTGATTTATCACTCACTAACTGTGGTTGCTAAGAGTCGGAAATGGCTTCACGGAACTTAACAATAACAACTATGGGGCCTAACATTTATAAAAAGTCTTTTAATTTAATTTAAATATTTCAACATTAGTGTTTAACTAATAATTAGCAAATTACTAATAATTTCAGACTGATGTTTCTGAAAATCCAAGTTGTTTGTTCATTAAATCTACTTTGCTATAATCCTTTGATAAGCACTGGACTGTTAACCTTATAATTGACAATTCAAATCTACCAACTGTTCCATAGATGAAAGATGAGGCTTTCTACTCCCATAAAAATTTACAGCCTCAGGCACCCTATTGCTGCTGTTGTTAAATGCCATCGAGGTTCAGACTCACAGATACCTTGTATAGGGTTTCCAGGGAGCAGCTGGTGGATCTGAACTGCCAGTCTTAATGTGGTTAACAGTCCTGTATGTATCCAACAGTGCTACACCAGGATTTCTGGAAACCTTACACTGGGTTGCTATGAGTCAGAATCAACTGGATGGCAGTGGATTTGATTTTCGTATTAATCACATTGGCTAGTGCCAAGTTGCACAAAGCAATACATTTAGTTTTGTTGCATCTTGTGTTTCAAAGACTTATTTTACCTTTTAGTAGACATTCACTGTTGGCTAACAGTTCCTATTAAAAATAGCAAATAATGAGGTACAGAAATATCAAATACAAAAAGAATTTTTACTCTTCTTATCAAGAATAATAAAACTAGTATTTGTAATGCTTTTTATACTTTGCCTAATGTTTGCGCTGGACTGCAAAATCGGTTTGAACCACAAAGTTGGTGCTTCAAGCTCACCAGCCTCTCCTTGGAAAGCCTATACAGGTAACTATGGGTTGGAACCAACTGGAGGGCACTTAACAACATATGCATTTACATCCCTAACCACCACTCCGCGTGGGCAGGTATCTTTATGGCCATTTTCCAGATGTGGAAACTCAGGTCTGAGAAGGGGAAAGACTTAGTCTTAGGATATCATCTCTAAAGCTACAAACTGAGCTCCTTTGGTTAAACCACTTAATTTTTCTGGGCCTCAGTGCCCTCCCCTTTAGTACTTAGAAAACGTTATCTACCTCTGGGATTATTCTGAGAATTAAATACATAAGTGAAATACTTATAAAAGCACCCTGGATGCCATAAAGCAATATTCAAAACTAGATTATTATTATTTAAAAAATAAAAATATAGTAAAGTCCTGTTATCTAGAAAACAGAAATAGAAAAGATGTCAGAAACAAAAAAGATCTTAGATCCCAAATCTATTGCGTAACTACTCACGTCCCCAGGCGGTAGTGGCATTGATGATTAAGTCACATTCAAGAAACTCCCATTTAGAACGAGCCATTTTTGA
Source organism: Chrysochloris asiatica (assembly GCF_000296735.1). Lineage (NCBI taxonomy): Eukaryota > Metazoa > Chordata > Mammalia > Afrosoricida > Chrysochloridae > Chrysochloris > Chrysochloris asiatica. The sequence continues at coordinate 4,436,310 of NW_006408754.1, forward strand.
TCAGTTACTGAAAAGTAGTCAACACAGGAGAGAAATGCCAGCTGAGCTGCTGGTGAGCTCAAAAGACAGACCCATGAAAAAGCTAAAAAGAAGAATTAAAAATGACAAAATAGTGGGGAATAGTTTTATATAGAGACAAAAATCAAAATACACCTCAGCTGCTCACAAACTTTGCACCAAATTACAGATTATAAAAATGATTCTTGTTGGAAAAATATGGTTTTGACATTTTGATAGAAATTAGAAAGATGTTTGAAACCCTATAGGGAAAGTAAGGAAATCTATAACAAGTATTTCAGTAAAATTTCTAGGATAAACAGCTAAAATTAAAGGTGCTTAAAGAAAAGGTTTCATTTATCTGGAAATCACTTAAATGTAACACTGATTTTTTTCAGGGACACTGAATAAATGAGGTGCCACACTAGTTTAATAGCATGCCAGGTGTAACTGCATGCTTGCAAGCATACAAATGCTATCTCTGTGGCACACAATAGTTTACAAAGTTCTTCAGAGGTACAAGATAACAAACAGACCTGGAAACCATATGGACAGTCTGACTCTGTGCTTTAGGGTCACTAGGAGTTGGAATCCACAGGATGGCACACCCCATCCAGAGCACAAGCAGGCTCTCCTCTAAGACCTATGGCATCTTATTGCTAACATTCTTGCTATCCTTATCCTTATCTTCCTTGCTATACTTATCTTCCAGTCATCTAAAGTGAGTAATGTGACTCACAGTAACCTCATGTATAACACATCCTGGGCCATTCTCAGGATCTCTGGTTTATTTCAGCCCTTTGTTGTAGCTATGGTGTCAGCCTATCTCACTGAGGGTTTTCCTTTTCACTGATCCTGTACCAGAGTAACACTAAACAAACAAACAAACAAAAGGTGCTGTGGAGTTGGTGCTACACCAGATACGTCAGAGTAGAATTGCACCTTATAAGGTTTCCAATGGCTGTGATCATTCAGAAGTAGATCAGCAGGTCTTCCTTCTGTGGCATCATTTGGTTAAACAACTGATGGCTTAAGCACTTACATGACGATGTAGGGATAGTTATGTTGCTGTTGTTTTTGTTAGGTATCACTGAGTTGGTACTGATGCATAGCAACCCCGAGCACAACAGAACGAAACACTGTTTGTTCCTTGGCCAACTTCATAATCATTGCTACGTCTGAGCTCATCGCTTCTACCACTATGCCAATCCACCTCGTTGGGGGTCTTCCTCTTTTTCTCCGACCCTCCACTTTACCAAACATGATATCCTTCTCCAGTGCCTGGTCCCTCCTGATAACATGTCCTAAGTATGAGAGACGAAGTCTGGCCATCAAGTACTTTGGCTGTACTTCTTTCAACACAAATTGGTTTGTTCTTTTGGCAGTCCATGGTACTTTCAATATTCTCCTCCAACACCATAACTCAAATGTATCAATTGTTCTACAGCCTTCCTTATTCATACTGTCCAACTTTTGCATGCATATGGGGTTACTGAAAAACACCATAGCTTGGGTCAGGTGCACTTTAGTCCTCAAATTGACATCTTTGCTCTTCAACACTTTAAAGAGATCTTATGCAGCAGATTTGCCTAATGCAATATGTTGTTTGATTTCTTGACTGCTGCTTCCGTGACTGTTGACGGTTGATTCAAGCAAAATGAAGTCTTGGGCCACCTCCATCTTCTCTCCAATTATTTGGATGTTGTTTATTGCCTAGTTGTGAGGAGTTTTGTTTTCTTTACACTGAGGTGCAAGCCATACAGAAGACTGTGGTCTTTGATCTTTATCAGTAAGTATTTTAAGTCCTCTTCACTTTCAGCAAGTAAGGTTGTATCATCTGCATATTGCAGGTTGTTAATGAGTCTTCCTCTAATCCTGATGCCACATTTTGCTTCTTGGATTATTGCTCAGCATATAGATTGAGTAAGTATGGTGAAAGAATATAACCCTGGAACAGGCCTTTCCTAATTTGAAACAATTTGGTGTTCCCTTGTTATGTTCGAACAAGTGCCTCTTGGTCTATGTACAGGTTCCTCATGAGCACAATTGTGTTCTGGAATACTCATACTTCGCAATGTTTTCCATAGCTTATAATGTTGTTCTTAGGTGCTGTCAAGTACGTATAAAGATCCTACACACAACATATCAAAACACTGCCCAGTACTGAGCCATCATCACAATTGTTGCTACTCTTGGGCCCAGGCTACTACCATTGTGCCCATTTATCTCATTTCGTGGGGGGTAGGGAGGGCTTCCTTTTTTTACTAGCTTTTTACTTTATCAAGCAAGATGTCCTTCTCCAGGGACTGGTCCCTTCTGCTAACATGTCTAAAGTATGAGAGACCAAGTCTTGCTACTATCCTGATTCTAGGGACAATTTTGGCTGTACTCCCAGCACAGATTTAGTTTCCATTCTAATAGTCCATAGTGCTTTTTATGTTCTTCTCCAACACCATAACTCAGTTGCATCAATTCTTCTATGGTTTTCTTCACTGTCCAACTTTCACATGCAGATGAGGCTCCTGAAAGTAGCACAGATGTTGTTGTTGTTATTGTTAAGTCCATGGAGTCAGTTCCTACTCATAGCGACCCTGTACAGGATTTCTGAGGCTGTAAATCTTCATGGGAGCAGAAAGCCTCATCTTTCTCCCACGGAACAGCTGGTAGTTTCAAACTGCTGACCTTGTGGTTCACAGCCAGATTCATAACCACTACGCTACCAGAGCTCCTTACAGATGTTGTTAGCTGCCCTCAATTCAGTTCTAATGCATGATGTACTAAAACAGTGCTGGACGACTGTAGTTATAGAAGACGTGTAACTAAAGTTAATCTTTTCATTTCAGGAACAGATAATCCCAGGACCATCAAGAAGGAAGCATGAGATCCCTGCGCAAAAAAGCAGAGACTGTGGCAGAGGCGGTGGTATGGAGCGACAGAGCAGCTGCAGGCTCTAGTCCCATGGACTGAGAAAGGCTATGTGCCTATAGCCACGAGGCTGGCTGGCAGAATGTGCCCTTTGGATATTTAAATGAATATATATTTTTGTTTTATATGTTTACATCAAATATTTTTGCTCTGTTCATTTGTGAAATTGAAGATGTAAAATGGGAGCCCTAGGGAGGAAGTAGGATAACTGTTGTTGCAGGGAGGGGATTATAATCATTGAGATGAAACACAGTGTAAAATTCGTTGAATGTAAAATTGATACTCTTGTCGTAAACCTTCACCCAATTCACAATAAAAAGTTAAAAACAGAAAAAAAAAAAAAAAAGTGTTGAAGTCAACCAGGCATGTTCTACAATTCACTAAATCTATGACTGTTCAAGACAATAACCTCTTTAGCGCGTGTTGGAAATGCGGATTATAACTGACTTTACATGTTTATGTTTATATAAAAAATAAAGCACAGAACAGAGCAATCAACACATGAATTCTTTCTGCTTAGTTCCCCTCATCCTCAAAAACAAAAAAGACTTGTCAAAATGGTCTTCTGAAATTATCTTAACTTTCCAGCTCTTCTCCTCCTCTTGAAACCAACTGTCATCTAGTTGAAGGTCAAGATGCATGATCCTCTAAATTGATTGTCAATTAATTATAATCATTAGATTAACTGACAAGTGGATGGTTTCAGCCATCTCCTAGGCAAGAATGTAAAAACTCACATTTCTATACTTACAAGGGAGTATACCCATGAAATTATTAAAAGTAAAATTGCTTCTGTGCCTCAACAGACAAACACACATTCAGAAATCAGAACCTGTGAACATCTACAACACTGCACAAAGCAAGCCAGGCTGTGTGCTTAGGGTACTATTTTAAAACTCTATACAATTACTGCTCTCATAAGAGTTGTATTTCAAAATTTCTTCAGAGAACACAAAACTTTCATTCAACCATTTTTTTCAACAATGACAAATTTATATTGGTCAATAATTCAAGAAACTAAATAAAAATTCCAGAATGGGTGCTTCCTCTCAACACATGCACCAGTGTAAGATAATAGGGGGCGAGAAAAGGGTCAGAGGATATTTTCATGAGCTTACAGGTAAAAAGAATATTTTCTCAAAGCTGTATTGATTGGTACTTAAAATTTTCACAAACACTCCTCTTTTAAATACATGCTTCATTGGTTATCTTTATGTAAAAATAAAAGGAGAAAGGAGAAAGAAAAGCATTTCTCACTCAACTGATAATGGTAGGGTAGCTACTGATGAATATTCATGTAAGCATTCACATTCACATACACACACAATGCCGAAAGAATAGGATTTGTACCTAAATAATGTTTATAGTTTGGCGTTTCAAAATGACAAGGTTACACAACTAAAACAGAGTTTAAATATTACTGTTTGGCAGTGCCCAAAGGAAGAGACCACATTTTCACTGGCTTCTCGTCACATTGATGTCACTTAATGTACACTTGCTAATTGAAGTGACATCCCAATTAAGGCTGCAATATTAACACATGTCACCAGCAACAGTTAAGTGCCATCAAGTTGATTCTAACTCATAGTGATCTTGTATAGGATTTTCAAGGAGCAGCTGGTGGGTTTAAACCGCGACCCTGTGTTTGCAGTTCAGTGCTGACCCTATAGTGCCACACCAGGAGTCCAGCACCATTACCTGTACTTTAATATAATTTCAGAACCATCTACTAAATAAAAGAGAAACAACAAGTATTATAATGACTAGAAAGCAATTGTATGATAATTTTTTAAAGAGCTGAACTTTTCTACTTTGGACTAGAAATGAGGCACTGTTTTGCAACAGCAACTCTACACAAAGCAAGTCATGAGGTGGACCATCCAGTTATGGCCTCCACTTCCAGCAGATTGTGGGGTGCCACCTTAGCAGATTATATTATAGTAACACAATAGCAAATATTGCAAACTTGATTAAGTAATTAGTAAGGGATTTCCTGTATGAAAATAATTCTTCCTCTCAAAAGTGGCCACCTATTGGGTTTGTAAATTAGCAGCATTTAAGGAAAGGCAAACAATACTCTTGGGGCAGGTTGCATGTTATCCAAGAACAGCAATCCATAAACAAACTCAAGTGTTTAATTGTAGGAAGTTAATGTATTTCACTATAAAATTTCAGATAGTCGTTTTATTATACTATGTGAGCATGACTAGGAAAGACTATCGGGCTACTTAGTGGGTAAGTTTTACTGTTAATCAATTCTATTGAAACATTTAAAAACATGTAGATTACTGGAATTTATTTAAAAATTTCTGGATGTCCTATTTTTATTGCTAAGTGCTGCTGAGTTTGTCCCAACTTACAGTGACTGTGTACAGGGTTTCTATAGCTTTTCAAATCTCTGCTGGAGCAGAAAGCCTTATCTATCTCCCATGGAGCAGCAAACTTTGTGGTTTGCAGTCCAGTGCTTATTGTATGGCGCCACTGTACTCTCTACATAGTTAAAAATCCAGTATTTAACAACAGTCAATTCCTATAGCCCATGTCATAGTAACTATGCTAATCATGTATTCTGGGTTCGAATTTCCCTGAGCATTTAGTAAGAAAATTTTATGTTCCATGTTAGCTTGTTAAGCAACTTAATTACACCACAGAAATTACAGTGCTGTTCTTCCAAATACTGAGATGTCTAATAAAACATGTCACTTGAAACTCAATGAGTTGTACCCTGATGGGTCATTTCATCACAAAACTTAACCAAAATGTTTAGGTGACAGGGGTTTTATGAATTGAGAGATTTTTCACAAGTTGCAACACTGAAGAATTAATGTTAGAACTGTTCTTTTAAGTTTAACTATAATGGTGTTTCTTTGCTTTTCCCTAGTTGTTGTTGTTAAGTGTCACTGAGTTGGTTCAGACTCACAGCGACCCTGTATAGCGACCCTGTATAGCATTTCCTAGGACTGGCTGTTTTGTTTCAACTACTGACCTTGCTAATCCTACAGCGCCACACCAGAACGTCTACCCAGGGTTAAATCTACTACATGAGATATTTAAGTGCACCATGATCTCACACTAATTTTCGATTCAATTAGAAATAAAAAACCAGTTTGCAATTTTTGTAGAAATTTTGGAATTGATTATATCCCATCTCTCTGAATATTCTTCCTGTATGGAATTGCTTCTCACCAGCAACTTTTTATGCAGTGTTTACATGTATGCAGTACACCCTTTTCCACTGCCATTCAGTCATCTACTTGTTTTAAACATTCATGCTGTGCTACCTACAGGAGAGAAACAAGTCAAATCATATATCTTGATAATTGTGTGTATTACAAAAGAAAGAAAATGTTAGGGCTAGATGGGATGCAAATGCTTGTCCACTTCCTCTTTCTATTAATAACTAAGAAGAGAGAAAAAAAAAAGGAAGGAAGGAAGGAAGGAAGGAAGGAAGGAAGGAAGGAAGGAAGGAAGGACAAAAGCTGAGATTAGGCTTATGCCTAATCACAAAGCTACTTGGCATTAGATCAAGACTTTTTCCCAGGGACACAACTCCATTAACTTAAGTCATCTTTATCACTACATTCTCTGAAAGCAGAAGTTGGATCTCGGGAGAAATTTAAATAAGTTCACCAACAATTTCCTTAGGGTAATAGTAAAGAGGTGGAGATGCTAATTATCACTCATAATAAACTAATCCCTTACATCATTGGAGAGGTATTATCCAATGAGGAAAAAGTCTTGGTAATATAAGCTTTTGGTACTTCCACGAGCCATTTGTGGTGTAGATTTGAAATAGATAAATAGGGCCAAACAAGAGTTTTTTTGCTTTCACACTTCACACCTATTTATTATTCATTTACATTCTGCTCAACATTTAGCAGTTGCTTCCTACATACTGACGGGGTGTTACAAGGTTGAGTGCTCATAGCCACCATAATACCTAGTCACTGAAACCTACCTCCTTGGCCATGTCTGTGTATTTCTGCTTCTCCTTTGGATCAAGAACAGCCCACCAATCAGCTAGTATCTTGGTAGCACCTCGGTTATCAAGCCTGGGGTGTTCCTGTCGTACAAGGGAGCGATGACGTTTGCAAAATAAGAGAAATGCATTCATTGGTCTCCGGGCTCGCTGTTCTGGAAAGTCATCATCTTCAGTCTCACCAACATCTTGCTCTAGGCCATTGGCCCCAAGAAGTTGAACCTATTACCAACCAAGACAAAGAGGCAGATGTTTAATTCATCTTGGACAATTAAGCTTTAACTATTAGTCCTGGCTTACAAATTGCTTCCCCCCCCCCCTTTTTTTTTTCAGCTTCATTTATACCTTATAAATATGGGAAATAAAAAAAGATTAATTTTTCAGTCACCAAGGATGGTTGGTCACTACCTTATGATGTATCCTTCTGTTTACTTTGTATAGCAGCACATGCATACTTCCTTTATAACATATATTACATTATCTTATAATTGTTGAAATTTTTTTAAATTTCTTTTTAAATAATGAGGTCTTTGAGGACAAAGGTTTTGTTATTTACTATTACAACCACAGAGTTAAGCACTAGCACAACATTAGTACTTAACTAATTGTGGAATGGAGTCTTAGTGTGGTGCTATAGGATAAGCACTGGACTGCCAGTTCAAACCCACCAGCCACTCCTCAGAAACTCTATGCAGGGTTGCTACAGCTGGAACCAATTTACTGGCACCTAACAACGGTTGAATGAATGAGTGAACTCGGTATACAGACTTTCAGTATTTCTAATAGTAACAACAATATTAATGTAATTCTGTCTTTCACCTATTCAGAATTACTTTTCTATAGCTAACAACATAAAAAGATAATTAAAAGTGAATATAAACTACTGTTTCTGCATACTTCAAAAGTGAAGCTCTTCCTGTAAAAATAAAGTACATAGTTAACATAAGCGTATGAAAGAAGAATTACATTTTAAATCTCCAAGCTTTCAAATATTAAACTTTCTTTTCTAGGGAAGTGCTAGGTGATAAGAATAAACTCACCTAGGCTTAACCCTTCAACATCAGTTTTGAATCCTCCCTTTGCCTAAACACTTCATTCCATCAGTCATCAAGGTCAGCTGACTTCTTGCTAAGTTTTGCTTTGTTCATCTCATCTGCTCATTTCTCATTGTCACTGCCTTAGTATCAGTCTGGCCTCTAAGCTTAGTCTTCCTGCCTTTAATCTTCTCTACAGTAATTCTTGCACATTACTGCCAGAATAAATTTCTTATAGCACATCTCTGATCACAGATCTTAGAACATTTTGCATTGTTTAATACCTTCTAAAGCTAAAAAGTGATTTTATGATGCTTCTTGGGAACAGTGCAAACACATCAGGGATTATTATTGGAAGTGAACACTACGTATCTATTTTCCTCATTGCATATATAAAATCATTAGCAATGAATTGCATTTTCAAGAGATATTTACTTAGTATTCTGAAATTGACTCAGAAGCTAAGAAGGAAACATCCAAAATTAAAAATCTATTATGTAAGTTGAGGAAGTAATTTATATTTTCCTTTCTGAAAAAAGTATTTCTTTTGATTCAGTTACTAACTTAGATGATTCAAGTCAAGAGCTTGAATCAAGAGATAAAGAAGAAAAGATACTGGACCATGAGCTCACTGTATTGAGGGGAAGGGGGAGAATGACCTGCAAGCTATATAAACTAAAAAAGTGTGATAACTACAACAAGGAACCAGTGTGACAATGAAGAATTGGTGGAGGGGAAAAAAAATCACAGGAAAGTTTCCCTAGAGAAGGTGTTGTTTCAGCTTAAGTTTGAAAGATGAATCAGAATGTGACAAGCAGTCAATGGAGAGAATTGGGAATTAGCAGGGATTAAAGTTCACTGGTTTATTTGAACAACTGAGTGTGGTTCAATAGCACTGGTATGTAAAGTGAAGAGAGAGGGATTTGGGAGATGAGTTTATAGAAAACAGGCTAAGAACTACTTAATGCAGAATGTGCTCTGCCATGTCAAAGGCCATACACTGAATCCTGGCAAGTGATGGTTTCAGACTTTATGAATCAATTGAAAATGTAGGGGGATTAGCATAGGTTATCAATTTTGCTAAACATCTGCATTAATAAATCTTCACATAATATTACAATTATTTTAATGAATTAATTCACCAAAACGGTAAATACAAAAATACATGGAAAATGAACAAATAAGATAAATGACAGAAACCAGTTAAAGTTAATTCCAGTTGTCCAGGCAAGAAAAAACCACAGCAGAATTAAGGCAATATTAATGAGAATGGAGAAGTAGGAACAAAGACAATGTTTATTTATAAAGTAGAACTTGAAGTTAATAGTATTTAACTGGATCTGAAAGTTGGAACAGGAAGCGTGATTCTAGAACAGAATACTTATTCTCAAAACAGAATACTTATTCTCAAATAAGAGAAATAAGATCTGGTGAAGAACAGAAAGATTAGTGCTGGGCAGGCTGAATGTGATGTGGTTTCGGGGCATATTGGAGTTCCTGGGTGGTGGAAACAATTAATATTCTTGGATGTTAACTGAAAGGTTGGAAGCTTGAGTCTGCCTACTCAGAGGCCTCACAATCTACTTCAGAAAAATCAGCCATCGAAAACCTTATGGAACATGGTTCTACTCTGAACACATGGGGTTGCCAAGAGTTAAAACTGATTAGACAGCAACTGGCAGGATACCACTCTGGCCTAGACATTATTCTCAGTGATGGGATTAGAGCAGTGAGTTCACAAATTCCTGCCCTCATGAAGCAGAGGATAAGCACATTGGCCTTACATTTTTGACATGATCCCTTGGCTGCTTTGTTGAAAACAGATCATAGAGAGGCAAGGCTAGAGCATGGAGACAAGCAGAACATGATAATATAAGTTAGGAATCATGATAGTTTGGTTCAATGTCGCAACAGTATAGTTAAGGAGACAAACTGAAAAGGTACTATTTTGAATGTATAATTGACTTAATTGCTGATGGATGGAGGTGAAAGACTTGTGTGAAAGAAAGTGATGCACGACTGCAATTGGAATGTTAGCGCTGTCATTTACTACAAAAAGGATGATGCAAGAGGATGAGGACGGTGGGAGACAAAAGCTTAGTTGTTTTTTGATTGCAAAAATATAGATAACACATCAATTGCTATTTCAACAGTTTTCATGGGTACAATTCAGTTAGACCAATTATATTTATGATGCTGTGCAACATCATTAATATAAATGGTATTGGTGAATACCCATTGCCAAATTTTTCATTACCATAAACAGACAAGCAGAGTTTTTAACACACTAAATTTGAGGTTTCTGTTACATTATCTAAGTGAATATGTCAAGTATATATACAGCCAGATACACAGATTTGGAGTTTAGGAAAAATGTCTAGGATGGAGCCATCAATCAAGATGAAATACCCCAAACCAAGCCCACTGCTGTCAAGTCGGTTCTGACCTCAGTGACCTTATAGGATAAAGTATTATTGCTCCTTTGGGTTTCTGAGACAGTAAATCTTTACAGGAGCAGACAGGTTCATTTTTCTCCCAAGGAGAAACTGGTAGATTTGAGCCATTTTCACTGGTTATTCGCCCAACACTTATTACCCTGTGCCACCAGGCTCCTTTAAATTAAGACTGTTGTTGCAGTTAAGTACATATTAATTGGTTATGACTCATAGCATTGTGATATAGGGTTTTCAGAGAAGCAGCTGGTGGGTTTGAACCCCTAACTTTGTGGTTAGCAATGCAGTGCTTATCTTACAGATAAACACCAGGACTCCAAATGAACACTGCTATTGTTGTTAATGCCAACGTGTCAGTTTTGACTCCTAAAGACCCTGTATAGGATGACCAAGGAGCCAGATTACCAAGGAGCCACTGGTGGTCTTGAACTGCCGACCTTGTGGTATGTAGCCAAATGCTTATATTACAGCGCATAAAACATCAGCATTTGAGGCTAAATAAGTGAAATGCTTCAACAGCTGAAAGAAACTAGGAAGGAAGACTTGGCATGGTAGGAATAGAACCAGGAGCGAGGACTGTCATAGAAACAGGAGACAGTCTTAAAAACCAAGTGATTAATACATTATAAATGTGTCAGAGCAATCAGGGCAAGTATTAACTTGGTAATTTCCTTTATAGGAAGAGTAACACTTATACTCTGAGATAGGAAAGGAGGAGGAAAAACTTATGAGGTAGTGTGGTAAGTCTTTGTGTAGGTGAACAAAAAAGCTGAAGAAGTTCATATCTGATGGCTTTTCCCTTATCTATTTTAAAGAGGTGACATGATCACTAGTGAGAAAGATCATACAGGAATTCAGACAGGACATCTGAGTAACTGGAAAAATGTTTTTAATTTTTTCTGAGACAGTTGGGAGGAGCTTATCAAACCAAGAAAAGACTGACATTGGATAGCTAAAGGCTTGGAGAATATAAAAAGCACACATTTGTAAAAATTTGTGTTAATTTATTCTTTCATTTAGCAAATACCTATGTGCCAGGTACCATTCGAGGTTCTGGGAAAACACGAGAGGTCAAGAGAGATAAGAAGGATTTTCCTTTAATTGTTCTCATATTCTAGTCTGGGAAGAATTAAGAAGTAAATAGCTAAATATATGGTAAACACTGGTTAGTGTTAGGACGGAAATCCTTTGACATGGACTGAGTTGGATGTGGGGACATTACAGAGATGGTTAGGCCCAGACCCTCTGGGGGCATGAGAGACCAATGGGGGAGCTCTTGTGCTCCAATTTGAATGAGGAGGAGGAGGAGCCAGCCATGCCAAGAATTGGAAGAATGTATGACTTTGTAAAGTCACATGCTTGGTAGTGCAACTTTCTAAACAGAGCTGGTTACTCAAGTATGAAATCAGACAAGGGAACTTGGAAGATTGGTATGTGAAGGCAGCCAGATGCTAAGCAGGCCACAGACAGGAAGACTAACAGAGCAATTCTGAGGCTGTCTATGGTGGCGGCCTACATGTTAAGTTGTTGTTAAGTGTCATTTGAGTCGGTTCCAATCCATAGCGACCCTGTATAAGATTTCCAAGGAGCAGCTGTTGAGCTTGAACTGCTGACCTTGCAGTTCAAAGTGACTTTGCAGTCACTTTTCCAGCGCATTAGACCACAGGGTCACACCAGGACTCCAGGACTGCATTAGAAGCAAAGAAAGAGTCTAAAGGATCAAAAGGGTTTCTGTCAAGTGAGCACATTAAATTTTCTAAGTACCTCCATCTCTACAACTTTTTAATTTACTCACAAATCATGAACTGACTGACAGAAACCATTATTTAAGAAGTACTTACTTTAATCTAAATCATTATGAGGTACAGATAAGAATAACCAATAATTTGAACTAAAATGTAAATTAAGTAGTTAAACATGATTCATATTACATAGAAATTTAGAAATACATCTCTCTGATCATATATATTCACTGTCTAGCATGTAGTAAGTATACAAAGAAACATTCACATTCTATCATAAAGAGACGACTTACCTTATCAATATCCTCCTCTTCGTCTTCCTCTTCCTCCTCTTCTGAAAAGTCAAGAAGTTTCTTTGCTAGCAATGGATGCCACTGAAGACACTTGCGTTTTGGTCGTTTTCCAGCCCCTTCTCCTTCTGCTGAATGATCTTTATTTCTATTACTGCCTTTCATTACTGTGACCTGTGGTGGGGAAAAATAAAGGAGAAACAGAGAGAAATCAAAGTAAACTTGATTAACATTAGTTTATTTAACTCCCTTAGCTTTAATTGGATTATAGTTTTAATGACTAAACTATCTACCAGCTCAGGCATTTACAGGATTCAGTGAGAATCTTAAGTATATAATCAAACATTCATTTTAGTGGCCTAAATTGAGCTAATAAAATTTGCCTTTTATGAAATATATTTCCTTCCACTTTGTAACTTCAGATCTTAAAATCCAAATTAAGTTTGAGGGTAATTGCAAGTTACCTTCACCTTTTCATATTTACTTAGGGCAGTGTTTCTCAAATTTTCTAGTAGAGAAGCGTAAAAAATGTTTTCTAAGGGTGCAGGTGCTGACAGAAGTGGTCTCCATATGTAAAAAAGAAGGCTCCTATTTTACCACAACAACTTACAGTAATTTGCATTCTCCACTCTGAAATCTGTGCTCATAATATTAATAAAATCAATGTAAGGATCAATGTTTCAGATTTAGAATAAACCTATTTCGTAAGATGACACACATTTTTTTCCTTCTTCTTAGGAGTCAGCTGAGTGCATCCTCCAGGATGAGAACACACTAGAGGTCACTTGGGGGAGTGACACCCTCTGTCCTCCTCTGTGACATACAAAATCTCAAATGTCCTCAGGTCTCATCATTACATGTGTATAACAGTTTGGTAAAATCATTTGCTCTGTAGATTTTTTACCCCCCTACTAAATGGGAGTTCTGGTGTGGCACAGTAGGATGAGAACTGGACTGTTAACTGCAAGGTCAGTAGTTTAAACCCACCAGCTAGCTGTTCCTTGGAAACCCTACACAGGGTTGCTATGAATCAGAACTGACTTGACAGCACTTAACAACAATAATGGGTGACTAAAGTCTCAGCGTGACGCTATAGGAGAAACACTGGAATGCTAACCACAAGATCAACAGTTAAAACCCACTAGAGGCTTCTTGGAAACCCTATACAGGGTCCCTATGAGTTGGAAGGACTTGACTGCACTTAAACAACAAGTAATTGGGAAAAACAAACAAAAGCCAGGAGATGCATATTCATAAGGAAAAAATATTTTTTAGAAGCCCTCAAAATCTGAATTATTTTTATTGGCTTAAAAATGATTTTCTTGATAATAAAAGTAACACATTTTCATATTACTAAAGTGAAAAAGTCTAGAAGGTTATAAGCTAGAAAGAGACTTGCCTCTCTATCACATACAGCTTCTGCACAAAGGTAACCACAAATGTCAGTTTCTTCCATGATTTCTCACAATTTTTTTTCTGATCTATTTCTCATTCATTTATTCATTAATTTGAAGTCTATTAACATATAAATTACTGTTTATATACACCACTATTTATACATACCACTGGACCAATAAATAATATGATAAACAGAGAAAAGACTGAAGTTTTCAAAGACTTCATTTTGCTTAGATTCACTATCAACACTCATGGAAGCAGCAGTCAAGATATCAAACACTATTGCATTAAGCAAATCTGCGGCACAAGACCTCTTTAACGTGTTCATGAGATGTCAGTTTGAGGACTAAGGTATGCCTGACCAAGCCATGGTATTAGTAGCTTCATGTGCATGTAAAAGTTGGACAGTGATTAAGGAAGACTGTTGAAGAACTGATGCATTTGAGTAATGATGTTGGAAATTAATATTAAAAGTACCACGGACTCCTAGAACAAACATATCTGTGTTGAAAGAAATACAGCCATCCAAACCATAGGCTCTGAGGATCAGACTTTGGTCACCTAGCAGACATAGCAAACTGGCCCTCATCTGATTATTCAGTATGCTTGCTAGTAATCTCATACATGAGCCCTGGATATCCACAGATAAATGTAAAAACCTTCCCTAGAAGCCGAGACGGTAAAGTCCAAAAAGGCAAAGTTTTTCCACCACCCTCCCCCCCCAAAAAAAAGCTAAAGAGGATAGAGAGAAACACTGTTAACTGTGGTATATGGAGGGGATTATAATCAATGTAATGAAACAAGTTATATGAATGGTTGAATGTGAAACTGATGTTGCGCCCTGAAAACTTTCACTCAATCCACAATAAAAACCTTAAATTAAAAAAAAAAAAAAAGTGGAAAAAATAAAATAAAAATAAATAATAATAATAAAAAAAAATGTCATGAAAGGAAAGGATTGAAATATTAAAAAAAAAAAAAAAGAAGGAAAGAAATACAGCCAGAATGTTTCTTATTAGTTAGGATGGTGAGACTTTGTCTCTTATATATCAGACACATTAAAAGGAGGGACCAGACCCTGGAGAATGACATTATATTAGGTAAAGTGGAGGGTCCACAAAAAACAGGAAGACCCCAATGAGATGCATTGGTATAGTGGCAGTAGCAATGGGCTCAAAATTAACAACGATTGTGAGGATGGTGCAAGACAGGGCAGTGTTTCATTCTGTTGTGGGTAAGGTCACTAAGACTCAGTAACACACCACAACAACAGATTCATGTAAAAATTCAAACAATGCAGTTAAATACCATTAATTTCAATGCTTCACATGGTTGCTGAAATCACTGGGTATTTGGGGTCAGTACATACCCAGTGTACATATGTACATTATTCCAGCTGTTTGGAAAGTCATACTATTAAACTTTTAATGCCACTGGGATCCACAAACATTTGCATTTTCAAGCAAAATTCAGTTCTCAAGTCTTTGAAACAATATGCCATAAGCACATTTATCCTTCTACATTAATTATTTTTGAATTTGAAATCATATTTGTCTACCTCACTCCAAAATTAAAAAAAATATACTTATATATACTCATTAATGTTTCCGCCTACTAGTTGCATGATCTATTTTTAACAAATTAAGTATTTTATCAACCTGGAGTCCATTCTGATAGTATGAATGAAGTAGGGATCTAGTTTATTCTTCCTTTCCAATTAGCTAGTCAACTGTCTCTGTTTTTATTGTTAAGTGCTGTCGAGTCAGTTCTAACACACTGACCCTGTATAGAGTTTCTGAGAAGCACCTGGTGAGCTTGAACCACAGACCTTGTAGTTCAAATGACTTTACAACAACAACAAAAGTTGAGCCAACTGACTAAACATGGCCCTTAAAATACTGTCTTCTCTCTAGGCCAATATACTTGTATCATTCACATTTAAAAAATAATGATTAAATGCGAACGTACCAGAATTTATTCAATCATTTTACTATTGGTGGACATTTGGATGATTTCATATACTGTATTTAAAAATGCACATTTTAATAAAATCTTCCTTTTGATAAAAATTTTTATTAATTTACTAAAAGCCATGCTGTTGTTGTTGCTGTTAAGTGCCATCAAGTTGGGGCTGACTCAGAGACCCTGTATAGGGTTTCCAAGGAGCAGCTGGTGAGTCTGAACTGCTGACCAGCGCCACACCAGGAATCCATTAAAAGCCATAATCTACTTAAAAAAGAAAGGAGAGTAGTTAGTTTTTTGTTTAAAGGAAAAAAATAAACAACAACACATGTTCCTAAGGATTTTTTTCTTAGCAAGGAACTTTTGCTAAATATTTGAAGCAATTACATGACTCATATATCTATCTCAAAAGTACATGAAATTATTGAAAACTAAATGGAAATAGGTATCCGGTATGATCTTAATAAAAGTACAAATATTTCTTGTAAACGGATAGACCATTTAACAACTCCCATTCTATCTACAGGCAAAACCTGGCACAGGCAAACCAATTTCCAAAAATACCAATGCTCTCACACAGAGAAGATGAAATGGTTATTGTCATGGCTTATTAATCACTTCAGGATGTGTTTCTTGAATGGCAATTAAACTTGTATTGGGAGCCTAATATTTTCTGGTAAGACCATTTTTAAACAGTACAAGAAATCAATGGGAAACTGTAAGCTAGGCAGCTGTTTTTAAACAGGAGGAGGACAACGTCATTGCCAGTGCTCAGGGACAAATACATCATTTCACTCCAAGTATTTTTACTATACCATTTAATAATGTGAGAGTGTGCTTATATGTGTGTATAGTTTATACATGTATAATTATAACATTCAAACAAAAATAGAAGATCAAGAATCAAATTAATGTGTGGGAAATATGGTTTGGGGGTTCTAAAAAATCATGTTTACCCTAACTACTCTAATTCTTCCCATGTTGCTGATATACAATTTCAGATATTATGTTATTTCTGATACTCCCCAAATTAATCTCCTCCCCCTGTAATACACTATAAAAATTTTGCACTGCTCATTCACTTACTACACTTTCTCCTTCATTACAATTAATTGTGCACATCATACCACTCTTACAAGGCCATTTCCTTGATGGCCAATCCTTTTTCATCTTTGTATGCTCAAAAGCATCCAGGCATACCCGAACATCAAAATCTTTTGTGAAAGATGGGTATTACATTGATCCATATAAACCCCTCTACCTTGGAGCCCTAAGGAGCTCTGGTAGTGTAGTGGCTACAAATCGGGCTGTGAACCGCAAGGTCAGCAGTTCAAAACTACTAGCTGTTCCACAGGAGTAAGATGAGGCTTTCTGCTCCTGTAAAGTTTTACATCCTCGGAACCCTGTACAGGGTCACTATGAGTCGGAACCGACTCCATGGCACACAACAACAATCCTGGAGTCCTGGTGTGGCACTGTAGAATAAGCACTGGCCCACAAGTCAGTTTGAAGCCATTCCTTGGAAACCATATACAGGGTCGCTATGAGTCAGAACCGACTCGAACAGCACTTAGCAACAAGGCAATAAGTCACTATTTTTATACATCAGAGTGTCTTCAAAATTAATCAAACAACCTCTCTCACCTCTCCTACACCGAATACAGGTACTGGAGAAAAAGCGGTGATGACATTTGTGCTTAACTCTGATATAAAGGCCCCAGTGACACAAGAACCACAACCACCTGGTGTGGGAGAAATAAGGCTGAAAACTCCTAGGACCATGCCTGGAATAAATTAGGCATGGAATAAATATTTCTAGTATGCAAGAAAGATGAATAAATAAGTAAATTAGAAATAGTGTATCAGGGACAAAAAAGTCAAGAAAAAAGTATGACTGATCTAATAGCTATAAAATATCTCAAACTATAAACTTTTGTTGTTTTAGGTCCCATCAAGTCAGTACTGACTCATAGCGACCCTATGTACAGCAGAACGAAACACTGCCTGATCCTGGGCCAACCTCACTACTGTTGCCATGCTTGAGTCCATCGATGCTGCCACTTGGCCAATCCATCTTGTTGGGGGTCTTCCTCTTTTTCTCTGACCCTCCACCTTACCAAACATGATATCCTTCTCTGGCGACTGGTCCCTACTGACAATATATCCGAAGTATGAGAGATGAAGTTTGGCCACCTTGGAATCCAAGGAGCACTCTGGCTGCACTTCTTCCAAAATAGATCTATTGGTTCTTTTGGCCGCGCATGGCACTTTCAATATTCTCCTCCAACACCATAACTCAAAAGCAACAATTCTTCTATGGTCTTCCTTATTCACCATCCAGCTTTCACATGCATAGGAGGTTACTGAAAATACCATGGCTTGGGTCAGGCGCACCTCAGTCCTCAAGCTGACATCTTTGCTCTTCAACACTTTAAAAAGGTCTTGTGCAACAGATTTGCCTAATGCAATACGTCATTTGATTTTTTGACTGCTGCTTCCGTGAGTGATTGCTCCAAGAAGAATGAAGCCCTTGACAACGTTAATCTTTTTTGCATTGATAAGAATGTTGTTTATTGGTCCAGTGGTGAGGATTTTTGTTTTCTTTACATTGAGATGTAAACTATAAAGTAGAAGATTAATAATTTATACCTGCCTTACGGAAATCCTAAGGAGCTCTGGTAGCTTAGTGGTTACGAAATCGGGCTGCAAACCGCAAGATCAGTAGTTTGAAACTACCAGCTGCTCCGCGGGAGAAAAAGGAGGCTTTCTGCTCCCATAAAAATGTACAGCCTCGAAAACCCTGTTCAGGGTCGCTATGGGTCGGAACCGACTCGACGGCACTTAACAACAACAACAATGGAAATCCTATACAGGGTCACTATGAGTCAGAACTTAGTCAACGGCAGTTAACAACAATTATCCTTAAATTCCCTATGGAAGCAAAGATAGCAAAAATTTGAGACAGCTTTATCACTGATCTCATTTCTACAGAGTAAAGAAAAAATAAACCAACTTAATAGAAGACCAAACTAGGAATTATTTTGCAACCAAAACCCTCACATATTTAAAGTTTAGTTTCTTGTTCTTCAATAAGAACAAATCAAGCTAACAATTAAATTGTAATAAGTGAAGCAATGTTGTTGTTGTTGTTAAGTGCTGTTGAATCAATTTTGACCCATAGTGACCCTGTGTAGGGTTTCCAAGGAGCAGCTGGTGAGCTTGAACCACCGGCCTTGCAGTTAAAACAACTTTGCAGTCTGATGCATTAGCTCACAGTGCCACACCAGGACACTAAATGAAGCAATGTTGTTGTTAAGTGCCATCGAGTCGGTTCCGACCCATAGCGATCCTGTACAGGGTTTCCGAGGGTGTAAATCTTTATGGGAGTAGAAA